>NC_041385.1:660163160-660200978 GCF_002162155.2 Triticum dicoccoides | reverse complement strand
GCTCCTCTGAGTGTTGGTCCGAACTAGAGCCCTGTGCAGCGCCCCCTCGGGGAAACTCGAGGTTTGGTTTTAGTTGTACGGATTGCTCATCTGAGTGTGCCCTGAGAAAGAGATATGTGCAGCTCCTATCGGGATTTGTCGGCACATTCGGGCGGTGTTGCTGGTTTAGTTTTACCCTGTCGAAATTTCTTGTTGTACCGGGATACCGAGTCTGATCGGAACGTCTCGGGTGGAGGTCTATTCCTTCGTTGACCGTGAGAGCTTGTCATGGGCTAAGTTGGGACACCCCTGCAGGGTATTATCTTTCGAAAGCCGTGCCCGCGGTTATGGGCAGATGGGAATTTGTTAACGTCCGGTTGTAGAAAACCCGAAGTTGACCTCAATTAAAATACATCAACCGCGTGTGTAACCGTGATGGTCTCTTCTCGGCGGAGTCCGGGAAGTGAACACGGTGTTGGAGTTATGCTTGACGTAGGTTGCTATAGGATCACTTCTTGATCATACTTTTATCGACCGTGCTTTGCCCTCTCTTCTCGCTCTCTTTTGCGATTGTAGCCACCATATATGCTAGTCGCTTGCTGCAGCTCCACCTCATTACTCCATCCTTCCTATAAGCTTAAATAGTCTTGATCTCGCGGGTGCGAGATTGCTGAGTCCCCGTGGCTCACAGATACTTCCAAAACCAGTTTGCAGGTGCCTATGTTACCGTGCAGATGACGCAACCAAGCTTAAGGAGGAGCTCGATGAAGATCTTGCCCTTTGTGTTGTTTCGTTCTAGTTGATCAGTAGTGGAGCCCAGTTGGGGTCGATCGGGGACCTTTGTCGCATTTGGGGTTCTTCTTTTATTTTGGTTCCGTAGTCGGACCTTGATTGTATCTGGATGATGTAATGCTTTATTCATGTAATTGTGTGAAGTGGCGATTGTAAGCCAACTATGTATCTCTTTCCCTTATGTATTACATGGGTTGTGTGAAGATTACCTCACTTGCCACATTGCTTTCAATGCGGTTATGCCTCTAGGTCGTGCTTCGACACGTGGGAGATATAGCCGCATCGAGGGCGTTACAATCTCGTGGGCCCCCTAGACCTGCACCGACCTCAACTCCAACTCTATATATTCACGTTCGGGAAGAAAAAAACAAGAGAGAAAGTTTCATCGCGTTTTACGATACGGAGCCGCCGCCAAGCCCTAATCTCTCTCGGGAGGGCTGATCTGGAGTCCGTTCGGGGCTCCGGAGAGGGGGATTCGTCACCGTCGTCATTATCAACCATCCTCCATGACCAATTTCATGATGCTCACCATCGTGCGTGAGTAATTCCATCGTAGGCTTGCTGGACGGTGATGGGTTGGATGATATTTACCATGTAATCAAGTTAGTTTTGTTAGGGTTTGATCCCTAGTATCCACTATGTTCTGAGATTGATGTTGCTATGACTTTGCTATGCTTAATGCTTGTCACTAGGGCCTGAGTGCCATGATTTCAGATCTGAACCTATTATGTTTTCATGAACACATGTGTGTTCTTGATCCTATCTTGCAAGTCTATAGTCACCTATTATGTGTTATGATCCGACAACCCTGAAGTGACAATAATCGAGATACTTCTCGGTGATGACCATAGTTTGAGGAGTTCATGTATTCACTATGTGCTAATGCTTTGTTCCGGTTCTCTATTAAAAGGAGGCCTTAATATCCCTTAGTTTCCGCTAGGACCCCGCTGCCACGGGAGGGTAGGACAAAAGATGTCATGCAAGTTCTTTTCCATAAGCACATATGACTATTTACGGAATACATGCCTACGTTACATTGATGAACTGGAGCTAGTTCTGTGTCACCCTATGTTATAGCTATTACATGAGGAATTGCATCGGGCATAATTATCCATCACTGATCCATTGCCTACAAGATTTTCACATAGTGTTCTTCGCTTATTTACTTTTCCGTTGTTACTGTTACAATCACTACAAAAACCCAAAAACAATTATCTTTACTTTTTTGCTATCGTTACCTTTATTATCATACTACTTTGCTACTAAATACTTTGCTGCAGATACTAAATTATCCAGGTGTGGTTGAATTGACAACTCAACTGCTAATACTCAAGAATATTCTTTGGCTCCCCTTGTGTCGAATCAATAAATTTGGGTTGAATACTTTACCCTCGAAAGCTGTTGCGATCCCCTACACTTGTGGGTTATCAAGACTAATTTTTGGTGCCGTTGCCGGGGAGCATAGCTTTATTCTCTGAGTCACTTGGGATTTATATCTGTTGATCACTATGAAGAACTTGAAAGACGACAGAACCAAGATTTTGCCCTCAACTACGAGGGGAGGTAAGGAACTGCCATCTAGCTCTGCACTAGATTCTCCTTCTGTTATTAGTAAACTTGCGACACCTAAACTTGCTACTGCTATGAACTCTGAAATGTCGCATGTTATTGATGATGCCACTTCTGCTATGCATGTTGAAACTACTTCTGTGCGTGATACTACTTTGCCATTAGGAATTTCTTGATGAACAACTTGCTAGAGTTAGGGGGAATGAAATTATTGAAGATGCTATTATTGATGATAGTGATAATGAAAGTTCTCCCAATGATTATGAACTGCCTGTTGTTCCTGAGGGTTATGTTATGAATGAAGAAGCTGCTAGAGCTATCTTTGCTTGCAATGATAGATATGATCTTAAGAAATTATTAGCTAAATGGAAGCAACAGTCTCTTAATGCTAGAATGAAACCTGGCCCTGCCTTTGCAACTTCACCTATCTGTGTTACTGATAAGGATTATGAATTCTCTGTTGATCCTGAGATTATTACCTTAGTTGAATCTGATCCTTCTTATGGCCTTGAATCTGAAACTGTTGTGGCACATCTTACTAAGTTAAATGATATAGCCACCCTATTTACTAATGATGAGAAGTCTTGCTATTATTATATTCTTAACATATTTCCGTTCTCATTAAAGGGTGATGCTAAGACTTGGTATAATTCTCTTGCTACTGGTTGTGTGCATAGTCCCCAGGATATGATTTATTACTTCTCTGCTAAATATTTCCCTGCTCATAAGAAACAAGCTGCCTTGCGGGAAATATCTAATTTTGTGCAAATAAAAGAAGAGAGTCTCCCACAAGCTTGGGGGAGGCTTCTCCGGTTACTTAATGCTTTGCCCGATCATCCTCTTAAGAAAAATGAAATACTTGATACCTTTTATAATGGACTAACCGATGCTTCCAAGGAGTACTTGGATAGTTGTGCTGGTTGTGTTTTCATGGAAAGAACAGTTGACGAAGCTGAAATATTATTGAATAATATGTTGACTAATGAAAATAATTGGACTCTTCCTGAGCCAATTCCTGAGGCAATTCCTGAACCAATTGAGCCAACTCCTGAGCCTATTCTTAAACCCACTCCGAAGAAGAGAGGTGTTTTATTTCTCAGTCCTGAAGATATGCAAGAGGCAAAGAAATCAATGAAAGAAAAAGGTATTAAAGCTGAAGATGTTAAGAATTTACCTCCTATTGAAGAAATACATGGTCTTGATATACCGCCTGTTGAAGAACCACATTGTCTTGATAACCCGACACAGGTAGTAAAGGTAAATTCTCTCTGTAGATATGATAAAGTTGAAATCCCCTCTACTAAATTTCATAGCCCGTGCTTAGATGAATTTGTTGACTTTATGGCTAGACAAGAAAGTTTTAATGCTTATGTTGGTAGAGAGTTAAAGAATAATGCTTTCGAGATAGGACGTGTAAGCGACAATATGGCTAGAGTTAAAGGTGAACTCCAACTCGTTAGCAAATATATTTCTATGGTTGCTACTCAAGCTGAGCAAGTACTCAAAGCTCAAAATGATTTGCTTGATGAATTAAATAATAAAAATGACTTTGCTGTTAGAGTGGCTACTAGAACTGGTAGAATGACTCAGGAACCTTTGTATCCTGAAGGCCACCCTAAGAGAATCGAGCAAGATTCTCAGAGAAATAATTTAGAGCCACCTAGTTCTTCTAAAAAGAAGAAGAAGAAAAACGATAGGACTTTGCATGCTTCTAGTGAACCTACTGTAGACACACCTGAGAATCCTAATGATATTTCTATTTCTGATGCTGAAAACAATCAGGTGATGAACATGAACCTAGTGATAATGTTAATGATAATGTTCATGTTGATGCTCAACCTAGCAAAAACAATGATGTAGAGATTGAACCTGCTGTTGATCTTAATAACCCACAATCAAAGAATCAACGTTATGATAAGAGAGATTTTGTTGCTAGGAAGCACGGTAGAGAAAGAGAACCATGGGTTCAGAAACCCATGCCCTTTCCTCCTAAACCATCCAAAACAAAGGATGATGAGGATTTTGAGCGCTTTGCTGAAATGATTAGACCTATTTTCTTACGTATGCGCTTAACTGATATGCTGAAAGTAAATCCTTATGCTAAGTATATGAAGGATATCATTACAAACAAAAGAAAGATACCGGAAGCTGAAATTTCCACCATGCTTCCTAATTACACTTTTAAGGATGGAATACCAAAGAAACTTGGAGATCCGGGTGTACCAACTATACCATGCTCCATTAAAAGAAATTATAGAACTGCTTTATGTGATCTTGGAGCCGGTGTTAGTGTTATGCCTCTCTCTTTATATCGTAGACTTGAATTGATAAGTTGACACCTACTGAAATATCTCTGCAAATGGCTGATAAATCAGCTGCTATACCTGTCGGTATTTGTGAGGATGTGCCTGTTGTGGTTGCAAATGTCACTATCTTAACGGACTTTGTTACTCTTGATATTCCCGAGGACGATAGTATGTCTATTATCCTTGGTAGACCTTTTCTTAATACTGCAGGGGCTGTTATTGATTGCAACAAAGGCAATGTCACTTTTCATGTAAATGGTAATGAGCATACGGTACACTTTCCGAGGAAACAATCTCAAGTTCATAGCATCAATTCTATTGGAAAAGTTCCAACTATTATTATTGGAGGTTTTGAATTTCCTCTCCCTACTGTCAAGAAAAACTACGATATTCTTATTGTTGGGGATTTTCATATCCCCATTGAGGTAACTTAGTGTTATTAGAAATTTCTCCGGTTCCGTGTTATTCGGAATGAGTTTGTTAACAAGACTTGATCAACCTTGTTAGTGGATTCATTTTGATGATCATGAGATGGATGAAACTAGAAGGCACAACCTTCTGTGCCCTCCTTTTACTTTCTGTTATTTAGAATAAATAAAGCACAAATAGTATTATCTATCTGTTTTCTGAATTATCCATGCATTAAAAGAATATCCCAAAAATAAAAGTGCTCCAAATGCCCTGCAAATTTAGTATGATTTTTTATGGAATATTTGAGGATTTTAGGCAATGAAACCACTACAGGAGGGGCAAGCACCAGGCCACGAGAGTGGAGGGCGCGCCCACCCCACCTGGGCGCGCCCTCCTATCTCGTGGGCCCTTGGTGGCCCCCCTCCACTTATGCCAGCACCCACACACTTCATCTTCTACCCAAAAAAATCCCCATCCAGCTCAAGCACGAGTTCTAGCTTTTTTTGTTGCGATTTTAGATCTCCTTGCTCAAAGCTGCATTCACAAAACTGCTTTGGGAGATTGTTGATTGGTAACCATGTTCTTGAGCTTGCATGTTAAATTTATTAGGTCCCAAGCAATTCCAATGCATGATATAGGCTCTAGGCACTTGTAGGAGTAGTTGCTACCAATCTTGTTTACTTTTATTCACTTTTATTTTGAAGTTACTAAAATTTCAGAAATTTTCAGAAAAAGAATTATGCTTAGAAGAATGTACCAAGGTGGTTCCTCGGTGAAGAAAGGGCCCAGGATTGCTATACGTGAGCAAGATGTTGAATTGTCGAGGGACGCGGATGTACGAGCTTGTGAGTGGCCATCCGATGATTTTATGGTTGAAGCAGGCTTTAAGGAGGAATTTGACGCGTTTGTGCGTAATGCTGAGCTGGAGGACTTCTTACAAGATAAGTGTCCTCAGTACTATCAATTGACTGATTCTTTTGTTCGGAGGTTTAAATATAACTGTGCGCATAATTCTCCTAGTGTCATATTTGATATTTATGATACATCTTATACCATGGATTTAGAGGATTTCACAACTGCTTGCAAACTCCCGCAGTGGGGTAATATTAATGATCCTCACAAATCTGAATTTAGAGATTTTCTTGCTAGTATTACTGTGGGAGAATCTAGGGACATAGCACAAGCTACCATAGGGAGCATTCATTTTCCTGCTATACATTATTTTGCTCTCTTCATTGGTAAATGCATTAACGGTAAAGATGAAGCATGTCACATGTGTGTTCCTGATCTGTGTGTCCTCAAGAGTGCTGTGTTAGGTTATAAAGGTTATAACTTGGGGGCGATAGTTGCACGTACGTTGCAGAATAATAGTAGAAAGGGAAATTTATTTGGAGGAATTTATGCGACACGTGTGGCTAATTATCTTGGTATAGCCCCACGAGAGGGAGATATGATAATACCTCCTGTTTATTTGGATTCTGAAGCTATGGTCAATCATCAATTTCTTGGGAGGAATGAACAATTCCTCCAATATCGACTAACCTATGACAGACGCAACGTCATCCCTGTTATTCTTCCTGCTCCCTACCTTTTTGATTATCAGGCAAAACGAAGATATGTTGTCACCAGGGAGGAAGCAGCTGAACACGAGAGGAGAGCGGAGGCAGCTCGCCAACACGCTGCAACTCAGGAGGCGGTTGCCGCTGCATCACAGTCCGACCCCGGTTTCACTTATGGATATCAGCCAGGCGGTCCTTGGTACTAGACCAACTTAGGCCAAAAGCCTAAGCTTGGGGGAGTACGTATTTCTCACCGACTTTACATTCATGTTCACACACTAGTCGTCGGTGCTCATACTCTTTCATTGTATTATCCATGCTAGTTTAAATTTCTTTTTCTAGTTTTCTTTCTGTGTGTTTGATAAACCTTAAGAAAAACAAAAAAAATTAGTTAGTTTAATTTCCATGCTTGTAGTAGAAATTAAAATGAAAACCCAGAAAGATTTCTAGTTCTTCTTCTTACTTGTTGGGAGCTTTCCCATGTAAATAGTTTTCTTTTCTTTTCTTTCCTTTGGGGGTCGAGAAGACCATATTGAAAATGTTTAGTGGCTCTCATATGCATGATTATTTATTTAACTTAGAGCCCATATTACTTGTCTTCTCTTTTTGAGTTGAATGCTTGCAGATTCCAGCTTAGTCCAATGCACCTGCACTCTTATTATTATACACATCGTTCAGTTGTGCAAGTGAAAGGCAATAATGATGACATATGATGGACTTATTGGGATGAGAAAAGCTGGTATGAACTCGACCTCTCTTGTTTTTGTAAATATGATGAGTTCATCGTTTCTGAGTCAGCTTATTGTGAGGTAAACATATTTGGAATGACATTTAGAGATTATAGTTGCTTGTGCCATGCGTGATTAGCTATGAGTTATAATGGTTTACCTTGCGTGCCAACATGCTATTAGAATGATTATGATGTGGTATGACGGGATGGTATGCTCCTTTGAATGAATTGAGTGACTCGACTTGGCACATGTTCACGCATGTAGTTGAATCAAATCAACATAGCCTTCATGATATTTATGTTCATGGTGGATTATATCCTACTCATGCTTGTATTCGGTGTGTATTAATTTTAATGCATGTTTATGACTGTTGTCGCTCTCTCAGTTGGTCGCTTCCCAGTCTTTTGCTAGCCTTCACCTGTACTAAGCGGGAATACTGCTTGTGCATCCAAACTCCTTAAACCCCAAAGTTGTTCCATATGAGTCCACTATACCTTCCTATATGCGGTATTTACCTGCCGTTCCAAGTAAATTTGTATGTGCCAAACTCCAAACCTTCAAATGAAATTCCGTTTTGTATGCTCGAGCATCTCATGTTACAACTAGGGCTGCGTATATATTCCATGCTAGGTGGGTTATTCTCAAGAGGAGTGGACTCCGCTCCTCATTCATGAGAAAGGGATGGTAACCGGGATGCCCAGTCCCATGATCCAAAAAGATCAAAGCAAATCAAAATAATTAAACAAAACTCCCCAAGGCTGTTGTTAGTTGGAGGGACTCGTTGTTTCGAGCAAGCCATGGATTGATGCTTGTTGGTGGTTGGGGGAGTATAAACCTTTACCATTCTGTTTGGGAACTGCCTATAATGCATGTAGTATGGAAGATACAACCATCTCATAGTTGTTGCGGTGATAGCAAAAGTATGCCGCTCAAAATGTTATTTAAGCTCTATTTTAAAATCGAGCTCTAGAACCTCTAGAAATCCCTGCTTCCCTCTACGAAGAGCCTATCTATTTACTTTTATGTTGAGTCATCACCCTTCTTATGTTTTGAGAAAGTGTTGTCATCCGAGTTTTATTAGGGCTCGCTAGTTGATTATGCTATTGATATGAGTAGTTGTGAGACCTAAGTGTTATTGTGCGTATGGTTAGTTCATAATATTTGCTGAAACTTGAATGCTGGCTTTTCACGTTTACAACAACAAGAGAAAACAGAGTTTGTAAAAGTTTTTCTTTATCACTTTCAGTTTATCAACTGAATTGCTTGAGGACAAGCAAAGGTTTAAGCTTGGGGGAGTTGATACGTCTCCAACGTATCTACTTTTTCAAACACTTTTGCCCTTGTTTTGGACTCTAACTTACATGATTTGAACGAAACTAACTCGGACTGACGCTGTTTTCAGCAGAACTGCCATGATGTTGTTTTATGTGTAGAAAAGAAAAGTTCTCGGAATGTCCTGAAAATCCACGGAGGCACTTTTTGGCATTAATAAGAATTTCTGGGCGAAAGAAATACACCATGGGGCCCACACCCTGTCCACGAGACAGGGGGCGCACCCCCTATCTCGTGGGCCCCCTCGACCTCCACCGACCTCAACTCCAACTCCATATATTCACGTTCGGGGAGAAAAAATTAGAGAGAAAGTTACATCGCGTTTTACGATACGGAGCTGCCGCCAAGCCCTAATCTCTCTCGAGAGGGCTGATCTGGAGTCCGTTCGGGGCTCCGGAGAGGGGGTTTCGTCGCCGTCGTCATCATCAACCATCCTCCATCACCAATTTCATGATGCTCACCGCCGTGCGTGAGTAATTCCATCATAGTCTTGCTGGACGGTGATGGATTGGATGAGATTTACCATGTAATCAAGTAAGTTTTGTTAGGGTTTGATCCCTAGTATCCACTATGTTCTGAGATTGATGTTGCTATGACTTTGCTATCCTTAATGCTTGTCACTAGGGCCCGAGTGCCATGATTTCAGATCTGAACCTATTATGTTTTCATGAATATATGTGTGTTCTTGATCCTATCTTGCAAGTCTACAGTCACCTATTATGTGTTATGATCTGACAACCCCGAAGTGACAATAATCGGGATACTTCTCGGTGATGACCGTAGTTTGAGGAGTTCATGTATTCACTATGTGCTAATGCTTTGTTCCGGTTCTCTATTAAAAGGAGGCCTTAATATCCCTTAGTTTCCGCTAGGACCCCACTGCCACGGGAGGGTAGGGCAAAAGATGTCATGCAAGTTCTTTTCCATAAGCACGTATGACTATTTATGGAATACATGCCTACATTACATTGATGAACTGGATCTAGTTCTGTGTCACCCTATGTTATAGCTATTACATGAGGAATCGCATCCGGCATAATTATCCATCACTGATCTATTGCCTACAAGCTTTTCACATAGTGTTCTTCGCTTATTTACTTTTCCGTTGTTACTGTTACAATCACTACAAAAACCCAAAAACAATTATCTTTACTTTTGCTATCGTTACCTTTATTATCATACTACTTTGCTACTAAATACTTTGCTGCAGATACTAAGTTATCCAGGTGTGGTTGAATTGACAACTCAACTGCTAATACTCAAGAATATTCTTTGGCTCCCCTTGTGCTGAATCAATAAATTTGGGTTGAATACTTTACCCTCGAAAGTTGTTGCGATCCCCTACACTTATGGGTTATCATGCAGCCCTGGAGGGAAGATATATATTCGAATACCGTGTCCGTGGTAATGGACGTTCAGACTTATATCCTGATCTTATATAACTAGAAATGGATACTTGAGATGTGTGATGGATATGTGGCTCCGAGATTGCTTTTCCACAAGGAGTCGGAGAAGGATCCCTGGGCGTTGGTTCTACAACATATTTGTTAAATATTAAACTGCTATTCTTTACTCTTCTACATGCTGCAAGATGCTCGTAGCTGCTTGAAGATGCTAGTCTTTGATAGGCTAGGCCTTCCCCCTCTATTCTGGCATTCTGCAGTTCAGTCCACAGATACAACCCTTCCTTTAATACCAATGCATACTTAGTATAGATTTGATGCTTGCGAGTACTTTGGATTAGTACTCACGGTTGCTTTGCTACCCCTTTCCCCCCTTCTTTCTTCTTTCCGGTTGATGCAACCAGATGGTGGATCCCTGGAGCCAGATGCCACCACTGATGGATGCTACTACGTGGAGGTCGCCGATGACCAGGAGTAGTTAGGAGGTTCCAGGCAGGAGGCCTTGCCTCTTCGATAGTGTTGCTTTTTGTGCTAGCCTTCTTAAGGCATCCTTGTTTAACTTTATGTCTGTCCTCAGATATTGTTGGTTCCGCTGACTCTTGTGTATCAAGCTATGTATTCGAGCCCTCGAGGCCCCTGGCTTGTAATATAAAGCTTGTATTATTTTGATTTGTGTCTAGAGTTGTGTTGTGATATCTTCCCGTGAGTCCCTGATCTTGACCGTACACATTTGCGTGTATGATTAGTGTACGATTGAATCGGGGGCGTCACAATAAGGGGACTGAAGAAGAGTCAACTTTAGCTAGAAGGCGTCCCCATAATTTGGAGGGTGAAAATCTTGTTGAAAAAAATGATAAAAGTGGGTTTGGAGAGGTCAAAACTTTAACTAGGGATGTACCCACTCTTTTGGTTTACAAGGATTTTAATTATGATATTTTCTCCTTGATTGAATGCATTTCTTTGTTACAATCCATGATAAATTCACCCTAGCTTATGAACAAAATAAAGCTTTTACTAAACATATCATAGAAGCTATGATGAAAGCGTTAGAAGAAAAGTTAGAATTAGAGATATCAATTCCTAGAAAATAATATGATGAATGGGAACCCACCATTAAAGTCAAGATAAAAAATTATGGTTGAAATGCTTTATGTGATTTGGGTGCTAGTGTTTCCACAATTCCGAAATCTCGATGTGATGTGCTAGGTTTTACCAATTTGGAAGAGTGTTCTCTTAATTTGCACTTGGTGGATTCTAACATTAAAAAATCTTTGGGAAGGATTAATGATGTTCTTTTATTGCAAATAGGAATTACCTGCCCATAGATTTTATTGTGCTTGATACTGATTGCAATCCGTCTTGTCCCATAATACTTGGTAGACCGTTTTTACGAACTATAGGTGCCGTGATTGATATGAAAGAAGGGAATGTTAAATTTCGGTTTCCATTGAGAAAGGGTATGGAAAACTTCCCTAGAACTAGAATTAAGCCACCATATGAATCAATCATGAGGGCAACCTATGGAACAAAAACTAAAGATGATAATACTTGATACTATGCATTATGCCTAGCTAGGGGCATAAAACAATAACGCTTATTGGGAGGCAACCCAATGAATAAAATACTTTTTTCACTTTTTAATTCCATTCTTTTGTGTTTGCACAATTATGCAACTATTATGATTGTGTTTTAGTGTTTTAATTAGTGTTTGTGCCAAGTAAAGCCTTTACGATTATGTTGGATGATAGTTGATTTGATCCTGTTAAAAAACAGGAACTTTTGCACCAAGTTCTAGAATTTTCAAAATTCACATAAATATGCTTTTGCTCTGAATTTTTCACACATGATTTATATACAAATTTTGTACATTGTCCTAATTTTTCAGACTTTTTAGAGTTACGAAAATATGGTCAAAGTTCAGATTACTACAAACTGTTTTGTTTTTGACAAATTTTGTTTTTGTTGCATTGTGTGCTTATTTTGATGAATCTATGGATTGTATCGGGGGTATAATCAATGGTAAGGTTGGAATATAGTAGGTATAATGCAATAATAAAATATTAATGGGTTTGTAACAGTACTTAAAGTGGTGATTTGCTTTATTATACTAACGGATCTCACGAAGGTTTTGTTAAGTTTTGTGTGATTGAAGTTTTCAAGTTTTGGGTGAGTACATGATGGATGAAGGAATAAGGAGTGAAAAGAGCCCAATCTTGGGGATACCCATGGCATCCCAAGGTAATATTCAAGGAGTACCAAGCAACTATGCTTGGGGATGCCCCGGAAGGCATCCCCTCTTTCTTCTAACGACCATCGGTAATTTTACTTGGAGCTATACTTTTATTCGTCACATATCATGAGTTTTGCTTGGAGCGTCTTGTATTTTATGAGCCTTTGCTTGTTTTGATTTTTATTTTGTCACAATCATCCTTGCTAGACACACCTATTTGAGAGAGCCATAATTATGCTATGATTTGTTATAATTGCTCTACGTGCTTAACTTATATCTTTTTGAGCACAGTGGCGGTTTAACTTTTGAAGAAATACTCTCATGCTTCACTTAGATCATTTTGAGAGTTAGTAAAATTTTGATTTTTAAAGAAATATCTTGTCATACTTCACTTAGGTTATTTTGAGAGATGAAAATTTTGAAGAAATATGTATGCTCTTGTACTTCACTTAAGTTTGTTTGAGAGCTTGTTATTTGCAATGGTAATTTCTTAAGATATAAAAATAGTCCCAAAGTGATAGATATTCAAGACGGATATAATAAAAACTGTGATGAAGATCATTGGATATTATAAACTTGATTCCTTGCAATAGTTTTGAGATATGGAGATAGCAATATTTGAGTCATGTTGGTGAGTAATCATGCTTTAGTAATAATATTGGTGTTAAGGTTTGTGCTTCCCTATGCAAGCACATATTCAATAGTTATGTAGCATAGTTACATCCAACTTGTGGTGCATTATTCAGTGTTAGTTATGTTCAATGCTCGTTTATGATTGTTTTCATTTCTTGGTTGGTCGCTTCTCAATCTATTTGCTAGCCTCCATTTGTACTAAGCGGGAATAATGCTTGTGCATCCAACTCCTCAAACCCAAAGTTGTGCCAAATGAGTCCACCATACCTACCTATATGCGGTATTTCCATGCCATTCCAAGTAAATTTGTATGTGCCAACTCTAATTTTCAAAATTATTTTCCTTTTGTGTGCTTGTACCGCTCATGAAGCGGCAGAGGGTGGCCAAGATTTTCCATGCTATGTAGGTTATTCTCAAGATGAGTGTTTATTCATTTGTCATTGCATGAGAGTGTGGTAGGTAATAGGGATGCCCACTTCCAAAATGAAAAATATATTTAATATGTTGTTTAATAATAAATTCCTTGGAAAGTGTTGGCATGGAAGGCACCCGTGGATATAGCTAGCCATGGATTGCGAAAGAATGGTGGAAAAGGAAATAAACTTTATTTTATGTTCGGGAACCGCCTATGATTTATCTAGCATGGAATATATTGGGAATTCTCGGCTGTTTTCATTGACAGGAAAAGCATGCCTCTCAAAACAATTTTATCTCTCAATTTAAGCTTTGAGCTCTGGCACCTCTACAAAAATCTTCTTCCCTCTGCGAAGGGCCTCTCTATTTACTTTTATGAAATTTTTATTTTGTTGAGTCTCCATCTTCTCTTATAAAGCACCAACTAGGGAACACTATTGTCATACATGTGCACTAGATGTAGCTAATATTTCAGTGTGTTTCATGAATGGATCAATGATTGAGCATAATGGGCTAGGGATAGCTTTCTTTAATATTTGCTTGTTGATATGCTTGAGTATTGAGGTCTTAATGTCAAATTATAGGCTATTGCTTTGAATCACTTGAAGTTCAAATGTCCATGCTATAAAAGAAAAGAATATGTGATGAATATGATAGGTAGCATTCCACATCAAAAATTCTGTTTTTATCATTTACCTACTCGAGGACGAGTAGGAATTAAGCTTGGGGATGCTTGATATGTCTCCAACGTATCTATACTTTTTGGTTGTTCCATGCTATTAAAGTATCAATCTTGGATGTTTTATATACATTTACTAGCAACTTTGTATCATTTTTTGGGACTAACATATTAACCTAGTGCCCAGTGCGAGTTGTTGTTTTTCTCTTGTTTTTTTACTTCACAGAATATTAATATAAAACAAAGTCAAATTTCCATGAAAAATTTTGGAAATTTTTTCTAGTGACAATGGACCCTGAAAGCTTCTGGAGCACACGAGAGGGGGCTCGAGGGGCCCACTAGGCACCAGGGTGCGCCAGGGGGCCCAGGCGCGCCCTGGTGGGTAGTGGAGCCCTCGGGCACCCCCTTGACCTACTTCCGCCTCTACAAATACTATAAAATCCCCAAAACCCTAGGGGAGTTGATGAAATACTTTTTTCGCAGCCGCAAGTTCCAGTACCATAAGATCCAATCTAGAGGCCTTTTCCGGCACTTTGCCGGAGGGGCAACGATAACGGAGGGGTTCCTCATCATCCTTACCGCCCCTCCGATGATGCATGAGTAGTTTACCATAGACATATGAGTCCGTAGTTAGTATCTAGATTGCTTCTTCTCTCTTTTTGATCTTCAATACAATGTTATCCTCGATGTTCTTGTAGATCTATTTGATGTAACTCTTTTGTGGTGTGTTTGTTGGGATCTGATGAATTGTGAGTTTATGATCAGTTCTATCCATGAATATTATTTGAGTCTTCTTTGAACTCTTTTATGCATGATTGTTATAGCTTCATATTTCTTCTCCGATTTATTGGTTTGGTTTGGCCAACTAGATTAATTAATCTTGCCATGCAAGAGGTGCTTTGTGATGGGTTCGATCTTGCGGTGCTCAATCTCAGTGACAGAAAGAGACATGACACGCATGTGTTGTCGCTACTAAGGGTACAAGATGGGGTTTATTCATATGTGAGTTTATCTTGTCTACATCATTTCATCATTCTTTAAACATTACTTCGTTTTTCAATGAACTTAATACACTAGATGCATGCTAGATAGCGGTCGATGTGTGGAGTAATAGTAGTAGATGAAGGATCATTTCGGTCTACTTATCTTGGACGTGATGCCTATATACATGATCATTGCCTTGGATATCGTCATGATTATTTGCTTTTCTATCAATTGCGCAACAGTAATTTGTTTACCCACCGTATGATATTTTCTTGAGAGAAGCCTCTAGTGACAACTATGGGCCCCGGGTCTATTTCCTATCATATTAAAACCAAAAACACGTTGCTGCAATTTTCCTTTTTTTGTGTTTTAGTTAGATCTATTTATCAAATCTCATACAATTTAATCTATCTCAATATCATTGAGGGATTGACAACCCCTTTACACATTGTGTTGCAAGTATTTGTTGTTTGTGTGCAGGTGTTGTTTACATAGTGTTGCTTGGTTCTTCTACTGGATTGATAACCTTGGTTTCATAACTGAGGGAAATACTTACCTTTCTTGTGCTGCATCATCCTTTCCTCTTCAGGGAAATACCAACGCAGAAACAAGCAATCACATCTCCACTTCTTCAGAAGATAGCAAAGGTGAATACTCCCACACACACATCCGAAATGGACCACACACATAGCATCACATCATATTAAAGCGTGAGTACACATCAACATATTACTAATTTTATTTTATTTTGTTTGTCTGAAGTTTCTGGCAAACCCATCAACACCTATAAACAATAACAACAACTCAAGTTCACTTGCTTTACCAGATAAACATTGAAATTTGGGTCCTGTCGGGTTTTTGGTAGTACTAGTAAATTACTATATCATCCCAAAAATAGTGTACATATCCTGCTAAACTATCATGTTTCAGTGACATCACCCCTTAGCTCCAAAAACTGGGATCTTAATCCCCTCAACTATCTTAAACTAGATAGATCACCCCGTAGAAGCTTGGTAGGTGGGTTTAGAGAGTGGTTTTGCATTTTCACAAATAGGAGATGTTGACTGAGGCATATCAGGGCCCATGTCTAAGTGTAATCAACTGTTTCTCCTTCCTAAAATCCCCTCTAACTGAAATAGAGCATGTAACCAGCATGTAATAAGATGGAGCCACGGTTTCCACTGTCCATGGGCACAACGATATCCTCCTGGTTCTCACCATCTTCCACAAATGAGGATGATGCCACTATGGGCCTATGGAAGGACGCCCAGCATCCGCATCCTGTGCCAACACGGCTATGGAAGTTGAATGGTAGGTCACCTTTAACCTGATGGATCTACCACAGCACCGCGATAGGGCGTCACCCTTCTTGGCTCTGATGTTCTCCTTTGACTAATCCATCTTCTTCACCAGCTGTAAAAAATCATGACGACATGGTGTTATCATCAGCACACACACACACATTAACTGTTTTAAGACTTGGCAATTTGGTTCTTGCAAGAAATTGGCAAATGATGGTAAGTATTGGAGGATTTTTTCTGAGAAGATGGACACAACCATAATAGTATGAAGGTTGATAATCTCCATCATGGTTGGCAACCAAGGAGCGCAACTAAAGGCTAGACAGACCCTCAAGTAGCGAGCTGTGACGGAGGGGAAAGGGAATTGACTACCCAAGCATTGCAATGGGTCACTATCATCAAGTCTCACGGGATCCCATGTGACCACTTATTTGAATACCTCAAATTTCACTGGATTTGAAAATTGTTTCAATGGCTCAAATTTCACCAACGTGGCAAAGAGCGCTTACGTGACCAAACTCAACTCGTGTGTCATCTCCACTTCTTTAGAAGAGAGCAAAGGAGAAGACCCCCCCCACACACACATCAGAAATGGACCACACACATTGCATCACATCATAACAAAGCACGAGTAGACATCAACATATTGCTAATTTTCTTTTGTTCCATTTATCTGAAGCTTCTAACAAACAAATATGCCTATAAATAGTAACAACAACACACAAGTTCACTCGCTTGACCATATAAACATTCACATTTGGGTCCTTATGGGTTTTAACTACCACGAGTAAATTACTATACCACCCCGCTCCTAAAAGGAAAGGTAACTGTTATCAACACGACAATTCATTCTCATCCTCCTGCCAGCACGGCTATGGAAGCTGAATGGCGGGTTACTGTTCACCAGATGTAGCTTCTGTTGTGCCACGACAGAGCGTCACCTTTCTTGGCGTTCACATTCTCCTTGATTTGTTCCATCATCTTCTCCACCAGCTGTAAGAAAAAAGATCATGAACACAAGGTGGTTTCATCAGCACGCACACATTGACTATGTTAAGACTTAGCAGTTAGATTGTTACAAGCAATTGGCAAGTGATCGCGGGTGTAGAAGGATTTTCATGCGATGGTGGGAAAATGTACATACCATTTGTTTCTTGGTCAGCAAAATCATCTTCTGCAACAAAACAATGAAATTGTTTAGTAACGGTAAGAACTGAAAAGAATAAGAAAACTGAATTGTCTCATGGTTTTCACTAGTCAGCAGGTTCGTACCTCCTCAGCTTTCAGACGAGCTTTGCCCTCCTTGAGGTGGTCTAATGTAGCTTCAAGCTCCACAATATAAGCTTGTAGGATTAACAAGGGTAGTGTGTACATGTCAAAAACCTTGTTACTACTGTTGAAGAAATGGCATTGCATAAAAACCAACATTTTTGGCAGCAAGGTAAGTACATGTTTGGCATGCGATTGTGCAGCTGACTCATGGTTCTTGATCATGCGGAGGTGGAGGCGCTCGATGCTGCTCTTGCAGGACTGATCCTTCGGGGTGCCGCTTTTTCAGGCATCACCGTTATCCATCATTGGTCCATCTCACATGTAGGTCATCATGTCAGCCTGCGTCATGGCGCTCCACCCGTCCGATGACCTGGGGCTCACGATACCTACCCCACCTTAAGGAGGTGGCGGCGGCACCATGGTTATTCCCGTGTACCCGTTGGGGACGAACCCCATGTCGTCGACCATCACCGGAAAAAGGCCATTAGCCGGTGCCATCGGGTACATCATTGGGACAGGCTGCTACGCCTGTTGTGGAGTGTTCATCTATCCATGGACCATGCCGAGCGGCAGAGGTGCCTGGCCGGGGCCAGATCCCTGGACCACGCCGAACTTGACAAGGAACTGCTGCAAAATCATCTCTCCAAGCCCCCCCTGCCGGTCGTTGGCCACAACCGAACTGCCATTCCCCTCAAAATGTAAAATTGCGTGGTTGCACTACCTACTAGCAAGGTGATGTCCAATAGGGAGCTGCCATCTAACACTATGTGGGCCAAGTATCTTTGTATTACATTTCTTTTCTGGATTTCCCATCTTCATATTTCTACTGTCTCTCTTCAATAGTTGGCCCCACTAGTGTACTTCACATGCATTCATGATTGTCTGGCAGACACACTTTTTCTTCTCCCACACAATAAATCCAACCATTTTACCTCCTTAGCTAATTTAAAACATCCATATCTTTTAAACCATATATTCATTTGTGAAACTTTTTTTATATTTGAACTCCTTGCGCCAAAACCTTTAAAATGAGATCAATCTTGAATATTTTTAACCATATTTAAATATGAACAGATATTTCACATGTCAAAATAATATATTTCACAATGATACATTACATTTTCACTTTCTATAGTGGCTATTGCACAATTCAGAACCTACATTTCACTTTTCACAGGCTTTCTTGACAAATAAAAAGACCTATTTAAATTGCACATTTTTGAAGTAACATGTTTCACTCTTTTTAAATAAACTATTACACATGTTCAAACAATTAGTTTCACAAATGATACAATAGAATTTCACTTTCTGTAGTTACTCTTTCATAATTCAGAACCTACATTTCACTTCACACATGGCTTGGTTTAGGAAAATCACATATATTTCAATTACATATTTTTGAAAAAATATATTTCACTCTATTGAAACAATCAGTTCCACATTTATACATTGTAATTTCACATTTCATGGTTAATATTTTCACAATTTAGAACCTACTTTTTAAATTTCACTATCATGTTTCACAAAAATCACATATATTTTAGTTACACATTTTTGAAAAACATATTTCACTCTTTTGAAATAATCAGTTTCACATTTATACATTATAATTTCACATTTTATGGTTACTATTTCACAATTAAGAACCTACATTTTTACATTTCACTGTCATGTTTCACAAAAATCACATCTATTTTAGTTACACATTTTTGAAACAATAACATATTTCACTCTTTCAAAAAAATTCAATTTCACATTTTGTGGTTACTGTTTCACAATTCAAAACGAACATGTTACATTTCACTCGTCTGTTTCACAAAAATCACATCTATTTCAATTGCATGTTTTTGAAAAAAACATCAAAAACATTTTCACTCTTTCGACATAAACTGTTACACATTTCAAAAATTCAGTTTCAAAAAGTCACTGGTTTCTAGAAAATATGATGGTTTTAAATATTTCTGTTGAAATAGTGCTTTAAATTTTTTCTAGGTTTGGTTCACATATGGAGTGTGAAACATTGAAATTTAAATGTGTTCGAAATGTATTCAAGATCAGTCTTATTTAAAAGGCCTTGGCGCCAGGAGTTCAAATATATATAAAAAATTCAAGTAGGAACTTATGGTTTAAAAGATAGGGACGATTTAATTTAGTAAAGGTGAAACAAAAGGTTGGATTTGACCGAAGAGAGAGAGAGAGAGAGAGAGAGAGAGAGAGAGAGAGAGAGAGAGAACTATCATATTACTGCCATGTATCCATGCCAAAGACAAATAATGGGGGGCCACTAGCTGCATTTTGATGTTGTATACTAGTGTATAGCAAAAAATGAGAATAAAGTGGTGACACGTGCATGCATCTTGACGCGAGCAATGAATGGCGGATTTTTGCTGCTAGGTAGCATCACCGCACAAAAAGTCTTTCTGCCATTCCCCATAGTTGGCTGGACAGGAAGCTGCGGTGAGAGACGCGCGGCCTAAGGCTGGGCATGCACCGGTTGGGGCTCCATGTTATTCTCAGCCCACACCTCCTCCACTGTCTTCCGGCACAGCCAGGGAGGCAAGGAGAAGGACCCCTGCGGGCATATGCCGCTTCCTCCTCCATCCCCACCACCTCGGCTTCCATCAGCACCCACCAGAGGAGCCTCCTCCTTGCCCACCAAGCCACCGTCGAGCACCGCTTGGAACTCCCCGGCATTCCATAAGTTGCTCATGAACTTGTTCATGTTCGTGGACCCAAAATTGCGCCTCGCCTCGCACACCGACTATTGCAGCTCGTCCAGTGTAAGTGCGAAGATTAAAGACTGCTGCGCATGTGCAACCGTCTGCTCCTCACCTTCCAGAATGTGCGGGTGTGAGGTGACTTCTTCCTCGGAGAACTTCATGTCCTTGCTCATCTTCGATGCCATCCTATCTCTCCACTGTGGTCTCTATGTATGCTCTTTCTTGTGGTGTGTGGTTCGGTCTCGTGTGCCGCGCCCCCCTATTTATAGCCTGTCGCATGCAAGAGATAAGCATCAATTAAAGCATTATATAGCTATTAAATTCACATGATTGATGAAAAAGTTCAACTATATATTGGATAGATAGGGTGCTGCCAAAGAGCCAAACATTCACAAGATGCAGCTACCGTAGCGTGGCGACATGGTGCCACCCTTCTAGGCATTGACGTTCTCCTTGGACTATTCAATTATCTTCTCCAGAAGCTATAAAAAAATCAAGACCACAAGGTGTTACCATCAACATGCTTACATTAACTGTTTTAAGACTTGGCAATTATGTTGTTGCAAGGTATTGGCAAATTATGGTAAGTGTAGGAAGGTCTTTATCTTAGAAAAGAAGGATCACCCCTGGCGTCTGATACACACAGCCATAAGAGTATGAGGGTTGATGATCTCAATCATGGTTGGCCAATGAGGGAGCACAATTGAAGTCTATTCGGACCATTAACCAGCAAGTCACGATGGAGGGGGAAAGTGGATCAACTACCCAACCATTACAATGGGTGACCACTGACATGTCTCAAGGGATCCCGCATGGCCACTGATTTAATAGCTCAAATCTCACTAAATTTAAGAACTATTGGATGACAAAAATGTCACCGACGCGGCAAAGTGTGCCTACGTGACTAAACTCAACATGTGTGTCATCTCCACTTCTTCAGAAGAGAGGAAAGACAAAGACTGCAACACACATATCTGAAATGGACCACACACATAGCATCGCGTCATATTAAAACTCAAGTACACATCAACATATTGCTAATTTCCTTTTGTTTCGTTTGTTTGAAGTTTCTAACAAACCCATCATTAACAGTAACAACAACACAAGTTCACTTGCTTGACCACATAAATACCGACATTTTGATCCTTATGGGTTTTAGGTACTACTAGTAAATTACTATACCATCTCGCTCCGAAAAAAGGTAACTACTATCAACACCTATAAACAATAACAACAACTCAAGTTCACTTGCTTGACAAGATAAAAATTGACATTTGGGTCCTGGTGGGGTTTCGGTACTACTAGTGTATATCATCCGAAAAATAGTGTATATACCCCCCAAAACTTTCACGTTTCAGTCACATCACCCCTAGCGTCGAAAACCAGGATCAAAATCCCCTCAACTATCTTAAACCAGACAGATCACCCCTAGAAGCTTGGTACGTGGTTTTAGAGAGTGGTTTTGCATTTTCACTAATAGGATACGTTGACTGAGGCATATCAAGGCCCATGTCTAAGTGTATTCAACGTTTCTCCCTCATAAAATCCCCTCTAATCAAAATAGAGCATGTAACAAGATGGAGCCACGGTTTACGCTATCCATGGCCGCAATAGTATCCTCCTCGTTCTAGCCATCTTCCACAAATGAGGGTGACGCCAATATGGGCCTATGAGGAGGATGCCCAACATCTGCATCCTGTGCCAGCTCGATGAGCTTGAGTGCGTATGTGCTAATGGCAGGGCGCCACAGTCGAAGGCATCGGTTGGGGACATCCCACCTGCTTCAGACCGGGGTCTCGAGGCCACCAGACATGTTGCCATTGTCGCTGTCATCCATGGTTGGGATAAGAAGAATTGGAGAGGGTGAGGCAGGTGGTGAGCAGGGTCATCCATTCGCACGCTGTAGGAACGATAGTAGTCAGGGAGGCAGAGCCGCGGAGGTCGCCGTTGTCATCCTTCACCTTTCTTCCCCTGTTACATGTGGTCGATTCCTTGGTCAACATATGTTTTTACACTGATAGGTGGGTCCACGTAGGCAACAACATCTACAAAACCAGCTAGCAGGCCTCGGGGCTGATTTGTCCGGTTTAGGATAGTTCGGGGCTTAAGATACTTGTTTTCAACGTGAGGGGGTGATGTGCCCAAAATATCATAGTTTAAGGGGGTATATAAACTTTCTCCAAAAAGAAATGGTAACTACTATCAACACCACAATTGTCGCTGCATTTGCATCAAACAAACAAAATGGCCAGAATGCAAGTCCTCCTCATTGTCCTGCCAGCATAGCTATGGGAGTTGAAATATGGGTCACCGTTCACCTGGTGCAGTTGCCGCAGTGCCGTGACATGGTGCCACCCTTCTTGCATTGACGTTCTCCTTGTGATTTTCCATCATCTTCTCCACCAGCTGTAAAAAAATATTATGACCACAAGGAATTACCATAAACACCCACAGATCAACTGTTTTTAGACTCGGCAATTAGATTGTTGCAAGAAATTGACAAATGATGGTAAGTGTAGGAGGCTTTTTTCTGAGAAATGGATGATCACCACTGGCCTTCGATGCACACAACCATATGAGTATGGTGTTGATGATCACCTTCATGGTTGGCATACTAGGGAGCGCCCGAAGGCTAGCCGAACTGAAAGTGCAACTATCCCTAGGTGGTTTTGGTAATTCATAACAACATATAGCTCATTGAGCTAATGCTATTCAAAGACTATTATTTCAGGAAAGCTCAATGAATGGCATGGCATGGATGATGAAAGTGGACCCCTCAAAATATCAAGGACAAAGGATTGGCTCAAGCTCAAAAGCTCAAGACTCTTCATTTTACATTTTAGTGATCCAAGATCACATTGAGTCTATAGGAAAAGCCAATACTATCAAGGAGGGATGAGGTGTTGCTTAATGAGCCTCTTGCTTCAAGTGCTTAGTGATATGCTCCAAATACCCTCAACTACTTTCTCACATCCTCATATGACCTAAACCTAAAGCCAAAATCGGTCACACCGATTCTTTCTATCCGGTGCCACCGAGTTCAGATGTCATAGCCACTGCCACAAACCCTAGGAAAATCGGTCTCACCGATAGGGATCTCGGTCTCACCGAGATGGGATTGTAATCTCTGTGTTTCCCTTCGTAACGTTTCGGACTAACCGAAGTGAGCGATCGGTCCCACCGAGATTGCAATGTAAACTCTCTGTTTCCCTTTTGTAACATTTCGGTCTCACCGAAAAGAGCAAATCAGTCCCACCGAGTTTACCTGACCAACTCTCTGGTTAGCTAATTACCAAAATCGGTCTCACCGAGTTTGTGTAATCGGTCTCACTGAGATTACGTTATGCCCTAACCCTAACCATATCGGTCCTACCGAGTTGCATGTCGGTCCCATCGAAAATCCTAACGGTCACTAGGTTTACTAAATCGGTCTGACCGAGTTTGTCGATTCGGTCCCACCGAGATTGGTAAATTGTGTGTAATGGTTAGATTTTGTGTGGAGGCTATATATACCCCTCCACCTCCTCTTCATTCATGGAGAGAGCCATCAGAACAAACCTACACTTCCAACTTAGCAGTTCTGAGAGAGAACCACCTACTCATGTGTTGAGGCCAAGATATGTCATTCCTACCATATGAATCTTGATCTCTAGCCTTCCCAAAGTTGCTTTCCACTCAAATCTTCTTTCCACCAGATCCAAATCCTATGAGAGAGAGTTGAGTGTTGGGGAGACTATCATTTGAAGCACAAGAGCAAGGAGTTCATCATCAACGCATCATTTGTTACTTCTTGGAGAGTGGTGTCTCCTAGATTGGCTAGGTGTCACTTGGTAGACTCCGACAAGATTGTGGAGTTGAACCAAGGAGTTTGTAAGGGCAAGGAGATCGCCTACTTCGTGAAGATTTACCGCTAGTGAGGCAAGTCCTTCGTGGGCGACGGCCATGGTGGGATAGACAAGGTTGCTTCTTCGCGGACCCTTCTTGGGTGGAGCCCTCCATGGACTCACGCAGCCGTTACCCTTCGTGGGTTGAAGTCTCAATCAACGTGGATGTACGACAGCACCACCTATCGGAACCACGCCAAAAACATCCGTGTCTCCAACTGCGTTTGAATCCTCCAAACCCTTCCCTTTACTTTCTTGCAAGTTGCGTGCTTTAATTTCCGCTACCTATATACTATTTGCATGCTTGCTTGATCTGAGTGATGATTGCTTGACTTGTCCAAAGATTGCTAAAATCTGCCAAACTCTAAAATTGGGAAAAGGTTAAGTTTTTGATTGGTCAAGTAGTCTAATCACCCCCCTCTAGACATACTTCAAGGTCCTACAAGTGGTATCAGAGCCTTGGTATCCATGTTCTTTGATTCCCATAGCTTTTGGTGGTCATAGCCTTGGTTTCACAACCTAGGAGAGTATGGCGTCTAGCGAGGGAAATTATCACCGTAGAGGTCCTTACTTTGATGGCACTAATTTTGCTAGTTGGAAACATAAGATGAAAATGTATATTCTCGGACATAACCCTGCCGTTTGGGCTATTATTTGTATTGGCTTGCAAGGTGAATTCTTTGATGGGAGAGAGCCGAACCATGAAGCTAATGTGGAAGAATTGAAGATGCTGCAATACAATGCTCAAGCTTGTGATACCATCTTCAACAGATTGTGCCCCGAAGAATTCAACAAAATCAGCCGTCTTGAGAATGCAAAGGAAATTTGGGACACTTTGATTGATATGCATGAAGGTACCGACTCCGTCAAGGAATCCAAGTTGGATGTGCTCCAAAGTCATCTTGACAAGTTCAAAATGAAGGATGGTGAAGGTGTCGCTGAAATGTACTCTAGGCTTGCTCTTATCACAAATGAGATTGCCGGCTTAGGGAGTGAAGAGATGACCGACAGATTCATCATCAAGAAGATCCTAAGAGCATTGGATAGAAATTATGATACCGTGTGCACATTGATCCAAATGATGCCAAACTACAAAGATCTCAAGCCAACGGAAGTCATTGGAAGAATTGTTGCTCATGAGATGTCACTTAAGGATAAGGAAGAACTTCACAACAAGTCAAGTGGTGCTTACAAAGCCTCATGTGAAGCCCCCACATCATCAAGTGAGAAACAAACCTTCAATGAAGAATTGAGCTTAATGGTGAAGAACTTCAACAGATTCTACAAGAGTAGAAGCAAAGAAAGAAGCTCCAAGTCAAGGTCCTACAATGAAAAAGATCTTCCAGTCGAGAGCGCAATTGCTACAATTGTGGGAGACCCGGACACTATTCCAATGAGTGTACGACACCCTACAAGAGAAGAGAAGATTCTCCTAAGAGAAGAAGTAGAAGAGAAGAATCACCACCAAGAGAGAGAAGGTGTAGAGATGATCGTTATGAACGAAGACCCTCACGGAGAAGCAAGGATTCAGAAAGGAATGACAAGTCATCAAGGAGATACACAAAACGAAGACATCAAGCTCATGTTGGTGAATGGGTATCCGGCTCCGACTCCAACCATCACTCCGAGAAAAGCTATCACTCCGACTCCGAATATACTCAAGATGAAGGTGTTGCCGGTCTAGTACTTGTGTCAACCAACTCCTACGACATATTTGACTCACCAAATGAAGGAATTGGAAGATGCTTCATGGCCAAAGGTCCAAAGGTAACACATCCCGAGTATGCTGATTTCAATAGTGATGAAGATGACTTGCTAGGTGATGATGATTTACTTGTTGACAACTCTAGTGATGAATACTATGATGGAACATCAATTAATCATGCTAAGCAAGATAAAACGAATGACAATGATAAGGAGAAGATTGAGATTCTAACTAAAGAACTAAACACTCTTAAGTTAGCTCATGAAACTATCTTCGAGAATCATCGAGAACTTTTAAGGGCTCATGAGAAGTTACGCTTTGAAAAGCTCAAGCTTGAGCAAGAGCATGAGTTGTTAAAGGCAATCAATGATGATCTTCGCAAGAAAAGTTCTTCTTATATTGCCAAGCGTTTACTCTTATCCACTTACATGCCTCAAGTCAAGTCTAGTAACAAGAACAAGAAAGATTCTTCCTCTAGTAGTAACAATGAGTATGCTAAATTAAATATTGTTGCTTCTAGTAGTTCCCTTGATTCCACTAATGATTCTCTTAGCCAAGTTACACTTGAGCAAGAAAATAGCTTATTGAAGGGAATTATAGAGAAAGGTGTATACAAGAGTCTTGCCGGGAGTAAGCAATTCGAGGAAATTGTACGCAAGCAAGGAAGGCACCAGAAGAATCAAGGTGTTGGTTTTGAACGAAAGTTCAATGCCAATGGAGTTGAGTGGGAAGAAGATCAATACCCCAAGACGAAGTTTGTTCCTTAACAAGAGAAGTATGATCCTACTTCCTTCAAGGGAGCACAAACATAAGATGATCTTCCGCCACAAGACCACAAGAACAAAGGCAAGGACAAGCTTCAAGAGGAGATTGATGCATTTGAATAAGCACCCAAGGCCTTGGTCAAGTGGGTTCCCAAGACTACCTCAAGTTCTACTTCATCAAGTACAACTACAACTGTGGATCCCGAAGAAGAAGAACTAGAGAGTTATTGAGGGTGACTCCGCCAACATTTTTCACTCATATCATTATGGCAAGAACAAGTGCAATCAACTTCCACATCTTGCACTAGTTCAAGGAGTCACAAACCCTCATGTTGGTAAGGCAAGGGACAATGTAACCTAATGATTTCATGGACATCATCTTGTGTGTGCATCACGCTATGTCTATGGATATTCTTGTTTTGTTCCTTGTGGGACTAACCCATGTAGGTATGTTGAAAGTGCAACTCACTCCAAAGGATTGCTCCAAATGATCTACATCAACATTGAGCATTCACATCTTCAACACCTACATGAAGTCATCATCGACAAAACCCGAGCTTAGTACATTCCTCTAAAAGGGGATCTCACATCTAGGGGGAGCTTAACTCTAAGAATTGAGTCAAAGCAACTCTAATGGTGTGAACACATCAATGCATTATGTAAAAGTGGTAACCCCACTTGAGCTTAAACGATGAGTATGAGCTATGATCAAATGTTCTCATTTGACTCCTAAGTCAATATACTCATATATAGATGACCTAGTCATCACCAATTGTTTGATAGATGCTAGATTTGGTTGTGCATGCTTTGCCACATATTTCATTTGTCATTTTATTGTGTGAGCATGTTGGTTGCATATTTTAATCATTCGAGGACATCCACTTGTTGTTTTGATTGATTGGTTTCTATTTCTTTGGCCAAGTGGATGGACAAGAATGCCTAAGAACCTTCTCTAGCTATCTATGATTTTCTCGCCTCAAACTCTATTCATGCTACATCACAAAATATGATCAAGTCAGATTCGAACAACTCAGTGTGAGGAGCACTCGGAGTCCCCGATTCATCAGAGACTTAAACTTCCAAAACTTCTTTGTGATTCTCGGTATACCGATTCCTCCATTTCGGTCCCACCGAGATCACTAAGTCGATCTAGGTTTTCAATCTCGGTGCAACCGATTTGAACTTTTCGGTCCAACCGAGTTGCAGTAAATGTATATAGTTATGCATCTCGGTGTCACCGAGTTGTTCCACTCGGTCACACCGACATGGTCGGGCTATATATAGTCACGGGCAAAAATTTGGAAATTCCTCCAAACCCCTTCGCCCGCGCATTGCTTACTCTTCCTCCAGGGTCTCCGGATCGTCTCCTCGTCGCCAGCCGCCTCCTGTCGCTGGTCTCCGCCGCCGTCAACGGATTTCACCCCCGCCGTTGCGGCCGTAGCGAGTTCATCACCGAGCTAGGGTATGGACTCGATCACAGTGCTATCTTCATCTGATTCCTAGCACATTGTGTTCATCATGTATCTTGCCACGGTTGAAACACTCCTATCCAGTCAATATGATCCTTAGAATAGATGTGATTTAAGAATTTAGGGTTAGGTTTCCGCCGAAACCATCTCGGACCCACCGAGTTGAAAAACTTGGTCCCACCGATTTGGATAACGCCATTGCACTAGTAACTCTTGGTCTGATCGAGAATTACAAATCGGTGTGACCGATTTTAGAACTTTGTCTCGGTGCCACCGAACTATGACTCGGTCTGACCGAGTTCACTAGTTTAGGTTCCAAAACTGCTTCGGTATCACCGAGTTTGAAAATCGGTAGATCCGAAATGCTTTCTTTGGAAACTAAAACTAAGTTTTTGAATCATTCTTTTGCAAAAATCTCTTCATTTTCTGATGCTCATCCATTCTATCTCATCTATAACTATTCACAGGGTCAACGATCGGTGATTTGCAGCATGTCAGACCAAAGTGATAGTCAGAACAAGCCAGCAGAGCAGATTCACATGAGTGAGGGCACTAGTCCCTCTAGCAGCTCAGATGAAGGGAGCACAAGCACTCCAAGCAACTTGCCCAAAGCAGCCACAAGAGCAAGAAGGAAGAGAACCTCAGACTCTGAGGATGAGGATTATGTGGCTGTTGAAGATGAGGCTATTTCCAAGAAGGTAGTGCTCAAAAAGGTGCACAGCTCAACTGCAGTAAAGCCATACATGAAGATCAAAAGGCCAGCAGGAAGACAACCAATGTCCAAAGCTAGGGCATCAACTCAAGTACCTAAAAAGCCTGATCCCAAAGAGCCAGCTACAGAAGGAAAGAAAAGGAAGGAAAGGGTCAAGAAGACCATGGCCAGAGTTGTTGGTCAACCTTCCATGATGGAAGAGGAAGAAGAGGTTGCTGCACCAGCACCCAAGACACAGAAGCTTATGGGTGATGCTATAAGATCAGGGGCTGCAACATCAAAGCCCAAAGAAGCACCCAAAGCTGCCCCAAGCCCAAGAATGCACCAAAGAGGAATACCAGGAGTATTCCAGCTGCAGAGAAGAACAAGGCCCCAGTGCCTGAAGTTGCTGATGATGAAGCGGATGAAGGACAAGTCCTGAGGAAGCTAAAGCCACAGATTCCAGACCACAATGATGCTCATCCTGTGGCTGAGGACATAAATATCAGGAGAGACTCAGGGTTGAGGCTATGGAGGATGACAGATCCATATGCCACCAGGAGAAGGACTGTTGTTGATTACAGGTTCCATACAAAGGAATAACAAGACTTCTATGAGGCAATCTTGTTGGACAAGAAGCACATAGTGTGTGATATGAGGTGGGTCGACTGGACCTACATGAAGGAGCATGAGGAACACTATCCTGGAGCGTATGACAGTTTTGAAGCTTGTGGAGTTGCAGATTTTGTTAGGCAGAAGCTCACCAACTGGAATTATGAACTCATTATGCAATTCTACTGCACAACACACTTCTATCCAGATGGCAGGATAGTGTGGATGTCAGAAGGTACGAGGTACCAGTCAACCATAAAAGAATGGGCTAGCCTGATCAATGCCCCCAAGGAGAGTGAAGATGACTTGGATGTCTATGCCAAGAAGAAAATGGGACACAATACTATGTCACATATGTACAAGGAGATCCCAGACAAAGCTCTTGAGACTTTCTCATTTGGATCGGTCCACTTTCTTCTGTCAGGGTTGCCTACGATCAACTGGATCCTAAGGCACACTCTTTTGCCCAAGTCAGGTGACCACAACATGATTAGAGGGCATGCTATCAACTTGATGCATATATTTGATGTGCCATAGAAATTCAAAGTCATGAGCCTTATGGTTGAGACCATTAAGAGGACTGCAACAGACCAGAAGAGAAGTTGTGGATATGCCCCACAGATTCAGGAGTTGATAAACTCAAAGATGGGCACATGCAAATATCTGTTGGATAAGGAACATTTTGCTCTTTATCCAGACTTTGAGGACAATCAAGTTGTCATGACTGAGAATGAACCATCATCAGTGCAAGCTCAAGAGAAGAAGGAGAAGGCAAGGAAAGAGAAGGATGCCAATATGCCAACTCAAGAGGAGGCATCTGAGTATTTCTTGAAGAACAAATAGGAGCAGCTTGGTTACTTGATAGCATCAACACTAAGGATTGAGAAGGGGCTGGCCACCCTTACTCAAAACCAGGAGAGCCTGGAAAGAATCATGGAACAATAATTCTATGATCTTGATGTCAAAGTAACTGAGATTCAGTCTATTGTGGAGCAGCTTCAGGAAGACATGTAGGGGAGGAAGGGCAAGACAACCACTGATGCATTTGCCAGAGTGCCTAGAGCTCAGAGGTCAGCTGCCGTGCCTGTGACAGACACTAGAGCCACATCATCTGCACCAACAACAACTTCTATAGCTCCAGGACAACCAGCTCCAGCACCAACTCCTCCAGCTCCCTCTACATCAACTGAAGCCTTCGTCCAAGGAGCCATCTCTACACCACCACCACCTGAAGACCAAGCCTGAGAGTCGATCTAGCACTATGCATTTTTTATGAACTTTTTGGTAACTTGTTGCCAAAGGGGGAGAAAAATGTATAGATCATAGGCTTCGAGAGAGAGAGAGTGTTGGTTCTTTTGTTCTCTCTTGTCTTCTTGGTTAAACTTTATTTGCTTTTGATTGCTTGAGATACTATGCAACTACCTGTGAGACATTGATGATCATGTGTTTGATCATAAGCTACACTTATGCCTGTTAGATGATATTATCTTACCTATCCTTATATGATCATTCACTTTGCTTGGTGATGAGTGCATGTATTCAATCTTTATTATTTTGAGCGCTCCACCAAGATGTATGTGACATGGAAGAGTAACCCATGAGCCTAATTCCTTGTGCATTTGCAGTCCAAAGCAAATCTTAATCTATGCACAAATTTAGGGGGAGCTCTTGCTTATCACATACTTCTCAAAGCGACGATGTTTTACAATCTTATTATCTTTTGTCGAAGCTTTGATCTATATGTTGTCATCAATTACCAAAAAGGGGGAGATTGAAAGTGCAACTATCCCTAGGTGGTTTTGGTAATTCATAATAACATATAGCTCATTGAGCTAATGCTATTCCAAGACTATTATTTCAGGAAAGCTCAATGAATGGCATGGCATGGATGATGAAAGTGGACCCCTCAAAATATCAAGGACAAAGGATTGGCTCAAGCTCAAAAGCTCAAGACTCTTCCATTTACATTTTAGTGATCCAAGATCACATTGAGTCTATAGGAAAAGCAATACTATCAAGGAGGGATGAGGTGTTGCTTAATGAGCCTCTTGCTTCAAGTGCTTAGTGATATGCTCCAAATACCCTCAACTACTTTCTCACATCCTCATATGACCTAAACCTAAAGCCAAAATCGGTCACACCGATTCTTTCTATCCGGCGCCACCGAGTTCAGATGTCATAGCCACTGCCACAAACCCTAGGCAAATCGGTCTCACCGATAGGGATCTCGGTCTCACCGAGATGGGATTGTAATCTCTGTGTTTCCCTTCGTAACATTTCGGACTAACTGAAGTGAGCGATTGGTCCCACCGAGATTGCAATGTAAACTCTCTGTTTCCCTTTTGTAACATTTCGGTCTCACCGAAAAGAGCAAATCAGTCCCACCGAGTTTACCTGACCAACTCTCTGGTTAGCTAATTACCAAAATCGGTCTCACCGAGTTTGTGTAATCGGTCTCACCGAGATTACGTTATGCCCTAACCCTAACCATATCGGTCCTACCAAGTTGCATGTCGGTCCCACCGAAAATCCTAACGGTCACTAGGTTTACTAAATCGGTCTGACCGAGTTTGTTTATTCGGTCCCACCGAGATTGGTAAATTGTGTGTAACGGTTAGATTTTGTGTGGAGGCTATATATACCCCTCCACCTCTTTTTCATTCGTGGAGAGAGCCATCAGAACAAACACACACTTCCAACTTACCAGTTCTGAGAGAGAACCACCTACTCATGTGGTGAGGCCAAGATATGCCATTCCTACCATATGAATCTTGATCTCTAGCCTTCCCAAAGTTGCTTTCCACTCAAATCTTCTTTCCACCAGATCCAAATCCTATGAGAGAGAGTTGAGTGTGGAGGAGACTATCATTTGAAGCACAAGAACAAGGAGTTCATCATCAACGCACCATTTGTTACTTCTTGGAGAGTGGTTTCTCCTAGATTGGCTAGGTGTCACTTGGGAGCCTCCGACAAGATTGTGGAGTTGAACCAAGGAGTTTGTAAGGGCAAGGAGATTGCCTACTTTGTGAAGATCTACCGCTAGTGAGGCAAGTCCTTCATGGGCGATGACCATGGTGGGATAGACAAGGTTGCTTCTTCGTGGACCCTTCTTGGGTGGAGCCCTCCGTGGACTCGCACAGCCGTTACCCTTCGTGGGTTGAAGTCTCCATCAACGTGGATGTACGATAGCACCACCTATCGGAACCACGCCAAAAACATCCGTGTCTCCAACCGCGTTTGAATCCTCCAAACCCTTCCCTTTACTTTCTTGCAAGTTGCATGCTTTAATTTCCGCTGCCTATATACTATTTGCATGCTTGCTTGATTTGAGTGATGATTGCTTGACTTGTCCAAAGATTGCTAAAATCTGCCAAACTCTAAAATTGGGAAAAGGTTAAGTTTTTAATTGGTCAAGTAGTCTAATCACCCCCCTCTAGACATACTTCAAGGTCCTACACGAACACTCAAGTTGCGAGCCATGATAGAGGGAAAAGGGAATCCAGTACCCAAGCGTTGCGATGGTGACAACCGTAAAGTCTCACGGGATCCCGCGTGATCACCGATTTGAGTAGCTCAAACTTCACTGGATTAAAAAACTATTTGAATAACTCAAACTTCACAAACACGGTAAAGTGAACCTACATGAGTAAACTCAATTCGTGTGTCATCTCCACTTCTTCATAAGAGAGCAAAGGCGAAGACTCTCACACACACTTCCGAAATAGACCACACATAGCATCGCATCATATTAAAGCGCGAGTACACATCAACATAGTGCTAACTTTGTTTTGTTCCATTTGTCAGGCCTTTCTCACAAACCCGTCATCACCTATATATAAATAGAAACAACAACACAAGTGCACTTGCTTGACCAAACACTGACATTTGGGTCCCTATGGGTTTTAGGTACCAGTAGTAAATGACTATACCATGTCGTTCCGAAAAGAAAAGCTAACCACTATCAACTCTCATGGGATTTTATGTGACCACTGATTTGAATAGCTAAAATTTCACCGAGTTTAATAACTATTTGAATGGCTCAAATTTCACTTACGCACCAAAGTGCACCTCCATGACTAAACTCAACTCGTGAGTCATCTGCACTTGTTCAGAAGATAGCAAAGGCAAAGACTCCATCATACACCCAAAATGGACCACACACATAGCATCACATCATATTAAAGAGCGAGTACACACGATGCTGAGTATTTAGTCCCGAGCTCATATGCCATCTGGTCAACATTGAAATCTAAAAATGTAAAAATTTAAAATTTCTAAAATTGGTGCAAACTTTCACAAACATTCTTAGTGCTTGCAAAATTTATATTGAAATAACACTCTTGGGAGTCTTATTAAAAAAACAAACCCGACACTCCAAAAGTGCTATTTTCGAAAGAATTTTCGAGCATTATGTCTTTTTTGCCATGACTTCCACAAATATTATTTCGGGATGAAATTCACAAGCATCGAGAACATTTGTCAAAGTTTAGACCCAAAAAAGTCAGAAATTATTGAAGTTGTCTTTCCATTTTTTTTAAATTTACTATTCACCTCAAGCTTTGTTTAGCTCGGAACTAGAAGGGGAATTTCGTAGTACACATCAACATGTTGCTAATTTTCTTTTGTTCCATTTGTCTAAAGTTTCTGACAAACCCATCATCACCTATAAATAGTAACAACAACACAAATTCACTTGCTTGACCAAATAAACACTGATATTTGTGTCCTTATGGGTTTCAGGTACCACTAGTAAATTAATATATCATTAAAGAAAAGGTAACTACTATCAACACCACAATTATTGTTGCAACTACATCAAACACACAAAACTGGCAGACTTCATGTACTGCTCCTGCCAGCACGGTATTGAATTCAAATGGCATGTCACCATTCATCGAATGGAGCTACTGCAGCGCCGTGACAGGGCGTCACCCTCCTTGCCATTGATGTTTTCCTTTAACTATTCCATCTTCTTCAACAGCTCTAAAAAAATCATATACACAAGGTGTTATCATCAGCACACACACATTAACTGTTTTAAGACCCGACAATTAGATTCTTACAAGCAATAGGAAAATTATGGTAACTGTAGGAGGATTTTTTTGAGAAAAAGAGGATCACCCCTGGCCCTCGATGCACACAACCGTAATAGTATGAAGTTGATAATCTCCGTCATGATTGGCCAACCAGGGAGCACAACTGAAGGCTAGTCGGACCCTCAAGCAATGAGCCGTGACGGAGGGGAAAGGGAATTGACTACCCAAGCATTGCAATGCATTACCATCGTCAAATCTCACGAGATCCTATGTGACCACTTATTTTAATAGCTAAAATTTCACTGGATTTAAAAACTTTTTCAATGGCTCAAATTTCACAGATGCGGCAAAGAGCGCTTACCTGACTAAACTCAACTCGTGTGTCATCTCCACTTCTTGAAAAGAGAGCAAAGGAGAAGACCCCCCCAAACACACATCAGAAATGGACCACACACATTGCATTCCATCATATTAAAGCGCGAGTACACATCAACATTTTGCAAATTTTCTTTTGTTCCATTTATCTGAAGTTCCTGACAAACACATATACCTATCAACAGTAACAACAACACACAAGTTCACTTGCTTGACCAGATAAATACTCACATTTGGTTACTTATGGGTTTCAACTACTACTAGTAAATTACTATACCACAATTCATTCTCATCCTCCTGCTAGCATGGCGATGGAAGTTGAATGGCGGGTCACCATTCACCAGGTGTAGCTTCTATTGTGCTATGACAGGGCACCACCTTTCTTGCTGTTTGTCAGTGTCAAAACCGGTGGATCTCAGGTAGGGGGTCCTGATCTGTGCGTCTAAGGCTGATGGTAACAGGAGGCAAGGGACACGATGTTTTACCCAGGTTTGGGCCCTCTTGATGGAGGTAAAACAATACCTCCTGCTTGATTGATATTGATGATATGGGTATTACAAGAGTTGATCTACCACGAGATCATAGAGGCTAAACCCTAGAAGCTAGCCTACGATGATTATGATTGTGATCGTCCCTCTAAGGACTAAACTCTTCGGTTTATATAGACACCGGAGAGGGCTAGGGTTTACATGGAGTCGGTTAGAAAGAAGGAAATATAATATCTGGATCGCCAAGCTTGTCTTCCACGCAAAGGAGAGTCCCATCCGGACACGGGACGGATTCTTGAGTCTTGTATCTTGATGGTCCAACAGTCCGGCCAAAGTATATAGTCCGGCTGTCCGGATACCCCCTAATCCAGGAGTCCCTCAGTAGCCACTGGACAAGGCTTCAATGACGATGAGTCCGACGCGCAGTTCTGTCTTCGGCATTGCAAGGCGGGTTCCATCTCCGAATTCTCCAAAGTAATTATCGAACACTTAAACCGTGTCCAGATCTGCAAGATGATTTTCACAACATAGCACTCCATAAATCTGGTCTGCTAGCAATTTTTGCACGGCGCGCTCCCGCATCGTGGCCTAGCCCAACATGAACCAGTTTTCCTTAGCCTGCTTCAATATGCGTCGCGAGGCGGTTTTATTGGCTCGCCCTGCCAAAGTAAAAATCGTGTTCCCCTTATCGTGGGATCTTCCATTGATACGGGCGTGCGCATCCCCACGGTGACTGTTGGTATGACTCCATGTTTTTAGGCAAGTCCCAAGCGGTTACGCTGAGGACGCTTGATATTCTTCCCCTTTATAAAGGGGTCGATGCCTATCCCTCCTTTCCACCACCCTTGCGCCTTTTCACACCTCGAGTTCCAACATCCGAAACCCAAGCCCAAGAGCCTCGGATCCTCAATCATGTTCGGATCCAACCCTCAAGGCCGGTGGGTGGCCTCCTCGGTCACAGAGGAGGATATTGCGAAGCTTAGGGAGGTCGGATATCTGACCACCGACATCCAGCACAGGCTTCCTGCTCTAGGGCAGGTCATCCCTACTTCCGAGCCCAACGAGAGCGTCGCATTTGTTTCTCATTTCCTCCGCGGCTTGGGCCTCACCCTTGATCCCTTTGTGAGAGGGCTCATGTTCTATTACGGGTTAGATTTTCACGATCTGGCTCCGGACGCTATCCTCCATATCTCGTCGTTCATCGTTGTGTGCGAAGCTTTTCTCCATGTCACTCCACACTTCGGCTTATGGCTCAAGACCTTCAATGTGAAGACGAAGATGATTGAGGGGCGACACGCGGAGTGCGGAGGTGCTGTAATAAGCAGGAATGCCGACGCCCCATGGCCATAGGGATCCTTCCCAGAGGTGTCCGATCTATGGCAGCGGAGGTGGTTTTACGTCACGGCTCCCATAGGCACAAAGTGGGTGGCTGCCCCCAACTTTCGTCCGGGCCCTCCTTCTCAACTGGCGTCATGGACCAATGTAGGACGGGATTGGGGATCTGCTAGTGATGTACCAATATTGCTGAGCCGTATTTGGGAGCTTCTTGAGAGGGACATTAGCCTTGTCAACATAATTCAGGTAATGCTAATCCGGCGGATGATGCCGTGCAAACGCCGGCCTCTTCGGATGTGGGAGTTTAATCCGGAAGGCCCGCAGACTGTTCTGCACTTCTTTGGCCTGACGCTCGAAGGGATGTGTAAATTATTCTTCGGACCACAATTAAAGTGTCCGGATAGCACCGAGGATGCGGGCCTGAGCTGCAATCACCCAGATACCCATGTAAGTAACCCAAAAACCTAACACTTCGTCTATTTTTATCATAGACATTATTCTAAAAGTTCTCCATGGCTAGGAGTGGCTTAGCAAGGCGTCGAGAATCAGGTGTCCGGCGCCACTTCCCGAAGGCTCGCCAAGTCCTACCATAGACAAGATGCTTGGTCGTGTGCTAAGCAAAATGCCCTCAGGGAAAGATGAAGGGAAGAACAGGGAAGCAGAGCTTCACACATTACGCATCCAAACCAGGGGAATTGCTACCTCCCCAAGGGGGATAGCCGGGAAGGGGAATCTAAGGCCTCCTCCCCTCGCGGGAAGAAGAGGGCCGCCTCCGAAGACTTGGAGACGGAGGTGCCCAAACAGGGGAAGAAAGCTTCACCAAGGGGCCCTGCCCCGAAGGACGTCCTCACCGCTTCATGCCCGCCAACGGGCCAGCCCTCAGCCGAGCTGTAAGTAAATCATAAATATGAAGGTACTACTTTTCTCCGAGAACAATAACCAGGATCCGTTCTTTGCAGTCTGGCTAGCAGCTCTTCTCGATAGAGTTCGTCTTCAGGGGATCTCCTTCCGGAGATGATGGAGAGTGAGACCCCACCAACCTCTCCGCATCATGAGGCGGGCGACCCCGAGGTGTCGTCACGGAGGAGTCCAGATCTGCCGAAGCCAGAAGCTAATCCTTCGACTGCCCTGAGCCCGGAGCATT
>NC_041385.1:660158047-660162906 GCF_002162155.2 Triticum dicoccoides | reverse complement strand
GGCCGGACATACTGACGGGCCTTCTGGAGCGAGCTGCTCTCTCGGAGGGGCACCATTTATTAATGAGCATGGTGCTTGAGAAGATTGCATCCGCCACCAGTGGGCTGAATGAAGCTTTTACGAGCCGGCTCAGAGGTTTTGAGGTATGTAAATGAAAATGCCTAATTTGTGAATGTGACATGCGTGCTAGGTGTGCTCCATATGGATAGTAGCCCCTGAGACTCTGGTTGCCAGCCCTAGGCGGTAAACGGAGGATCACATTTATAAGTAATGATCGCGATGTGCTTATGCGCAGGTGTCTAAGGATCTGGCAGCTGACCAGTCCGTTGAAGTTTTCGAACTGAGGAGGCAGATTGGAGTTATTGATGCCGACATCACGCTTGTGAACGAGCGGCTTAACGAGTCACAAGGTATGTGCTCTCCTTTCCTTATTATTTATAGGAAAAATTGAAAGGAGTATAATATTGATGTGATATGCTTGGACTGCAGATGGTGCTGCTACCGTGGAAGCCCTGAGGGCGGAACTTGCCCTAGCCAAGGAACATGCTCGGGCTAGCAATGCGGCTGCCCTAAAGGCGGCCGAAGAGTTGAGAGCCGAACATGCTGCTCATCGCCGAAGCGAAGACAAAATAGCCCAGATGGTTGTGGAGCTGAAAAATGCCGCCAACCGGTATGAGCTCCTTGAGAAGGAGAATCAGGTGAACTTGGCTGACCTGAAGAAAGCACTTGATACGGCCAAGGAGACGCGGTCTGAAAGCAGGGATGCGCTGGAGGAGCTTCCCCAGGCCAGAGAAATCGCAGCTGGAAACCCCTACTTATTGCGGATGAAGTTTTTAGATCCGAAGTATGCTCCCCTAGATCGACGCTGGAGCCCTGCAAACGCGTACATGGATTTGGCGAAGACTACAGCTGATGCAGCCAAGTTTTTTGAGGATCAAGATGATAAAGAAGTGGAGAAGCTGTTCTGGTGGCAATTCAATGCTCCCGCACGCCCATTTCCATTGAGTGAGAAGATGGCTGCTGTGGCTGAGCTTCATAGGCTGTCTGGTCTTGCAATGCGGTCTGTAGTAGACCATCTATGGCCGAAGGGTCCTAAGCCGGACAATTATTTTGGTTCAGTGCGACAACTCCTTGGTGCCTTATCACAGATCGATGCCATGAGGAGGTCGGCGTGTATAGAGGGTGCACGGATGGCGCTTGCCTGCATTAAAGCATATTGGACAGATATGGAGCCCACCATCATTGCGACCCAGAATCCGGCGGGAGGCCAGGATCCGGCCGAGCACTACTCTGAGCAGGTAACCGAAGGTGCTCGCTTAATAAAGGCGCAGTGCTCGAAGAATGTCATGTTTGAGTGACAAATCGTGTCATTGTAAAAACAATGTTATTTTGATTATGAGGCTATATTTATACTTTTTGCCCGAAAGTATTATTGTGCCTCCTGTGCGGCCATTTTTATGTATATGTGTAATCTGAAAGTTAGCAGTCGTTAGCTTCAGCCCCCACGCATACAATGCGGGGGTGTTCGCGAAAAATATGCGTAATCACACTTGATCCAATGTCTTGGTCCATTAAGGAGGTGATCGCACGTCGAACTAGGCAACCGGACTATATACCTGTAACATTTTCACTTAGCCATAGGAGTTTGACTGTGGGGCTACTGTATAGCCCCTGGTATCTTCACGTGCATCCGAATACGGGCGCGTGTGTACATGACCAAAAAACGGTCCTTCGTTAATGCGCCGGAATCCTAAAGATTCCGATAAGTCTTCGAGTGGTTGAACAGTCTCTCGTTGTATCATGACAGTCAGTTTTCAGCTTTCTCTACTGAGGTGCTCATCCAGAATAACCAGGGAACAGTCGCAGTAGTTCTCCTTTGGCCGCCTTAGCCGATAAGAACGGAAAGTAAGGCGGCAAACCCAGGAGCCGGGCAAACCCAACATTTGACCAAAGACACGATTCAGAGCTGATGCATATAAGGCCAAACTCGTGACACCGAATACTCTCGACGGTATTCGGACTTTGTAACATAAAATGGGCTGAACCCTATATTTCCAGGTATGTGCATTAGTCTGTTGTGGTGAAATGCCAATAACAGCAGTACCCTCTGTGGGTATAGTACCCATGGGATGTGTAAACAACAAGAGACAATAAAAAAGGTTTACACAGGGGCTTAATCTAAAGAGAAACCTTTGAGCGGGGCCCTGCTGCACGTCTGCGCCTTTGTCTCTGTTGTGCCGTGTCCTGGAAGGGTATCACACGAATGGTGTCTGTAAAAAAGAAAAACTCATGTAGAAGAGTATAACGTAATCGTGCGATGGATAGTAAAAGTGTGAGACATTGGCCTGTTAATAAGGTCAAGCCAACAGTAGAGTTTTATTAAATATCCATAGCCCCTAGTATCCTCTATGGGATTACATACATGGTGCCCTAGCTCAGGTTTATCCGGGCTGCCGGACTCGTCTAACCGTGTCTGTGGTCTTAACGACCAGTCATGCTTTCTGGTATTAGAGGCCACTTAGAGTCCGGCTGATGGAGCCGTCGCGTATTCCTCCGCGCGTGAGGAGCGCTCTGTGTTTGCGTTAACGGTGATGATGCCACGTGGACTGGGCATCTTGAGTTTAAGGTAAGTGTAATGCGGTACTGCGTTGAAGCGGGCGAATGCCGTTCTCCCAAGCAATGCGTGATAGCCGCTTTGGAGGGGGGCAGTGGTGAAGAGTAGTTCTTTGCTTCTGGAGTTGCCGGGGGAACCGAATGATACCTCCAGTATGATGGAGCTCTTGCCGCAGGCTTCAACGCCTAGTATCACCCCTTCAAAGGTGGTGTTGCTTTGGCTGATTCTGGATGGGTCTATCCCCATCCTGTGGACAGTGTCCTGGTATATTAGATTAAGACTACTGCCGCCGTCCATGAGGATGTGAGTAAGATGGTATCCGTCGATTATTGGGTCGAGCACCAAGGCATCTGATCCTCCACGCCGAATACTAGTCGGACAGTCCATGTGATCGAAAGTGATCGGACAAGCCGACCAGTGGTTAAGTTTGGGTACGACGGGCTCTATAGCGTATGCGTCTCTAAGCGCACATTCGTGCCTTCTCATGGATGTGTGAGTCGCGTGGATCATGTTTATTGTTTTTACCTCTGGTGGGAATTTTTTCGGTCCCCCAGTGTTCGGCTGGCGAGGCTCATCCTCGTCTTCACTTGGTCTTTCCCTTCCCTTGTGTTCGTCATTTAATTTGCCGGCCTGCTTGAAGACCCAGCATTCTCTGTGAGTGTGGTTTGCAGGTTTGTCGGGGGTGCCATGGATTTGGCATAGTCTGTCCAGGACTTTGTTCAGGCCGGACGGTCCCTCTTTGCTGCCTTTGAATGGCTTCTTTTGTTGACCGGGTCGAGAGCCCCTGAATCCGGCGTTGACCGTTGTGTTGTCCGGACTTTCTTCCTTGTTTTGACGTTTGTTTTTATTGCGCCATGGCTTCCCATTGCCATCCCTAATTTCGGATGTACTTGGGTCGCTGGTGGCTTTACGGGCCAACCAGGTATCTTCACTTGGTCATAAGGCTTGTTATAAGGCTTGTTAAGGCTGCAATTGTCCTTGGCTTTTCTTGGCCGAGGTGTCTGGCGAGCCACTTGTCCCGGATGCTATGTTTGAAGGCCGCTAAGGCTTTGGCATCCGGACAATTGACAATTTGATTCTTCTTAGTGAGGAATCTGTTCCAAAGCTTGCGGGCAGACTCTCCGGGCTATTGAATTATGTGACTTAAATCGTCCGCATCCGGAGGCCGGACATAGGTCCCTTGAAAATTGGCCCCGAAAGCATCCTCGAGTTCCTCCCAACTTCCAATTGAATTTTCAGGGAGGCTTTTCACCCAGTGTTGAGCTGGTCCCTTCAACTTGAGGGGAGGGTATTTGATGGCGTGGAGGTTGTCCCCACGAGCCACGTGGATATACAGGATAAAATCCTTGATCCAGACCCCTGGGTCTGTCATTCCGTCGTATGCCTCTATGTTCACAGGTTTGAAACCCTGTGGAAATTCATGGTCCAGCGCCTCTTCGGTCAAGCACAGGGGGTGAGCAGCCCCTCTATATCTGGACGTGTTGTGGCATGCCGTCGGTTGTTGTTGTGTCCGGTGTTGATTCCGAACTGGTATCCGATCGGTATGATCGTTTTGGTGACCATAGTCCTGCATCGGGGTGTGTCCTTTAGATCCATAAATGGACCTAGCCGCGCCGACTATTTTATCGAGGAGCTCGCGTAAATCGTGTGTGGCGTCGGTAGCTGCTCTGTTGCGGTTATGAAGTGGTTTGTCCGGCCTCCTGGCCGTGTTGTTCTTTGGTGGAACGGCCTCATCATCGAATTCTGGCAGCAGCTTGTGTTTTGGATAGCTCTTTGTGTGGCGACTATCGCCGTACTTTTCTTTAGTGTCTAGTACTTTATTCCATCTGCGATTGAGCGTTTCCTGTGCGGCCTTGAGCCGTTGCTTCTGCTTCTTTAGACTTCTCGCAGTGGCCATAAGACTTCTGTGGAGGTTATCTCGTTCCAAGCATGTTTTCGGGATGATGAATACATCGTCATCCGGACTGTGCTCTTGTCCTGGGGCGGTTTGATGAGTTCGTCCCTCGGGATCATTGTGATTGGGCGTCTGCTCCGAGCTGTGTTCGGCGTGACCTGGCTCATCCTGCTCCTTTGCTGGGTCCATATGGTCGTTGTTGTCTTCGGAGTTGACTGGGGTGAAGATCTTTCTAGCGATGTTATCGCTATTTTTACTATTGCTGGACTTGGAGCGGCGTCTGCGCCGTCGTTTTGGCTTTTGCCCGGGGGTTTTGTCCTCCGGTTTATTGCCCTCGTCCTCCTTAGGCGT
>NC_041385.1:660133572-660157753 GCF_002162155.2 Triticum dicoccoides | reverse complement strand
GAGGTGGCAGTCCAGTGCCCCGTTGGTTCTGAATCGTCTCCTGCACCGACATTCATACCGTCGTTATCATCGGAGTCGAAGTCAAGCATGTCTGATAGATCATCGACAATGGCTATGAAGTGGGTGGTGGGTGGGCAACGGATTTCTTCGTCACCTTCTTCCTCCTTGGGCCGTACATAGTCCGGTCAGGAGTCTCCTGACATAGAGAGAGACTTTAATGAGTTTAGCATGTCGCCAAAGGGCGAGCACTGGAAAATATCCGCAGCGGTGAACTCCATTACCGGAACCCAACCAGATTCGGCAGGCTCGGGAGTGCGCGGACTGGAACCTACAGCCAGATACAAGTCCGGGGGTCCGGTGTCACATGCTTCCTTGGGGGTGAGGCCTGTGTTCGGCTCTACCGCCGATGAGTGTGTGGCCCCTGGGGCAGGGTCCATCCACCCATCCTCGGGCGACGCAATCTGCTCCGGATTTAGGTCCGGGGCTCGTGCAGGGGCGATATCCCAAGCATTGTCCGACAGCAGGTCTAAGCCGTGCTCATCGTAACTGTCCGGTGCTCCTGGCGCAGGCTTGAACTCGTTGAAGATCAAGTCTCCATGGATATCAGCCGTGTAGTTCAAGTTTCCGAACCTGTCCTGGTGGCCAGGGGCGTAGCTGTCGATCTGCTCCAGATGGCCAAGCGAATTGGCCCGGAGTGCAAAGCCGCCGAACACGAAGATCTGTCCGGGGAGAAAAGTCTCACCCTAGACCACATTGTTGTTGATTATTGAAGGATCCATCAAGCCTTGCAGCAACGACATAGAGGAACTCTCAATGAAAGCACCAATGTCGGTGTCAAAACCAGCGGATCTCGGGTAGGGGGTCCCGATCTGTGCGTCTAAGGCTGATGGTAACAGGAGGCAAGGGACACGATGTTTTACCCAGGTTCGGGCCCTCTCGATGGAGGTAAAACCCTACTTCCTGCTTGATTGATATTGATGATATGGGTATTACAAGAGTTGATCTACCACGAGATCGTAGAGGCTAAACCCTAGAAGCTAGCCTATGATGATTATGATTGTGATCGTCCCTCTAAGGACTAAACTCTCAGGTTTATATAGACACCGGAGAGGGCTAGGGTTTACATGGAGTCGGTTACAAAGAAGGAAATATAATATCCGGATCACCAAGCTTGTCTTCCACGCAAAGCAGAGTACCATCTGGACACGGGACGGAGTCTTGAGTCTTGTATCTTCATAGTCCAACAGTCCGGCCAAAGTATATAGTCCGGCTGTCCGGATACCCCCTAATCCAGGACTCCCTCAGCGTTCACGTTCTCTTTGGACTGTTCCATCATCTTCACCACCAGCTATAAGAAAAAAATATCATGACCACAAGGTGGCTTCATCAGCATGCACACATTGATTGTGTTAAGACTTAGCAATTAGATTGTTACAAGCAATTGGCAAGTGATCACGAGTGTAGGAGGATTTTATTGCGATGGTGGGAAAATGTACATACCATTTGTTTCTTGGTCAGCAGAATCATCTTCTGCAACAAAACAATGAAACCGTTTAGTAACGGTATGAACTGAAAATAATAAGAAAACTAAATTGTCTCATCATTCTCACTGGTCAGCAGCTCCGTACCTCCTTAGCTTTCTGACGAACATTCTCCTCCTAGAAGTGGTTCAGTTTAGCTTCAAGCTCCATGCTATAAGCCTGTAGGATTAACAAAGACAGTGTGTACATGTCACCAACCTTGTTACTACAGTTGCAGAAATGGCTTTGCATAAAAACCAATAATTTTGGTAGCAAGGTAAGTACCTGTTTGGCACGCAATCATGCGGCTAACTCACGGTTCTTGATCATGCGACAATGGCGACAATCGATGCTCCTCTTGCAGGACGGATCCTCCTGGGTGCCACGTTTTCGGACATCGTCGTTATCCATTATTGCTCTGTCGCACATGCAGGTCATCATGTCAACCTGCGTCATGGCGCTCCTCCCGTTCGATGACCCGAGGCTCACGATACCCACCCCACCTTGAGGAGGTGGCGCCGGTGGTACCATGGTTATTCCTGCATACCCATTAAGGACGAACCCCATGTCGTCGACCATCACCGGGAAGATGTCGTTGGCCCATGCCATTGGGTACATCATTGGGCCAGGTTGCTGCCCCTATTGTGCAGGGTTCATCTATCCATGGACCATGCCGAGCGGCGGAGGTGCCTGGCCGGCGCTAGATCCTCGAACCATGCCGGACTTGACAAGGAACTGCCCCAATGTCACTTGTCCAAGCGCCCCCCTACCGGTCATTGGCCGCAACTGAGCTGCCATTCCCCACAAAATGTATAATTGCACGGTTGCGCTACCTACTGGCAAGGTGGTGTTCAATAGGGAGCTGCCATCTAACACTATGTGGGCCAAGTATCTTTGTATTAAATTTCTTTTCTGGATTTCCCATCTTCATATTTCTATTGCCTCTCTTGAATAGTTGTCCCCATTAGTGTACTTCACATACATTAATCACAGTCTGGCAGAAACACTTTTTCTTCTCCCACACAATAGATCCAACCATTTATTCCTCCTTTGCTGATTTAAAACATCCATATCTTTTAAACCATATATATTCATTTGTGAAACTTATTTATATTTGAACTCCTTGCGCCAAAACCTTTAAAATGAGATCAATCTTGAATATTTTTAACCACATTTAAATTTGAACATATATTTCACATGTCAAAACAATCTATTTCACAATGATACATTACTATTTCACTTTCTATAATGGATATTGCACAATTCAGAACCTACATTTCACTTTTCACGGGCTTGCTTGACAAATAAGAAAGATCTATTTAAATTGCACATTTTTAAAGTAACATATTTCAGTCTTTTGAAATAAACTATTACACATGTTCAAACAATCATTTTCACAAATGATATAATAGAATTTCACTTTGTGTAGTTACTCTTTCATAATTCAGAACCTAAATTTCACTTCACACTGGCTTGGTTCAGGAAAATCACGTATATTTCAATTACATATTTTTGAAAAAATATATTTCACTCTATTGAAACAATCAGTTCCACATTTATACATTGTAATTTCACATTTCGTGGTTAATATTTTCACAATTCAGAACCTACTTTTTACATTTCACTATCATGTTCCACAAAAATCACAAATATTTTAGTTACACAGTTTCACAAAACATATTTCACTCTTTTGAAATAATCAGTTTCACATTGATACATTATAATTTCACATTTTGTGGTTAGTATTTCACAATTTAGAACCTACATTTTTACATTTCACTGTCATGTTTCACAAAAATCACATCTATTTTAGTTACACATTTTTGAAAAATTAACATATTTCACTATTTCAAAAAATCAATTTCACATTTTGTGGTTACTATTTCACAAATCACAACCTACATGTTACATTTCACTCGTGTGTTTCACCAAAATCACATATATTTCAACTGCACGTTTTTGAAAAAATCATTTTCCTCTTTCGACATAAACTGTTACACATTTCCAAAAATCAGTTTCAAAAAGCCATTGGTTTCTAGTTAAGTATGATGGTTCTAAATATTTCTGTTGAAATAGTGTTTTAAAAAATTTCTAGTGATATAGGTTTGATTCTCATATGGAATGTGAAACGTTGAAATTTAAATGTGTTCGAAATGTATTGAAGATCACTCTTGTTTAAAAGGCCTTGGCGCCAGGAGTTCAAATATATATAAAAAATTCAAGTAGGAACTTATGGTTTAAAAGATAGGGACGATTTAGTTTTGTAAAGGTGAAATAAAAGGTTTGATTTAATCGAATATAGATAGATATATAGATAGATAGATAGAGAGAAAGAGATCACTATCATATTGCTGCCATGTATCCATGCCAAGGACAAATAATGGGGACCACTAGCTATATTTTGATGATGTATACCAGTGTATAGAAGTAAATGAGAATAAAGTGGTCACACCTGCATGCATCTTGACGCGAGCAATGAATGGCGGATTTGTTGCCGCTAGGTAGCATCACCGTGTCAAAAGACTTTGTGCCATTCCCCACAGTTAGCTGGACAGGAAGTTGCGGTGAGGGACGCGGGGTCAGAGGCTGGGCATGCACCGGTTGGGGCTCCCTGTTGATCTCAGCCCACACCTCCTCCACTGTCTTCCAGCATAGCCGGGGAGGCAAGGAGAAGGACCCATGCCGGCATATGCCGCTTCCTCCTGCATCCCCACCATAGGAGCCTCCTCCTTGCCCACCAAGGCACCGTCGAGCGCCGCTTGGAACTCCTTGGGATTCCATATGTTGCTCACAAACTCGTCCATGTTCGTGGACCCAAAATTGCGCCCCGCCTCGCACATCGACTATTGTAGCTCGTTCAGTGTAAGCGCGAAGATTAAAGACTGCCGCGCAGGCACAACCATGTGCTCCTCACCTTCGAGAATGTGCAGGCGTGAGGTGACTTCTTCCTCGGAGAACTTCACATCCTTGCTCATCTCCGACGCCATCCAATCTCTCCACTCCGGTCTCTATGTACACTCTTTCTTGTGGTGTGTGGTTCAGTCTTGTGCGCCACACTCCCTATTTATAGCCTGCATGTAAGAGATAACCATCAATTAAAGAATTAGATAGCTATTAAATTCATGTGATTGATTAAAAAGGTCAGCTAAAGATAGACATATACATAGTAGATAGTTCGTCTCGTACTGGATAGATAGGGTGCTTCTAAAGAGCCAAACGTTCACAAGATACAGCTACCGCAGCGCCGCGACAGGGCGCCACCCATCTTAGCGTTGACGTTCTCCTTGGACTATTCCATCATCTTGTCCACCAGCTATAAAAAAATCAAGACCACAAGGTATTACCATCAACATGCTCACATTAACTGTTTTAAGACTTGGCAATTATGTTGTTGCAAGCAATTGGCAAATTATGATAAGTGTAGTAGTGTTTTTCTATTAGAAAAGAAAGACCACCCCTGGCGTCCGATACACACAGCCATAAGAATATGACGGTTGATGATCGATATCATGGTTGGCCAATGATGGAGCGCAACTGAAGGCTAGTCGGACTATCAAGCAGCAAGTCACGACGGAGAGGGAAAGTGGATCGACTACCCAACATTACAATGGGTGACACCGACATGTCTCAAGGGATCCCGCATGACCACTGATTTGAATAGCTTAAATTTCACTAGATTTAAGAACTATTGGAATGACTAAAATTTCCCTGACGCGAAAAGTGTGCCCGCGTGACTAAACTCAACATGTGTGTCATCTCCACTTCTTCAGAAGAGAGGAAAGGCGAAGACTCCCACACACAAATCTGAAATGGACAACACACATAGCATCACGTCATATTAAAACCCGAGTACACATCAACATATTGCTAATTTCCCTTTGTTCCATTTGTTTGAAGTTTCTAACAAACCCATCATTATCTATTAACAGTAACAAACAACACAAGTTCACTTTCTTGACTAAATAAATACCAACATTTTAACCGTTATGGGTGTTAGGTACTACTGGTAAATTACTATACCATCTCACTCCAAAAAAGGTAAGTACTATCAACACCTATAAACAATAACAACAACTCAATTTCACTTGCTGGACGAGATAAAAATTGACATTTGGGTCCTGGTGGGGGTTCGGTACTACTAGTGTATATCATCCCAAAAATAGTGTATATACCCGCCTAAACTTTCACGTTTTAGTCACATTACCCCTAGCGTTGAAAACCAGGATCTTAATCCCCTCAACTATCTTAAACCAGACAAATCACCCCCTAGAAGCTTGGTAGGTGATTTTAGAGAGTGGTTTTGCGTTTTCACAAATAGGAGATGGTTTCTGAGGCATATCAAGGCCCATGTGTAATCAACCGTTTCTCCCCCGTAAAATCCCCTCTGACCAAAATAGAGCATGTAGCAAGATGGAGCCATGGTTTCCACTATCCATGGCCGCAATAGTATCCTCCTCGTTCTTCTCATCTTCCAGAAATGAGGGTGATGCCACTATGGGCCTATGGGGAGGATGCCCAACGTCCGCATCCTGTGCCATCTCGATGAGCTTGAGTGCGTTGTCTGCTACAGAAAGGGCTCCGCAGCCGAAGGCATAAGTGGGGGACATCCCACCTACTTAGGACCGGGGTCTCGAGGCAACCAGAGATGCTGCCATTGTCGCTGTCGGCCATGGTCGGAATGAGAAGAACTAGAGAGGGCGAGGCAGCTGGCGAGTAGGTTCGTCCTTTCGCACGCTACAGGAATGATAGTAGTCGATGATGCGAACCACGGAGGTCACCGTTGTTGTCCAACACCCTTTTTCCTCTCATGCATGTGGTCGATTCCTCGGTCAACATATGTTTTTACACTGATAGTTGGGTCCATGTAGACAACACCATCTACAAAACCAGCTAGCAGGCCTCGAGGGGTGATTTATCCGATTTGGGATAGTTCGTGGCTTAAGATAATAATTTTCGACGTGAGGGGGTGATGTGCCCAAACCATCATAGTTTAGGGGGTATATTCACTTTTTTCCAAAAACAAATGGTAACTACTATCAACACCACAATTGTCGCTACATTTGCATCAAACACACAAAATGGCCAGAATGCAAGTCCTCGCCATCGTCTTGCCAGCATAGCTATGGAAGTTGAAATGTGGGTCACTGTTCGGAAGATGTAGTTACCGCAGTGCCGTGACATGTTCCCACCCTTCTTGGCATTAACATTCTCCTTCTGAACCAGCTGTAAAAAAATATTATGACCACAAGGCATTTCCAAAAACACACACACATTAACTATTTTTGGACTTCGCAATTAGATTGTTGCAAGCAATTGACAGATGGTGGTAAGAGTAGCTAGGAGGCTTTTTTCTGAGAAATGGATGATCACCACTGGCCTCCGATGCACAAAGCCATATGAGTATGAGTGTTGATGATCGCCATCATGGTTGGCCTACCAGGAAGCGCCAAAGGCTAGCTGAATACTCCAGTTGCGACCCACGACAGAGGGAAAAGGGAATCGACTACCCAAGCATTGCGACGAGTGACCACCGCCAAGTCTCACAGGACCCCGCGTGACCCCTAATTTGAATAGCTCAAACTTCACTGGTTTAAAAACTATTTGAAGAACTCAAATTTCACAGACGTGGTAAAGTGCACCTATCTGATTAAACTCAACGCGTGTGTCATCTCCACTTCTTCATAAGAGAGAAAAGGCAGAGACTCTCACACACACCTCTGAAATGGACCACACATAGCATCGCATCATATTAAATCGCGAGTACACATGAACATAGTGCTAACTTTCTTTTGTTCCATTTGTCTAACCTTTCTAACAAACCCGTCATAGCCTATATATAAATAGTAACAACAACACAAGTGCACTTGCTTGACCAAACACTGACATTTGGGTCCTTATGGGTTTTAGGTACCACTAGTAAATGACTATACCATGTCGCTTCAAAAAGAAAATCTAACCACTATCAACTCTCATGGGATTTTGTGTGACCACTGATTTGAATAGCTAAAATTTCACCGGATTTAATAAGTATTTGAATGGCTCAAATTTCACTTACGCAAAAAAGTGCACCTACATGACTAAACTCAACTCGTGTGTCATCTACACTTCTTCAAAAGAGAGCAAAGGCAAAGACTCCATCATACACCGGAAATGGACCACACACATAGCATCACATCATCTTGAAGAGCGAGTACACAGGACACGAAGTATCTAGTCCCGAGCTCATATGACCTCTAGTCAACATTAAAATCTAAAAATGTAAAAATATTAAAAAAATTCTAAAATTGGTGCAAACTTTCACAAACATTCTCAGTGCTTGCAAATTTATATCGAAATAACATTCTTGGAAGTCTTATTAAAAAACAAACTCGACACTCCAGAAGTGCTATTTCCGAAAGCATTTTGGAGCATTGTTTTTTTTCCCATGACTTGGACGAATGTTATTTCGGATGAAATTCACAAGCACCAACAACATTTGTCAAAGTTTACACCCAAAAAATTCAGAAATTATTGAAGTTGTTTTTTCATTTTTTTTAATTTACTATTCACAAGTACTACTGGTAAATTACTATACCATCTTGCTCCGAAAAAGGTAAGTACTATCAACACCTATAAAAAATAACAACAAGTCAATTTCACTTGCTTGACGAGATAAAAATTGACATTTGGGTCCTGGCGGGGGTTCGGTACTACTAGTGTATATCATCCCAAAAATAGTGTATATACCCCCCTAAACTTTCACGTTTTAGTCACATCACCCCTAGCGTCGAAAACCAGGATCATAATCCCCTCAACTATCTTAAACCAGACAGATCACCCCCTAGAAGCTTGGTAGGTGGTTTTAGAGAGTGGTTTTGCGTTTTCACAAATAGGAGATGGTTACTGAGGCATATCAAGGCCCATGTGTAATCTACCGTTTCTCCCCCGTAAAATCCCCTTTGACCAAAATAGAGCATGTAGCAAGATGGAGCCATGGTTTCCACTGTCCATGGCCGCAATAGTATCCTCCTCATTCTCGTCATCTTCCACAAATGAGGGTGATGCCACTATGGGCCTATGGGGAGGATGCCCAGCGTCCGCATCCTGTGCCAGCTCGATGAGCTTGAGTGCGTTGTCTGCTACCGATAGGGCTCCGCAGCCGAAGGCATCAGTGGGGGACATCCCACCTACTTAGGACCGGGGTCTCGAGGCCACCAGAGATGCTGCCATTGTCACTATCGGCCATGGTCGGAATGAGAAGAACTAGAGAGGGTGAGGCAGCTGGCAAGTAGGTTCGTCCTTTTGCACGCTGCAGGAATGATAGTAGTTGATGATGCAAACCGCGGAGGTCACCGTCGTTGTCCAACACCTTTTTTCCTCTCATGCATGTGGTCGATTCCTCGGTCAACATATGTTTTTACACTAATAGGTGGGTCCATGTAGACAACACCATCTACAAAACCAGCTAGCAGGCCGGTGATTTGTCTGATTTGGGATAGTTCGTGGCTTAAGATAATAGTTTTCGATGTGAGGGGGTAATGTGCCCAAACCATCATAGTTTAGGGGGTATATTCACTTTTTTCCAAAAAGAAATGGTAACTACTATCAACACCACAATTGTCGGTACATTTGCATCAAACACACAAAATGGCCAGAATGCAAGTCCTCGCTATCGTCTTGCCAGCATAGCTATGCTAGTTGAAATGTGGCTCACTGTTCACCAGATGTAGTTACCGCAGTGCCGCGACATGCTGCCACCCTTCTTGGCATTGACGTTCTCCTTGGACTTATCCATCATCTTCTCAACCAGCTGTAAAAAAATATTATGACCACAAGGCATTACCATAAACACACACACATTAACTATTTTTGGACTTGACAATTAGATTGTTGCAAGCAATTGACAGATGGTGGTAAGAGTAGCTAGGAGGCTTTTTTCTGAGAAATGGATGATCACCACTGGCCTCCGATGCACACAGCCATATGAGTATGCATGTTGATGATCGCCATCATCGTTGGCCTACCAGGAAGCGCCGAAGGCTAGCCAAACAATCAAGTTGTCAGCCGCGACAGAGGGAAAAGGGAATTGACTACCCAAGCATTGCGACGAGTGACCACCGCCAAGTCTCACAGGACCCCGCGTGACCCCTAATTTGAATAGCTCAAACTTCACTGGTTTAAAAACTATTTGGAGAACTCAAATTTCACAGACGCGGTAAAGTGCACCTATCTGATTAAACTCAATGCATGTGTCATCTCCACTTCTTCATAAGAGAGCAAAGGCAGAGACTCTCACACACACCTCTGAAATAGACCACACATAGCATCGCATCATATTAAATCGCGAGTACACATGAACATAGTGCTAACTTTCTTTTGTTCCATTTGTCTAACCTTTCTAACAAACCCGTCATAGCCTATATATAAATAGTAACAACAACACAAGTGCACTTGCTTGACCAAACACTGACATTTGGGTCCTTATGAGTTTTAGGTACGACTAGTAAATGATTATACCATGTCGCTTCAAAAAGAAAATCTAACCACTATCAACTCTCATGGGATTTTGTGTGACCACTGATTTGAATAGCTAAAATTTCACCGAATTTAATAACTATTTGAATGGCTCAAATTTCACTTACGCAAAAAAGTGCACCTACATGACTAAACTCAACTCGTGTGTCATCTACACTTCTTCAAAAGAGAGCAAAGGCAAAGACTCCATCATACACCGGAAATGGACCACACACATAGCATCATATCATATTGAAGAGCGAGTACACATCACATGGAGTATCTAGTCCCGAGCTCATATGCCCTCTAGTCAACATTAAAATCTAAAAATGTAAAAATATTAAAAAAATTCTAAACTTGGTGCAGACTTTCACAAACATTCTCCGTGCTTGCAAATTTTATATCGAAATAACATTCTTGGAAATCTTATTAAAAAACAAACTCGACACTCCAGAAGTGCTATTTCCAAAAGCATTTTGGAGCATTGTATTTTTTTCCCATGACTTGGACGAATGTTATTTCGGGATGAAATTCACAAGCACCAAAAACATTTTTCAAAGTTTACACCCAAAAAATTCAGAAATTATTGAAGTCGTTTTTTCAATTTTTTAATTTACTATTCACCTAGAGCTCAATTGAGCTTGGAAGTAGAAGGGGACTTTCGTAGTACACAACAACATGTTGCTAATTTTCTTTTGTTCCATTTGTCTGAAGTTTCTGACAAATCCATCATCACCTATAAATAGTAACAACAATACAAGTTCACTTGCTTGAGCAAATAAACACTGATATTTGTGTCCTTATGGGTTTTAGGTACCACTAGTAAATTAATATATCATCACAGAAAAGGTAACTACTATCAACACCACAATTATTGCTGCAAATTGCATCAAACACACTAAACATGCAGACTTCATGTACTCCTCCTACCAACACAGCTATGGAAGTTGAATGGCAGGTCAACGTTCATTGGATGGAGCTATCCCAGCACTGCGACAGGGCGTCACCCTTCTTGCCGTTGACGTTTTCCTTTGGTTGTTCCATCTTCTTCACTAGTTGTAAAAAAATAAAGACCACATGGTGTTATCATCAACACACACACTAACTATTTTAAGACATGTCAATTAGATTCTTGCAAGCAATTGGCAAATGATGGTAATTGTAGGAGGATTTTTTCTAAGAAAAACAGGATCAGCCCTGGCCCCCGATGCACACAACCGTAATAGTATGAAGGTTGATACCGTAATAGTATGAAGGTTGAAAATCTCTATCATGGTTGGCCAACCTGGGAGCGCAACTGAAGGCTAGTCAGACCCTTAAGCACTGAGTCGTGATGGAGGGGAAAGGGAATTCACTACCCAAGCATTGCGATGGGTCACCGTCGTCAAGTCTCACGGGATCCCATGTGACCATTTATTTGAATAGCTCAAATTTCACTGGATTTGAAAACTTTTTCAATGGCTCAAATTTCACCCAGGCGGCAAAGAGCGCTTATGTGACTAAACTCAACTCGTGTGTCATCTCCACTTCTTTAGAAGAGAGCAAAGGAGAAGACCCCCCCCCACACACACACACATCATAAATGGACCACACACATTGCATCGCATCATATTAAAGCTTGAGTACACATCAACGTATTGCTAATTTTCTTTTGTTCCATTTGTCTGAAGTTCCTGACAAACACATATACCTATAAACAGTAACAACAACACACAAGTTCACTTGCTTGACCAGATAAACACTCACATTTGGGTACTTACGGGGTTCAACTACTATTAATAAATTACTATACCATCCTCCTCTTAAAACGAAAGGTAACTGCTATCAACAACATAATTCATTCTCATCCTCCTGCCAGCACGGCTTTGGAAGCTGAATGGCGGGTCACCGTTCACCAGGTGTAGCTTTTGTTGCGCCGCGACTGGGCGCCACCTTTCTTGGGGTTCACGTTCTCCTCAGGCTGTTCCATCATCTTCACCACCAACTATAAGAAAAAAGATCACAACCACAAGATGGTTTCATCAGCACACACACATTGACTGTGTTAATACTTAGCAATTAGATTGTTACAAGCAATTGGCAAGTGATCGTGAGTGTATGAGGATTTTCATGCGATGGTGGAAAAATGTACATACCATTTGCTTCTTGGTCGGCAGAATCGTCTTCTGCAACAAAACAATGAAACTGTTTAGTAACGGTAAGAACTGAAAAGAATAAGAAAACTAAATTGTCTCAGCGTTTTCACTAGCAGCTCCATACCTCCTCACCTTTCAGACAAGCTTTCTCCTCCTTGAGGTGGTTCAGTTTAGCTTCAAGCTCCACGGTATAAGCCTGTAGGATTAACAAATACAGTGTGTACGTGTCACCAACCTTGTTACTAGCGTTGCAGAAATGGCATTGCATAAAAACCAACAATTTTGGCAGTAAGGTAAGTACCTGTTTGGCACACGATCGTGCGTCTAACTCACGGATCATGCGGCAGTGGTGATGCTCGATGCTCCTCTTGCGGGGCTGAACCTCCGGGGTGCCGCATTTCCGGGCGTCGCCATTCTCCATCATCGTTCTATCACCCATGCATTTCATCATGTCAGCCTGCATCATGGCGCTCCTCCCATCCGATAACCCGTGGCTCACGATACCCACTTTACCTTGAGGAGGTGGTGGCGGCGTCGCCATGGTCATCCCTGAGTACCCGTTGTGGACGAACCCCATGTCATCGCCCATCACTGGGAACATGCCATTGGTCGGTTCTATTAGGTACATCGTTGGGCCAGGCTGTTGCCCCTGTTGTGTGGTGTTTATCTGTCCATGGACCATGCCGACCGGTAGAGGTTCCTGGCCAGCGCCAGATCCTCGGACCACGCTGGCCTTGACAAGGAACTTCTACAACATCATCTCTCCATGTGCAACCCTATCGGTTGTTGGCCGCAACCGAACCGCCATTCCCCACGAAATGTAAAATTGCACGGTTGTGCTACCTACCGGCAAGGTGGTGTCCAATAGGGAGCTGCCATCTAACACTATGTGGGCCAAGTATCTTTGTATTACATTTCTTTTCTGGATTTCCCATCTTCATAGTTCCACTATCTCTCTTCAACAGTTGGCCCCCACTAGTGTACTTCACATACATTCATGGCAGTGTGGCAGTAACACTTTTTTTTCTCCCACACAATAAATCCAACCATTTCTTCCTCCTTAGCTAATTTAAAACATCCATATCTTTTAAACCATATATTCATTTGTGAAACTTTTTTTAATTTTGAACTCCTTGCGCCAATACATTTAAAACGAGAGCCATCTTGAATATTTTATAACCATATTTAAATTTGAGCATATATTTCACATGTCAAAATCATCTATTTCACAATGATACATTACAATTTCACTTTCTGTAGTGGCCATTGCACAATTCATAACCTACATTTCACTTTTCACTCATTTCAAATAATCAGTTTCACATTTATACATTGTAATTTTTCATTTCATGGTTAATATTTTCACAATTCAGAACCTACTTTTTACATTTCACTATTACATTTCCCAAAAATCACATATATTTTAGTTACACATTTTTGGAAAACATGTTTCACTCTCTTGAAATAATCAGTTTCACATTTATACATTACAATTTCACATTTTGTGGTTAGTATTTCACAATTCAAAACCTACATTTTTACATTTTGTTGTCATGTTTCACAAAAATCACAAATATTTATTTACCCATTTTTGAAAAAAAAACATATTTCACTCTTTCAAAAAATTAGTTTCACATTCTATGGTTACTATTTCACAATTCAAAACCTACATGTTACATTTCAGTAGTCTGTTTCACAAAAATCACATCTATTTCAATTTTACGTTTGTGAAAAAACATTTTCACTCTTTTGAAATAAACTGTTACACATTTCAAAAAATCACTTTCAAAAATTCATTTGTTTCTAGTAAAATATGATGGTCTTAAATATTTTTGCTGAAATTGTGTTTTAAAAAATTGCAAGTGATATAGGTTCGGTTCACATATGGAATGTGAAATGTTGAAATTTAAATGTGAATAAAGTGGTCCCACCTTCACGCATCTTGACGCGAGTAGTGAATGTCGGATTTGTTGCCGCTAGGTAGCATCAGTGCGCAAAAAGACATTCTGCCATTCCCGAGCACTGGTTGGACAGGAAGTTGCGGTGAGGGATGCGCGGCCTAAGGCTGGGCATGCACCGGTCGGTGCTTCCTATTGATCTCAGCCCACACCTCCTCCACCGTCTTTCGACACAGCTAGGGAGGCAAGGAGAAGGACCCCTGTCAGCATAGGTCACTTCCTCCTGCATCCCCACCACCTCCGCTTCCACCAGCACTCACCACATGAGTCTCCTCCATGCCCACCAAGCCACCGTCGGGCGCCGCTCGGAACTCGTCGGTATTCCATATGTTGCTCATGAACTCATCCATGTTCATGGACCCAAAATTGCGCCACGCCTCGCACACCGACTATTGCAGTTCGTCCAGTGTCAGCGCAAAGATTGAAGATTGCCGTGCAGGCGCAACCATCTGCTCCTCACCTTCGACAATACGCGGGTGTCAGGTGACTTCTTCCTCGGAGAACTTCATGTCCTTGCTCATTTCCGACGCCATCCTGTCTTTCCATTGTGGTCTCTACGTAGGCTCTTGCTTGTGGTGTGTGTTTTAGACTTGGGCGCCGCCCCCCTATTTATAAAGCCTGTCGCATACAAGAGGTAAGCATAGATTAAAGCATTAGATACCTATTTAATTCACGCGATTGGTGAAAAATGTCAACTATAGATAGATAGGTACAGAGTAGATAGTTCGTATCGTACTGCATAGATAGGGTGCTGCCAAAGCGCCAAATGTTCACAAGATGCAGCTACCCCAGCACCGCGACAGACCATCACCCTTCTTGGTGTTGACGTTCTCCTTGGACTATTCCATCATCTTCTCCAGCAGCTATAAAAAAATCACGACCACAAGGTCTTACCATCAGCACACTCACATTAACTGTTTTAACACCTGGCAACTATGTTGTCGCAGGCAATTGGCAAATTATGGTAAGTGTAGGAGGGGTTTTTCTTAAAAAAGAAGGATCACCCCTGGTGTCCGATGCACACAGCAATAAGAGTATGAGGGTTGATGATCCCTATCATGGTTGGCCAATGAGGGAGCACAATTGAAGGCTAGTCGGACCATCAAGTAGTAAGTCACGACGTAGTGGGAAAGTGACTCGACTACCCAAGAATTATGATGGGTGACCACTGCCAAGTCTCTAGGGATCCCGCGTGACCACTGGTTGAATAGCTCAAATTTCACTAGATTTAAGAACTATTGGAATGTCCAAAATTTCAGCGACGCAGCAAAGTGTGCCTACGTGACTAAACTCAACTCGTGTGTCATCTCTACTTCTTCAGAAGAGAGGAAAGGCGAAGACTCCCACACACATATCTAAAATGGACCACACACATAGCATCGCGTGACATTAAAATCGAGTACACATCAACATATTGCTAATTTATGTTTGTTCCGTTTGTTTGAAGTTTCTAACAAACCCATCATTATGTATTTATAGTAACAACAACACAAGTTCACTTGCCTGACCACATACCGACATTTTATTCCTTCTGATTGTTGGGTACTACTCGTAAATTACTATACCATCTCGCTCCGAAAAGGTAACTACTATCAACTGCTATAAACAATAGCAGCAACTCAAGTTCACTTGCTTGACCAGATAAACATTGAGATTTGGGTCCTGGCGGGTTTTGGTACTACTAATAAATTACTATTCATCCTAAAAATAATGTATATACCCCCCTAAACTATCACGTTTCAGTCACATCACCCCCTATTATCAAATACCAGGATCTTAATCCCGTCAACTATCTTAAACCAGACAGATCACCCCCTAGAAGCTTGGTAGATGGTTTTAGAGAGTGGTTTTACATTTTCACAAATAGGAGATGTCGACTGAGGGCATATCAGGGCCCATGTCTAAGTGTAATTAACCGTTTGTCCCTCCTAAAATCCCCTCTAACCGAAATAGAGCATGTAACAAGATGGAGCCACCGTTTTTGCCATCCATGGCTACAACGATATCCTCCTGGTTCTCACCATCTTCAACGGACGAGGGTGGCGCCACTATGGGACTATGGGGAGGATGCCCAGCGTCCCCATCCAGTGCCAACTCGATGAGCTTGTGTATGTTGTCTGCTAACGGCAGGGCGCCGCAGCCGAAGGAGTCAGTGGGGGACATCCCACCTGCTTCGGACCGGGGTCTCGAGTCCACTAGAGATGGTGCCATTGTCGCTCTCGGCCATGGTCGTAATGATAAGAAGTGGAGAGGCCGATGCAGGTGGCGAGCAGGGTCATCCTTCCCCACGCTGCAGAAACGATAGTAGTCGGGGAGGTGGAGCCGCGGAGGTCACCGTCGTCGTCCTACACCTTCCTTACCCTCGTGCATGCGGTCGGTTCCTTCGCCAACATATGTTTTTACATTGTCAGGTGGGTCCTCGTGGGGGTGGGGGGTGATCTGTCCGGTTCGGGATAGTTAGGGCGTTAAGATACTAGTTATCAATGTGAGCAAGTGATGTGCCCAAACCATCATAGTTTAGGGGGGTATACACAGTTTTTTTCCAAAAAGAAATGTTAATTACTATAAACACCACAATTGTCTGTGTAGTTGCATCAAACACAAAACGACCAGAATGCAAGTCCTCCTCATCGTCTTGCCAACACATTTATGGAAGTTGAAATGTGGGTCACCATTCACCAGATGCAGTTGCCAAAGTGCCGCGACATGGCGCCACCCTTCTTGGCATTGACGTTCTCCTAGGACTCTTCCATCATTTTCTCCACCAGCCAAAAAAAATATTATGACCACAAGGCGTTAACATCAACACACACACATTAACTGTTTTTAGACTTGGTAATTAGATTGTTGCAAGCAATTAACAAATGATGGTAAGTGTAGGAGGCTTTTTTCTGAGAAATGGATGATCACCACTACCCTCCAATGCACACAGCCATATGAGTATGCATGTTGATGATCGCCATCATGGTTAGCCAACCTGGTAGTGTATGAAGGCTAGCCGAACCCTCAAGTTGTGAGCCGCGACAGAAGGAAAAGGGAATGGAGTACCCAAGCATTGCGATGGGTGACCACCGTCAAGTCTCATGGGATCCCGCGTTTCCACTAATTTGAATAGCTCAAACTTCACTCGATTTCAAAACTATTTGAATATCTCAAATTTTACAAATGTGGTACCTATGTGACTAAACTAAATTCGTGTGTCATCTCCACTTGTTCATAAGATAGCGAAGGCGAAGACTCTCACACACACCTCCAAAATAGACCACACATAGCATCACATCATATTAAAGCGCGAACACACATCAATATAGTGCTAACTTTCTTTTGTTCCGTTTGTTTGACCTTTCTGACAAACCTACCATCACCTATATATAAATAGTAACAACAACACAAGTGCACTTGCTTGACCAAACACTGACATTTGGGTCTTTATTGGTTTTAGGTACCACTAGTAAATGACTATACCATGCCGCTACGAAAAGAAACGCTAACTACTATCAACTCTCATGGGATTTTGTGTGACCACTGATTTGAATAGCTAATATTTCACCTGATTTAATAACTATGTGAATGGCCTAAATTTCACTTACGCAACAAAGTGCATCTACATGACTAAACTCAACTTGTGTGTCATCTGCACTTCTTCAGAAGATAGCAAAGGCATAGACTCCATCATACACTAGAAATGGAACACACACATAGTATCACATCATATTAAAGAGCGCACACAAGACAAGGAGTATCTAGTCAACATGAAAATCCAAATATGTAACTTTTTAAAAAATTCTGAAATTTTTTGGGTGCAAACTTTCACAAATATTCTCAGTGCTAGGGATAACTTTCTTTAGTGTTGATATTTTGAAAGACATGGTTGCTTGTTGATATGCTTTAGTATTGAAGTCTTTATGTCAAATATCGACTATTGCTTTGAACCATCTAAAATTCAAAATGTCCATGCTACAAAAGAAAAGAGTATGTGATGAACATGTTAGGCAACATTCCACATAAAAAAATCTATTTTTATCATTTACTTACTTGAGGACGAGCAAGAATTAAGCTTGGGGATACTGAGACGTCTCCAACGTATCTATAATTTTGGTTGTTCCATGCCATTATATTATAATTCTTGGATGTTTTACAATCATTTTATAACAACTTTAGATCAGTTTTTGGGACTAACCTGATGACATACTGCCCGGTGCCAATTGCTGTTTTTTGCTTGTTTCTTACTTCGCAGAATATCCCTATCAAACGGAGTCCAAATGCAGCAAAACTTTTTGGAGATTTTTTGGGACTAGAAGACAACTTGGGAGCCAAGGAAGCACCTGGGGGGAGGCCCGTGGGGCCCATGATATACCAAGGGGCGCCAAAGGCCCTTGGCGTGCCCTGATATATCATGAGGCCCACGAAGGTCGTCTCCACCGCTTCTCAGCTCTATAAATACCCAAATATTCCAAAAACCCTAGGGGAGCACACAAAACATAATTCCAGCCGCCGCAAGTTCCAAAACCACGAGATCCAATTTAACATGATCACAGAGGGGTTCATCGTCCTCATCGGTGCCTCTCCGATGATGCGTGAGTAGTTCACCGTAGACCTACGGGTCCATAGGCAGTAGCTAGATGGCTTCCTCTCTCTTTTTGATTCTCAATACAATGGTCTATTGGAGATCTATTTGATGTAATGACTTTTTGTGGTGTGTTTGTTGGGAACCGATGAAGTTCGAGTTTATGATGAGATCTCTATCCATGGATATTATTTGAGTCTTCTTTGATCTCTTATATGCATGATTATTTATAGCCTCGTGATTCTTATTCAAATCTTGGGTTTAGTTAGGCCAACTAGATCAATTTTCTTGCCATGGGAAGAGGTGCTTGTGTTCGATCTTACGGTGTCCTCACCCAGTGACAGAAAGGGTAGCGAGGCACGTATGTATCGTTGCTATTAAGGATGACAAGATGGGGTCTATACCTACATGAATAGATCTTGTCTACATCATGTCATCTTCATTATTGCATTACTCCATTTCTCCATGAACTTAATACACTAGATGCATGCTGGATAGTGGTCGAGTGTGGAGTAATAGTAGTAGATGCGGAATCATTTCGGTCTACTCATCTTGGATGTGATGCCTATATAATGATCATTGCCTTGGATATCGTTATAATTATTTGTTCTTCTATCAATTGCCCAATAGTAATTAGTTTACCCACCGTATGCTATTTGCTCGAGAGAAGCCACTAGTGAAATCTATGGCCCTGGGTCTATCTTTTATCATATTGCTTTCCCATCTATATTTTACCGTATTTGTTTTCAGATCTATTATTCCAAAAACCCAAAAATACCTTGCTGCACTTTTTATTTGCATATTTTATTTCGTGTTTTATTCAGATCTATTTATCCAAACTCATACCATTTAATCTATGTTCTACTGAGGAGGGATTGACAACCCCTCTTACGCGTTGGGTTGCGAGGTTTTGTTATTTGTGTGCAGGTACCGTTTGCATAGTGTTGCTTGGTTCTCCTATTGGTTCAAGAACCTTGGTTTCATAACTGAGGGAAATACTTGCCGTAGCTGTGATGCATCATCCCTTCCACCTTGGGGAAATACTAACACAGTTTAAGCCACGTAGAAGGAAATTTTTGGCGCCGTTGCTGGGGAGACATCATCAACATCTATCAGGTTCCTAATCACAATCTCATCTCCTTGCAATTTACAATATTTTCCATTTGTCTCTTGTTTCCATCTTCCCCACTTCTAAAACGTTTTAGCAAAAAGCACAAAAATATTTGCCTTTTTACTTGCCTTCCTTTTGTTTGCCTTTTTGTTCGTTCGCTATCTTTGCTTGTGTGCCATGTGTCTTCTATTTGCTTGCATCTTCGCTTGCTAAAAAATCTATTGATATGGATCCTCATTTACTTTCTAATCTTTTCAAAAGATCCAATTATGATGAACCAATTGCTAGTGAGTTGAGTGCACTTGATTATCTCTATGAAGTTTTCCTTGAAATTCGTGAATCTGAAAATTGCGATGAAGTGTTAAAAGAAGAAATTTATGAAGTGATTGACGGTTGTCGGATTTTGGGTTTCGCAAACCCTTGAGAGGTCTGAACTCTGGGGTGCGTGCGGAGATCTCAACCTCCCCAGTCTGCCTACTCGCAAATCTCATAGCCTAGCTCGTCGAACTCAAGGGAAAGTGGGACACAACAGTTTACCCAGGTTCGGGCCACCTTGTGGTGTAAAAGCCTACTCCTGCTTTGTGGTGGATTGGCCTCGAGGGGTTGAGTGTCATGCCCAATATGCGGCCCTATCCTAAAGGAACTCAAAGGTCCCACCAAGGATAGAAGCGCATATTGGAGACTCTTTTGCAAGGTGGATATCATTACATTGAATCATTACATAATAGTTGGGGATACATACAAGAGGCATAGAATGCCACACAAATACAACATCATCATACATAAGAGCAACATCCGACTACGAATGAAACACAAACAGAAACTCAAACGACATCCACCCTGCTAGCCCAGGCTGCCGACTAGGAACCTATCCCCTGAACGACGAAGCAGAAGAAGAACTCAAAACAAGCAAGCATCGCTATCGCGTCATGACCATCGTTATACCTGTACCTACAACTGTTGTTGTAGTAATCTGTGAGCCACGAGGACTCAGCAATCCCATTACCATGGGTATCAAGACTAGCAAAGCTTAATAGGAATGGAAAGGATAAGTGGTGAGGTTGCAGCAGCAACTAAGCATATATGGTGGCTAACATACGCAAATAAGAGCGAGAAGAGAAGCAATGCAACAGTCGAGAAGCTATAAGTGATCAAGGGGTGATCCTGAAACTACTTGCGTTCAAACATAACACAAACTATGTTCACTTCCCGGACTCCGCCGAGAAGAGACCATCACGGCTACACACACGGTTGATGCATTTTAATTCGAATCTGGTGTCAAGTTCTCTACAACCGGATATTAACAAATTCCCATCTGCCACATAACCGCGGGCATGACTTTCGAAAGTTTAAACCCTGTAGGGGTGCCCCAACTTAGCCCATTATAAGCTGTCAAGACCAACGAAGGATATTCCTTCTCCCGGGAAGACCTGATCAGTCTCGGAATCCCGGTTACAAGACATTTCGACAATGGTTAAACAAGACCAGCAAGACCACCCGAATGTGCCGACAAATCCCGATAGGAGCTGCACATATCTCATTCTCAGGGCACACCGGACAAGCTAAGCATACGAGTACCAACATAACCCAAGTTGCCAAGGGACGGTCTCGCACGGTGCTCTAGTTTGGACCAACACTCAGAGGAGCACTGGCCCAGGGGCGGGGGGGGGGTAAATAAAGATGACCCTCGGGCTCCGGAAACGCAAGGGAAAAAGGCTTAGGTGGGAAATGTTAAAACCAAGGTTGGGCCTTGCTGGAGGAGTTGTATTCAAAGCAAACTGTCAAGGGGGTCCCATACACCCGGCCGCGTAAGGAACGCAAAATAGAGGAACATAACACTGGTATGACGGAAACTAAGGCGGCAAGAGTGGAACAAAACACCAGGCATAAGGCTGAGCCTTCGACCCTTTACCAAGTATATAGATGCATTAATTAAATAAGAGATATTGTGATATCCCAACATAATCTTATCCATCATGGAGCAATCTTCGACTTCACCTGCAACTAACCATGCTATAAGAGGGGCTGAGCAAAGCGGTAACATAGCCAAGCAACGGTTTGCTAGGAAGGGTGAAAAGGTCAGAGGCTGACATGGCAATATGGGAGGCTTGAACAACAGGTGATATGTAGCACAGCATAGCGGTAGATCGAAGCAACTAGCATAGCAATGATAGTAGTGAGATCCAGGGTAGCGGTCATCTTACTTGAAATCCTGCTTGGAAGAAGAACGAGTCCATGAAGAAGACGAACGGATGAAGACGAACCAAGCGTAGTCGAACGAATCCTCACGATCGCAACGAAACAGGAACTATCGAGAAGAAGCACAACCGGAAAGAAGCAAACACATGGTAAACATACAACACATAAACATGACATGATGCACAACCAAGCATGATGCATGACAAAGGCTACATGAATCTACTCATGGCAAGAGATGATGCATACAAGAGCAACACATCAAAGCAAGTTTAAATGAGGCCGGAAACAACATATAACAAATCCGGTAAGTCCTCATATGCAAATTTCGAAATTGGACCAGATCTGAATAAATTATGTTCAAGTTGTTAAACAGCAAGTTAAAATGCACCAAGATGATCTACCCGAAATTCTAGTCAAGTTTCATATTAAGTTCATTTAATTCGGAGCTACGGCCTAGAAGATATGAGCAAAACAAGTTAAACATGGCATTGATGCAAAACACATTCAAACATCAATCAAACGCACTCAAAACATGGATGCAACATGGCATGATGAAACTACATGCAATTCTAAGCAAGTTTCATATAGAGCATGCTCAAAACGGAGCAACGGTGCAACACATACACTCCAAATAAGATATAACCACAATCTGTCCAAAACAGCAAGTAGGCACTTTGCAAACATCAAAACAACATGCTAGAACACCTCAACATGAAAACAAAAGGCATGGGCGTGATGTACAAATGAAGCTTAATAAAATATGAACAGTGAGCTATCTCCAGAAACCACTAGAACATGCTCCAAAGGACATGGCAATATTGCGAATAATAACAGTTTCACAGACTTAGCAGAAATTCACTGGACATGATAGAAATAGCATCAGGTTGCAATGTTTAGAGCTAGCAAACTACAAATTACAGCAAGCTATCCTGGAAAACTTAAGCATGGCATGCTAGTACTAAAAGCACTTAACAACACTTCCTTACTGAAATTGTTCCAAAGATCAATAGAAAAGATGGTAGCATCCATGCAAACATGGCAAATGATATGACAGATTCAGACCTAGTGAAAATAACAGTACATGGCAGAAACAACGATAAGTAGGCATGTTGGTGAGCTTGTACAGCTCACTACACAACATTACATGGCATGAAAAGGTGACCAACAGTAAAAATAGCAATAGCATAGTCATAGGGTAGAAGGATCACTAGCAAAACACATGGCAAAACTGAACTTCATGTTAACAGACTGACAGCAACATTATTTAGCAACTTTGGAGCAAGATAACAACAAGCTACAGCAGGCCATAATATCAACCAAGGGCATGTATGTATAGAGCATAACAGGTATAACAAAACATCCTTAGTGAACATCTCCAGATTATGCATATAATGGATGGTAGCTTCAATCAAACGTAGCATCATAGTATAGCAGTTTCAACCTACCAAAACAGTAACAATAAGTACCCTACTTCACGAGCTTGATGCACTCACTATAAGAGTTACAAGAATACACGGATTGCACCGCTGTAAATATGGCATGAATATGCTCCTAAAACATGTAGACATCATGCTCAAAGGATGCACACACAAAATGCAACGAAAATGACAAAACAGCGAGTTATAACAGTCTGAGCAGGTTAACATCATATAGCACTCTTGAAACGATGATTAGGGCATCAAGATAGACTCAAACAAGCATGCCACAATGTAATGAAGTGAAGTGCATCTCACAATGAACATTTTGATATATCATACATACAAAACGGAGTTACTAGCAGGAAGTTACAAGCATCCAAACATGCACACATTATGTAGCAAATCTGGGACTTGGCAGATTTTTGAAAAAAAACGGAACAGGCACAAAAATGCTATATGGCGCATAGGGCGCGGGATAGGGGCTGCTCACCCTGGGCTTCGGCCCTTGACGAGGGAGGAGGCAGGCTGGGGCTGCGCCGGGGCACTGGGCCGGACAGGACACTGGGCCGGGGCGCTGGGGCCCATGCGAGGCGCGGTCAATGGGGCGCCGGATCGAGCGGCTCCTCCGCTCGATTCCCGACCAGGGCGGCAGCGACGACTTCATGGCGACAGCGAGGCCGAGCGGATGACGTCGGAGGGGGGGCGGGAACGACGCCGGGGACCGGATCGAGGGCGGCGGCAGCCGTGGTCGGAGACGGCGGTTGTGGCGGGGGCGGTTGG
>NC_041385.1:660118248-660133336 GCF_002162155.2 Triticum dicoccoides | reverse complement strand
GCCAGCGCGGGGCGAAGGCCGCGGCGGCGGGGCTGGACGGCGGAGGGGCGCCGGCGCGGGACGCGGGCCGCGGCGGCGGGGCACCCGTGGGCGAGCGACGGCGCGCGGATCGGGCCACGCGGGCCTGACGCGGGCCGGCGGCGGCGGGCAGAGGAGGAGGCCACGTGGCGGGCGGCCACTGGTCTGGGGCGGCGGCGCGAAGTGTCCGGCGTAGAAGGACATGTCCGGCGACGCAGAGGGGGAGAGGCTAGGGTTTCATCTGCACGAAATTTCGCGGGGATGCACATATTTATAGGTAGAGGGAGCTAGGAGACTCCAAATGAGGAGCAGTTTTCGCCCAGACGATTGTGATCGAATGGCGGAGAGCATGTAGGGGAGTTCGATGGTATAGGTGGGCTGTGGGAAGAGGTGATGGGCTGCAAAGATAAGGGGGGGTCGTTTAACTTGGTTAACCGTTGGGGCATCAAACGACCTCCAAATGGAACGAAATTTTACGGGCGGTCTACTGGTGATATACGAAGGCCACTCGGCAAATCTCGTCCCATTCCGAGAATGTTTTTCTCCTGCCTCACGAAACAAGGTCTGAGAGGGGCGACGGGCGCGTGCGAATGTGGTTGGTTCAGAACGGATAACGGAGAGAACCGGGGGAACCCGAACGCGATGCAAGTTTTGAAAAATATGCAGATGAAATGCAGATGATGACATGGCAAAATGCAACACACAAGCACATGACATGGCAACAGCGACGAATAACTGGAAGACACCTGGCATATCGGTCTCGGGGTGTTACACTGAGGATGAACTAGTATAGTGGGGAACCACCTCAGGAGGTGTTTTCTTGAGCTCAAGTGAGCTGGTGAGGGTGGAATGTAACCGATCTCTCCTCCCTTCTCCATGGTGGTGGCTAGGTCCTATTTATAGTGGCCTTGGTCCTCTTCCCAAATGAAGGCGGGAAGGGATCCCACAACGGCCAAATTCGAAGGAAGACAACTAATACATCTTATCCTGATGAAAGTAGTCTTTGCTTGCAAAAGCCTCTAGTCATGACGCCGCAGTTGGCTCGGTGATGACCTCCGTCCCGTTGAGTAGGTTGTCTTTGTCTTGTTGCATGGGAATGGAAACCTTTGGCTGATTCCTCAGGACTCCGCGCATGCGCTTTCCTTCTTAGCACCAAAGAGGAAACGGGTATGCTACGCCCGCTGGCGCCCGCCTGGCCTTGGTAGTCATGGCCCACGTCACCCGAACCTCGTGAGGTGAGGCTTGCATGGAAATCTCCGCTCCTCGGGAGGCAGCCTGCGGAGGCTGCTCCCTTTGGAGCTCTTGGTGTCGTCCACCTCGCGAGGGTCTTGAGTTGTCGATGTTGAAGCTGGGGCCAACCAAATCGTTGATGGAGCCACGCCATGGGCCGCAGGCAGGCAAGTCTGGGTACACACATTCCCAGAACACCGACAACGGTAGCTCCTCGAATGAAAATCACGATTTCAATGATGTTACTCTAAATTCTATTAATGTCAATTGTGTTAATGATATGCAAAACCCCAAGCTTGGGGATGATGATTTTGTTATATCCACTACTCATTGTAATGATCATGATTGAAGTGATAATGCTTCTTATGATCTTGGAAAAATTATTTAAGCCTCATGATGAATATGAAATTGATAATAATGTTTGCAATAATGTTGGAAGTGGGTTTGGAAGAGCGTCAACTTTAGGTAAAAATAATCCCACATATTTGGACAGTGTTCAATCTTATGAAAATTTTGACAAAAGTGGGTTCAGAGAGGTCATGACTTTAGTTGATATTAATCCCACTATCTTTGAAGATTATAAGACTTTTTTGCATGTGGGTCATGAAGAGAAAATTTCATATGATAGCTATATTCTTGAGTTTGAATATGATCCTACATGTAATTATTATGAGAGAGGAAAATATGTTTGTAGAAATTTTCATGTTACTAAATTACCTCTCTTCATGTTGAGATTGCTATTGTTTCTTTGTTCTTCTATGCATATGCTAGATATTTCTTGTCTTGATAATTTGTTTGCTTATAGAATTCCTATGCATAGGAAGTATGTTAGACTTAAATGTATTTTTTGCATGCTACATGATGCTCTATTTGTGTTTCAACTTTTATCTTTCATGTGAGCATCAATAAAATCTTATGCCTAGCTAGGGGGATAAACCAAATGAATAAAATTTGTTTTTGCCTTTTTTCTGTTCTTGAGTGTTTGAACAATTATGATGCTGTTATGATTTTACTTTTTATGTTTTAATTAGTATTTGTGCCAAGTAAAGCCTTTGGGATCATGTTGGGTGATAGTTGATTTGATCTTGCTAAAAAACAGAAACTTTTACGTCCAGTAGCAGAATTGTTAAAATTCACAGAAGCGATGAAAACTTCTAAATTTTTTCACAAGATAGATATATGGATTGCCTATGTTGTCCTAATTTTTCAGAATCTTTGAGTTACAGAAGTATGAGAACAATTCACATCTTTACAGACTATTCTGTTTTTGACAGATTCTGTTTTCTTTGCATTGTGTGCTTATTTTGATGAATCTATGGTCTGTATTGGAGGGTATAAGCCATGGTAAAGTTAGAATACAGTAGGTATAATGCAATAACAAAATACGAATGAGTTTGCAACAGTACTTGAAGTAAAGATTGGTTTTCTTATACTATCGGATCTCACGAAGGTTTTGTTAAGTTTTGTGTGATTGAAGTTTTCAAGATTTGGGTGAGATCATGATGGATGAAGGAATAAGGAGTGTCAAGAGCCTACGCTTGGGGATGCCCCATGGCACCCCAAGGTTATATTCAAGGAGAACCAATCAACTAAGCTTGGGGATGCCCCGCAAGGCATCCCCTCTTTCTTCTAATGATCATCGGTAATTTTACTTGGAGCTATATTTTTATTTGTCATATATCATGAGTTTTGCTTGGAGTGTCTTGTATTATATGAGTCTTTGCTTTTTTTTTAATTTGTCACAAGTATCCTTGATGGACACACCTATTTGAGAGAGCCAAAACTATGCTATGATTTGTTAGAATTTCTCTTTATGCTTCACTTAATTTTTTTGAGCTATGGAATTGCTCTCGTGCTTCACTTATATCTTTTTGAGCAGGGCGTGCTTTATTATTATTTTTGAAGAAATACTCTCATGCTTCACTTATATTTATTTGAGAGTTAGTAATTTTTTGAAGAAATTCTATCATGCTTCACTTATATTATTTTGAGAGATGAAAATTTTTATGCTCATGTTCTTCACTAAAATTTATTTGAGCTTGTCAAAAGCAATGGCAATATATGAAACTAGTCCCAAAGTGATAGTTATTCAAAAGGGATATAATAAAAACTTTCATGAAGATCATTGGACGAAATAAACTTGATTCCTTGTAATAGTTTTGAGATATGATGATAGTAATATGTGAGTCATATTGGTGAGTAATTATGCTTTAGTAAGAATATTGGTGTTAAGGGTTGTTATTCCCTATGCAAACACGAAAGTCAATAGCTATGTAATGAAATTACATCCTACTTGTGGTGCATTATTCGGTGTTAGTTATGCTTAATGCCTGTTTATGAGAATTTTTGTTTCTTGGTTGGGTGCTTCTCAATCTATTTGCTAGCCGCCACTTGTACTAAGTAGAAATACTACTTGTGCATCGAAAATCCTTAAACCTAGTTTTGCCATATGAGTCCACCATACCTACCCATATGTGGTATTTCCGTGCCATTCTAAGTAAATTTGTATGTGCCGACTCTAATTTTCAAAATGATTTTCCTTTTTGTGTGCCCATACCGCTCATGAAGCGGCAGGGGGTGGCCAATATTTTCCATGCTAGATGTGTCATTCTCAAGATGAGTGTTTATTCACTTGTCATTGCATGAGAGTACGGTGGTAATAGGTATGCCCACTCCTGAAATGAAAAATAAATTTACTTTATTTTGTCAAATACTCCCTCCGTCCCAAAATAAGTGACTCAAAAGTGACTCAACTTTGTACTAAAGTTAGTACAAAGTTGAGTCACTTTTGAGTCACTTATTTTGGGACGGAGGGAGTAATAGATTCCTTGGGAAGTGTTGGTATGGACGGTACCCTTGGATACGGCTAGCCATGGAGAGTGAAAGAATGGTGTAAAAAGGAATAAACTTTATTTTATATTTGCGAACCACCTATGATATATCTAGCATGGAAAGTGTTGGGAATTACTCGGTCGTTTTCGTTGATGGGAAAAGCATGCCTCTCAAAATATTTTATCTCTCAGTTTAAGCTTTGAGCTCTGGCACCTCTACAAATCTCTGCTTCCCTCTACGAAGGACCTATCTATTTACTTTATGCATTTTTTATTTTATTTGAGTCTCCATCTTCTCTTATAAAGCACCAACTAAGGGGCACTATGATCATACTTGTGCATTGGATGTAGATAATATTCGAGTGTGTTTCATGAATGGATCAATGATTGAGCATGATGGGCTAGGGATAACTTTCTTTAGTGTTGATATTTTGAAAGACATGGTTGCTTATTGATACGCTTGAGTATTGTAGTCTTCATGTCAAATATAGACTATTGCTTTGAACCATCTAAAACTCCAAATGTCCATGCTACAAAAGAAATGAATATGTGTTGAACATCTTAGGCGACATTCCACATCAAAAATTATGTTTTTTATCGTTTACCTACTCGAGGACGAGCAGGAATTAAGCTTGGGGATGCTGATACGTCTCCAACATATCTATAATTTTTGATTGTTCCATGCTGTTATATTATAATTCTTGGATGTTTTACAATCATTTTATATAATCTTTATATCATTTTTTGGACTAACCTACTGACATAGTGCCAAGTGCGAGCTGCTTTTTTTTGCTTATTTTTTACTTCGTAGAATATCCCGATCAAACAAAGTCCAAACGCAGCAAAACTTTTTGGAGACTTTTTTGGACCAGAAAACAACTTGGGAGCAAGTAAGCACCTAGGGGGAGGCCCGTGGGGCCCATGATACACTAGGGCATGCCGGAGGCCCCTGGCGCACCCTGATGTATCGTGGGGCCCACGGAGGTCCTCTCCACCGCCTCTCAGCTCTATAAATACCCAGATATTCCAGAAACCATAGGGGAGCAGACGAAACACAATTCCAGTCACCGCAAGTTCCAGAACCACGAGATCCAATCTAACACGATCACAGAGGGGTTCATCTTCCTCATTGGTGCCTCTCCGATGATGCGTGAGTAGTTCACCATAGACCTACGGGTCCGTAGGCAGTAGCTAGATGGTTTCCTCTCTCTTTTTTATTCTCAATACAATGGTCTTGGGTATCTCTTTGATGTAATGACTTTTTGCGGTGTGTTTGTTGGGATCCGATGAAGTTCGAGCTTATGATCAGATCTCTATCCATGAATATTATTTTAGTCTTCCTTGATCTCTTATATGCATGATTATTTATAACCTCGTATTTCTTTTTCAAATCTTTGGTTTAGTCATGCCAACTCCATCAATTTTGCTTGCCATGGGAAAAGGTACTTTGTGATGTGTTCGATCTTACATTGTCCTCACCCAGTGACAGAAAGTGTAGCAAGGCACGTATGTATCGTAGCTATTAAGGATGACAAGATGGGGTCTATACCTACATGAATAGATCTTGTCTACATCATGTCATTGCCATTATTGCATTACTCCATTTCTCCATGAACTAAATACACTAGATGCATGCTGGATAGTGGTCGACGTGTGGAGTAATAGTAGTAGATGCAGAATCATTTCAGTCTACTCATCTTGGATGTGATGCCTATATAATGATCATTGCCTTGGATATCGTAATAATTATTTGTTCTTCTATCAATTGCCAAACAGTAATTAGTTTACCCACCGTATGCTATTTGCTCGAGAGAAGCCACTAGTGAAATCTACGGCCCCCGGGTCTATCTTTTATCATATTGCTTTCCCATCTATATTTTACCGTATTTGTTTTCAGATTTATTATTCCAAAAACCCAAAAATACCTTGATGCACTTTTTATTTGCATATTTTATATCGTGTTTTATTCCGATCTATTTATCCAAACTCATACCATTTAATCTATCTTCTACTGAGGAGGGATTGACAACCCCTCTTACGCGTTGGGTTGCGAGGTTTTGTTCTTTGTGTGCAGGTACCGTTTACATAGCGTTGCTTGGTTCTCTTATTGGTTCGAGAACCTTGGTTTCATAACTGAGGGAAATACTTGCCGTAGCTGTGCTGCATCATCCCTTCCACATTGGGGGAATACCAACACAGTCTAAGCCACATTAGTCACCCTTGTTGGCTCTGACATTCTTCTTTGACTACTCCATCTTCTTCACCAGCTGTAAAAAAATCAAGACCATAGGGTGTTATCATCTGCACACACACACACATTAACTATTTTAAGACTTGGCAATTATATTGTTGCAACAAATTGGCAAATGATGGTGAGTATAGGAGGATTTTTCTAAGAAAAAGAGGATTACCCCTGGCCCCCGATGGACACAACCATAATAATATGAAGGTTGATAATCTCCGTCATGGTTGGCCAACCAGGGAGGCAACTGAAAGCTAGTTAGACCCTGACGCAACGAGTCATGATAGAGGGGAAAGGGAATTGACTACCCAAGCATTATGATGGGTGACCATCGTGAAGTCTCATGGGATCCTACGTGACCACTTATTTGAATAGCTTAGATTTCACTGGACTTAAAAGCTGTTTCAATGGATCAAATTTCACCAACGCGGAAAAGACCGCTTACATGACTAAATCAACTCATGTGTCATCTCCACTTCTTCATAAGAGAGCAAATGAGAAGAGCCCCCCCCCCCAAACACACACATCAGAAATGGATCACACAAATTGCATCGCATCATATTAAAGCGCGAGTACACATCAACATATTGCTAATTTTCTTTTGTTCCATTTGTCGGAAGCTTCTGACAAACAGATATACCTATAAACAGTAAGAACAACACACAAGTCACTTTCTTGACCAGATAAACACTCACATTTGGGTACTTATGGGTTTTAACTACTACTAGTAAATTACTATACGACCCCGCTCCTAAAAGGGAAGGTAATTGCTATCAACACTACAATTCATTCTCATCCTCCTGCCAGGACGACTATGGAAGCTGAATGGCGGGTCACCATTCACCAGGTGTAGCTTCTGTTATGCCGCGATAGGGCGCCACCTTTCTTGGAGTTCGCGATCTCCTTGGACTATTCCGTCATCTTCTCCCCCAGCTATAAAAAAAAGATCGCGACGATAAGGTGGTTTCATCAGCACACACACATTAACTGTGTTAAGACTTAGCAATTAGATTGTTACAAGCAATTGGCAAGTGATCACGGGTGTAGGAGGATTTTCATGCGATGGTGGGAAAATGTATGTACCATTTATTTCTTGGTCAGCAGAATCGTCTTCTACAACAAAACAATGAAACTATTTTATAACAGTAAGAACTGAAAAGAATAAGAAAACTAAATTATCTGATGGTTTTCACCAGTCAGCAGCTCTGTACCTCCTCACCTTTCAGAAGAGCTTTCTCATACTTGAGGTGGTTCAGTTTAGCTTCAAGATCCACGGTATAAGCATGTAGGATTAAAAAATATAGTGCATACGTGTCACCAACCTTGTTACTACCGTTGCAGAAATAGCATTGTTTAAAAACCAAAAATTTTGGCAGCAAGCTAAGTACCTATTTGGCATGCGATTGTGCGGCTGACTCACAGTTCTTGATCATGCGGCGGTGGCGACGCTCGATGCTCCCCTTGCGGGACTGATCCTCTGGGGTGTCGTGTTTCCAGGCGTCACCGTTATCCATCATCACTCTGTCGCCCATGTAGTTCATCATCTCAGCTTGCGTCATGGCGCTCCTCTCGTCTGACGATACGGGGCTCATGATGCCCAACCCACCTTGACGAGGAGGAGGCGGCGGCACCACGCTCATCCCTGCGTACCCGTTGGGGACGAACCCCTGTCGTCGCCTATCACTGGGAACATGCCGTTGGCCGGTTCCATATGGTACATCATTAGGCCAAGCTGTTGCCCCTACTGCGCGGGGTTCATCTATCCATGTACCGTGCTGACCGACAGAGGTGCCTGGCCGGCGCCAGATCCCCGGACCACGCCGACCTGGACAAGGAACTGCTACAATGTCATCTCTCCAAGCGCCCCTGTCGGTCGTTAGCCGCAACCGAACCACCATTCCACATGAAATGTAAAATGCGTGGTTGCACTACCTACCGGCAAGGTGGTGTCCAATAGGGAGCTTCAATCTAACACTATGTGGGCCAAGTATCTTTGTATTACATTCCTTTTCTGGATTTCCCATCTTCGTAGTTCCACCGTCTCTCTTCAACAGTTGGCCCCCACTATTGTACTTCACATGCATTCTTGGTAGTGTGGCAAAAACACTTTTTCTGCTCCCACACAATAAATCCAACCATTTATTCCTCTTAGCTAATTTAAAACATCCATATGTTTTAGGGCCATTTGCATTTCTATACCTAACTTGAACCACCTACTCAGATTTGCCCCTAATTTCGAAGCATGCTCAAATTTCCTCTCCACCGTTAAGTGCACTTATAGAAATGCCCTTTGGTGCCGTTAACATCCAGTCAAAGGGCTTTAACCGCTATATGAACTTCTGCTAGACATTTTTGCCCCTATATGGACATGCCACTTACAGGTGGGACCTACCGAGAAAAAATAAATCTCTCTCGTCACCTATCTCTCACTTACACATGGAGTCAGGGGTAACTTGTCCAGAAACATTCAGATAGAGATCAAACCCCTTTGACTGGACTGAAACAGCACGGAAGGGCATTTATATAAGTGCACCTAACGGCAGAGGGGCAAATTTGAGCACACTTCAAAATTAGGGGAAAATATGAGTAGTGGATTCTAGTTAGGGATACAGATGTAAAAGACCCTATCTTTTAAACCATATATTCATTTGTGAAACTTTTTTTATATTTGAACTCCTTGCACCAATACCTTTAAAATGAGATCAATCTTGAATATATTTTTAACCATATTTGATTTTGAAGATATATTTCACATATCAAAATAATCTATTTCACAATGATACATTACAATTTCACTTTCTGTAGTGGCTATTGCACAATTCAGAACCTACATTTTACTTTTCACGGGCTTGCTTCACAAATAAAAAGGACCTATTTAAATTGCACATTTTTCAAATAACATATTTCACTCTTTTCAAAAAATTATTACACATGTTCAAACAATCAGTTTCACAAATGATACAATAGAATTTCACTTTCTATAGTTACTCTTTCATAATTCAGAACCTACATTTCATATTACACTGGCTTGATCCAGGAAAATCACATATATTTCAATTACATATTTATGAAAAAAATATTTCACTCATTTGAAATAATCAGGTTCACATTTATACATTGTAATGTCACATTTCGTTGTTAATATTTTCACAATTTAGAACCTACTTTTTACATTTCACTGTTATGTTTCACAAAATCACATATATTTTAGTTACTCATTTTTGAAAAAACATATTTCTCTCTTTTGAAATAATTAGTTTCACATTTATACATTATAATTTCACATTTTGTGGTTACTGATACGTCCATTTTGCATCATGTTTTCCTACAGTTATTTTTAATGTTTTTATGTTTAATAACACTTTATGGCGTAATTCTAATGCATTTTCTCTCATAATATGCAATGTTTAGACAAAGAGGGAGAATACCGGCAGCTGGAATTCAGGATCTGAAAAAGCTATGTCAGAGATACCTATTCTGCATATCTCCAAATGAGCTGAAACTTTACGGAGAATTATTTTGGAATATATAATAAATATTGGAGGACAGAACTATCAAAGGGTGGCTACCCTGTGCCCACAAGACACCAGGGCATGCCGCCCCTCCAAGCACGCCCTGGTGGGTTGTGGGCAGCCCAGCCCACCTCCAGTGCCAATCTTCTAGTATATAAGGTCTTTTGACCTAGAAAAAAAGTAAGGTGAGGACTTTCGGGACAGAACGCCTCCGTCTCGAGGTGGGACATGGGCAAGAGCATATTTTCCCTCCAGCCACTACAAGAAATATGTCAACTAGTGACCTTCTGTCAGCGATCCTGGAAGAATTGGTCATAGATATATGACCATTTAAGACCAATTGGTCAAAAGCTGTTCGGGGGGCTCCAAACCCTAAACTATAACGACCATTTTGGTCAGAAAGGTCGTAATTTCCTTACAGAAATGGTGATAAAGCAGATAGCACTGGTCCGCTACCTTATTTCTAGCTGATCATATCCAATATAGATGGTCATAACCTTGTAAATTATGGTGGGTTGCTATGACTAGGCGCCACCTCATCAGTTTTGCCTATGTGTCATGTCCATGTGTCAGTTTTTTCCCTAGGTTGTAAAGCAACCTATATTTTTGTCATTCCCAAAATTCCCAAAAAAATCACATAAATTCTTTGGGTCATATCTTCGTCAAATATGTAAAAAACCTTGCTTGCCTAGTTCAAAAATAATTCAACAATATTCATTTTCCTATTCTATTCAGAAAAACACTTTGTGAAGGAAGTGCTATTTATATATTCTTGATTGCCCTCAAAATTTTTGGGCACTATTTCCTATCCAAATCATTGCCTCATGACAAAATTCAGCTCCATTTGCCCAGTAAATCTTCCTCGACAAATTTGCAAAGTTTTTGTCCACCTAGAACCTTTGTGAAAGAAGTACTAGCTATGCATATCCTAATGAGTTGAATTTTTGCCACATATTCTATATGCCTATGTAACTTACCTACACCAAATTTGAGCTCAGTTCATTTAGCCAATTTCTCTCACTAATTTTTCGAAGTTTTTGTCCAGAGAAGAGCATTGTGAAGGAAGTGCTATTTATATCTTCTTGGTTGCCCTCACAATTTTTGGGCACTCTTTACTATCCAAATCATTGCCTCATGACAAAATTCAGCTCTATTTGCCCAGTAAATCTTCCTCGGGAAATTTCCAAAGTTTTGTTCCACCTAGAACCTTTGACAAAGAAGTACTAGCTATGCATATCCTAATGAGTTGAATTTTTTCCACATAATCTATATGCCTATGTAACTTACCTACACCAAATTTTAACTCATTTCATTTAGCCAATTTCTCTCACTAATTTTCCGAAGTTTCTGTCTAGAGAAGAGCATTGTGAAGGAAGTACCATTTTGGCATGTCCAAATAGTATCCATTTTCTACAGTGCTTTCCTATGCCCAAATAACCATCTCCAGCAAATGCCATCTCAATCCATTCATTATTTTGAGCCCAGCTTCAACATTCGTATTTATGTCCAGTGTGGTACTTTAAAAAGAAAGTACCACCTAGGCTCCTTCTTTGGAGTTGAAAATTTGTGAAGACAGTCTTCTTAGTAACTAATCATCCTCAGCCAAAACTCACGCCCACTAGCCATGTGCATTTCCCGTACCGCTAATCAAACACTTGGCTGCTAATTCATGTTTGAGCATCGGTCAGTCTCCTCGTGAGAATCTTATGTTGTAATTTTCTTCCTAGCACCTACCTGGAGCAGCCCAACACACTAGACATGCCTAGGCCGCCCAGAACGAATGGCAATGCCACGGCCACACGGTGACTACGCGGCGGGCATGCGAGTTTACGCGCTCTAGAGTTGGGGCCCTCGTCCACCGTCCAAACCTTGACATATCGCCACCAAACCATGTATTTCTGATTAAATAGGTACTTGTGTAACTATAAATTATTTTTGGAAAAAATAAATAGCAAACTATGAGGCAGCTGCAATTCAAATTTGACCCGCTTCCACCTGAATTGGCGGAAATTTGTATTTTTCACGAGAGGTGGATCAAAACTTTTGACACCAAACCATTTTGTCAATTGTGCATTAAATATTTCCTAGTACTTTAGAAAATTGATTTGGTACAATTTTGCAAAAAATATTTGGTAGGTCCTTCACAAAAAAAGCTCATTTTGGGCACTAGAAAAATGGAAATGATTTTTCGTGCAAAGAAAATGATAACTTCCTTAGGCAACATTATTTGCCATTCCAATATGCATCCTTGTGCACAATATGAGATCATTTGAACAAACTATGTCATGAATGTGGCCATAAGATTGATCATCTGGCTTGAAAGGCCTTGATCTCCACACATGATAACTCGTTTCTGAGAACACTTTTTAAAAATAATTTCCGTATTACAAGTTCATTTTTTTCTGGTAACTTGGCCACATATAATGACACAATCTGAAGGTTTTGTAATTTTTTTATTTTTTTTAAATTTTTTATGCCCGTTTCAAAATGCGGTCAAAACGGCGGGTATGACCGTTCCTAGCTAGTGGTTGAATATTGGAAAACTTTTGGTGTTTCTCTGATTAAATAGATACTTTTGTACCTAGAAATTATTTTTGGAAAAAATAAATAGCAAACTATGAGGCAGCCACAGTTCAAATTTGACCTGCTTCCACCTGAATCGGTGAAAATTTGTCTTTTTCACGAGAGGTGGATAAAAGCTTTTGAAACCCAATCATTTGATCAATTGTGCATTAAATATGGCCTAGTATTTTAGAAATTTGATTTGGTCCAATTTTGCAATAAATATATTGTAGGTCCTGCACAAAAAACCTAATTTTGGGCACTAGAAAAATGGAAAATGATTTTTTTCGTCCGAAGAAAATGAAAACTTCCTTAGGCAACATTGCTTGCCATTCCAATATGCACCCTTGTGCACAATATGAGATCATTTGAACAAACTATGTCATGAATGTGGCCATAAGATTGATCATCTAGCTTGAAAGGCAGTGATCTCCACACATGATAGCTCATTTCTCAGTACACTTTTTTAAAACAATTCACATATTACAAGTTCAATATTTTTTTGGTAACTTGGCCACATATAATGACACAATGTGAAGGTTTTCCAATTTTTTGTTTTTTTTAATTTTTTACGCCCGTTCCAAAATGTTGTCAAAACGGCGGGCATGACCGTTCCTAGCTAGTGGTTGAATCTTGGAAAACTTTTGGTGTTTCTCTGATTAAATAGATATTGTTTTACCTAGAAATGATTTTTGGGAAAAATGAATAGCAAACTATGAGGCAGCTGCAGTTCAAATTTGACCCGCTTCCAACTGAATCGGTGGAAATTTGTCTTTTTCACGAGAGGTGGATAAAAGCTTTTGAAACCCAACCATTTGGTCAATCGTGCATTAAATATGGCCTGGTATTTTAGAAAATTGATTTGGTACAATTTTGCAATAAATATTTTGTAGGTCCTTCACAAAAAACCTAATTTTGGGCACTCAAAAAATGGAAAATGATTTTTTTGTCTAAAGAAAATGAAAACTTCCTTAGACAACATTGTTTGACATTCCAATATGCACCCTTGTGCATAATATGAGATCATTTGAACAAACTATGTCATGAATGTGGCCATAAGATTGATCATGTGGCTTAAAAGGCATTGATCTGCACACATGATATCTCGTTTATGAGAACACTTTTTTAAAATAATTCTCGTATTACAAGTTCATTATTGTTTCTAGTAACTTGGCCACATATAATTACACAATGCAAAGGTTTTCCAACTTTTTGAATTATTTTGAATTTTTTTGCCCATTTCAAAATGCGGTCAAAATGGCGGGCATGACTGTTCCTAGCTAGTGGTTGAATCTTGGAAAAGTTTTGGTGTTTCCCTGATTAAATAGATACTTTTGTACCTAGAAATGATTTTTGGTAAAAATAAATAGCAAACTATGAGGCAGTCACAGTTCAAATTTGACCCGCTTCCACTTGAATCGGCGGAAATTTGTCCTTTTCATGAGAGGTGGATAAAAGCTTTTGAAACCCAACCATTTGGTCAATTGTGCATAAAATATGGCCTAGTATTTTAGAAATTTGATTTGGTCCAATTTTGCAATAAATATATTGTAGGTCCTTCACAAAAAACCTAATTTTGGGCACTCAGAAAATGGAAAATGATTTTTTCGTCCGAAGAAAATGAAAACTTCCTTAGGAAACATTGTTTGCCATTTTCAATATGCACCCTTGTGCACAATATGAGATCATTTGAACAAACTATGTCATGAATGTGGCCATAAGATTGATCATTTGGCTTGAAAGGCATTGATCTCCATGCATGATAGCTCATTTCTAAGAACACTTTTTTAAAATAATTGCCGTATTACAAGTTCATTATTTTTTCTGGTAACTTGGCCACATATAATGACACAATGCGAAGGTTTTCCATTTTTTTAATTTTTTTAATTTTTTATGCCCGTTCCAAAATGCGGTCAAAACGGTGGGCATGACCGTTCCTAGCTAGTGGTTGAATCTTGGTAAACCTTTGGTGTTTCTCTGATTAAATAGATACTTTTATACCTAGAAATGATTTTTGGGAAAAATAAATAACAAACTATGAGGCAGCCGCGGTTCAAATTTGACCCACTTCCAACTGAATCGGCAGAAATTTGTCTTTTTCACGAGAGGTGAATCAAAACTTTTAACACCCAATTATTTTGTCAATTGTACATTAAATATGTCCTAATATTTTACAAAATTGATTTCATCCAGTTTTGCAATAAATATATTGTAGGTCCTTCACAAAAAACTCATTTTAAACACTTGAAAAATGGAAAACGAAGTTTTAGCCAACTACGACCAATTTTTTGGTTAACTACGACCAATTTAAATGATCATGACATCGTACGTGTGTATTGCATTTTGATTGATCCGTGGGCGTTTCACGTGGATCGTGGATGGATCACCGTCGGATGCTCCCGGATCCAACGACTGTCCTCACCCAAAGCCCACCTAAGCCGAAACCCTAGCTCTGATGAGTCCTCGTGCACATTTTCCATCCACCCCCGCCTCCTTTCTTTCTCGCCTCGCTCTCTTCTCCTTCCTATCGCCCCTCTACCGCCCGCGCACCTCCCCGAACAAGATCGACACGCCGCCGTCGCCGCCCCTTCCTCCCCCAGCCCCAACCACCCCCCTTCCGCCACCCCCACCCGCTCCTTCCTTCCTCCCTCGGGCGCTCGAAGATCCCGTGCTCGCTGCGTCTCCTCTGCTCC
>NC_041385.1:660036131-660117820 GCF_002162155.2 Triticum dicoccoides | reverse complement strand
GACCTTCTCCGATTGGAGCTAAATCAAATGGCCGGAAATCCCTCCCTACCGCGGCCCCCTCCCTCTCCTCCTCCCCTCCCCTCATCACAAGATAAGAGAAGAGAAGAGGGAGATTGATCGATCGAGCGAGCGAGCAGGTCAGGAGGCGGCTCAGATTCGCCATGGCCACCCATGACCTCGACGGAGGTCGGCAATCGCTCGCCCGTGCACCGGGACAAGTCTTCCAACGACGTGGTCGTCAAGGGCCTTGACGGCATCCCTGCTTCCCCCCATCTGCTTCTGCTCTGTTGTGCTCGTTCGTGCGGCCGCCAAGGGCAACCCACGCATGGAGCTTCCTCCGACTTCTCTGTTAGTAGGTACTCTCTTGTCTCGCCCACCTTCGATTTGCTCTCCTCCCCTCCCCTTCCCTTCCCTTCCCTCCCCTCCCCTCCCCTCACCTCATTTGGTTCCCTTCCTCATGCAGGCAGGTCGTGGCACGCGTCAGACATCACCAGTGTCAGACATCACCAACTCCTCATCGGCTTCCCCTGCCCGCACCTCTGCCCTCTCATGTAATCCCTCCGCTCTACTCTCTCATGTGCCCACGACGCCTTCATGGTTGGTGGAGATCAGTTCCTAATTTTGATTTGCACACACTAGACACATGATGGCGATTGGGCATGTGTTATGGGGATAAGGTTGCAGATTTCATACTTGCAAATCTAATGAGTCGAAGCTGATCAAATTCCTCCAGAATTTTTTGTCCAATTTGCTTACTACACTACATTGGCTGTGTGAAAAAAATGTGATCAAATATAATTCTGTCTGATCAATGGTTAGTGCATTTCCCCCAAACTTGTCTAGACCAGGCTTATCTGTTAGCTTCATTCCATGCTCTACTAGATTAATCCAAGTGAAGAATTAACCAAGCATGGATGAACCGCTATGTACTACTTCCTGTGAGGTTGTCAAGTGTGTAGTTAGAATTATAGTCATTGGCTATTTGGATCGTTTTGTATTTATCACCTCCAAAAGGAGGCAGATGGTGTTTAGTAATATTCTGTGCATTGCTTACTGTTTGGATCAAAGGAGGCGCAGCGAGCATGCATAGGTGGTCAGTCAGGCCGTCTTTAATTGGCCGGTTCCTGTTTCAGACCTAGCTCTATGGTACTGAGATGAATGAATTTTATTATGCGTCTAACTAACATAACTAGCAGCACCAAAACTATCGCATAAACTCAAATCAAATGTGATGCTATGTCAAAAAACAAAGTGGCCATGATAAATTGGCCGGTTTTCTTTTTGAGCGATTTGCCGGGTCCCTTCCGTGTGCATTTGATATCTGGGTGTGTGTGCGTGCTTCGTGCAGGTCTACCCTGAGGGGACTCAGATCGTCATCCCCTGGTTCAAGAGGCCCATCATCTATGATGTCCGCGCGTGACCCAACCTCGTCGAGAGAACCTCCAGGAGCTGGGATCTCCAGATGGTAACCTCCTCCTATCTCGATCCCTTCCCACCTAGCATAGATGCCTCATTTACTGCTTATGTGCGTGCCAAATCGATGCCTAGGACCGACCAAGGGGTCTGCTTTTAGTTGGCCATGTTCATATTTGTTGATACTCTCAAAGCGTAGCCAGTACGAGTTTTATTTGTTGACACTCTCCTCATGTGAAGTGATTAGTTAGCAATGTGGACCGGTGGATGGAGTTTGGTACATGTAAAACGGTTCTGGCATTGTCATTTCTGAGCATATTTTGTAACTGTAGCCTGCAACGGGGTTGACACTCTGCTCATATGCATTTTAGCTCTTTTTCTTTTAATCTGTTAGCAGTGGTCACCATTATATATTGTCTGTGAATAAGTATTTCAACTCATTCGCATTGAATCCGTTAAAAACAGTCGCAATACTTGTTTGCTTCATGATTATATGTTGCCATGATGATTTAAGACGATTAGCTGACACTCAACAAGTTATATCATTCTGACCATGTGAATTTGATAGTGGTGCACTTATTTTCAGAAGTAGCATTTACACTGCAGCTCCTTGCATATATATGACACTGCTTGGTACATGTAAAACGGTTCTGGCATTCTCATCTCTGAGCATATTCTGTAACTGTAGCCTCCAAGGGGATTTAGCATATATGCATTTTAGGTGATGGACTCATTCCCATGGTGGTTCTGCCTGGGTTTTCCTGATGTTGTTTCGCATTGGGTTCTGATTCACTTTGCTGCTATTGTTTCTGTGGCGATGCAGACTTGTGGTGAACAAGAGCAAGGCCAAGAAAGACTCCAACAAGCCCAAGCGCCCCCTAAGCGCCGTCTTAGTCCTCATGTGAGCCCCTGATTTGATTTGTTGTTGTGGTTCGATTCGTTGTTTCTATGGCATGGATAATTGGCAGACTAGTAATGCAGCATGCTAGCTAGTGATTTTTCAGACATAATACTAGTGATTTTTCTTTCTTTCTTTCTTTCTTTCACATGCTAGCTAGCAATGGCCAGAAATACTACTGTTTTCAGTTGATAGACTCAAATAATGCAGCATGCATTGTCCTTTTCCCTGCACAAATAATGCAGTATGAGATGTGTGACCACATCATGTAATTGTTGCATATATATAGAGTGGTCCTTTGTGATCTGCAAATGGTAGTAAGCATTGCCTGCCACCACCGCATGTAATGAGCAACAGTCACACACAAATTCAGACAAATGCATACATGGCCTCACACTACAAACACTTATTGTAGGTAGAGGCTGATGGAGAGACGGAGGCGCACCCTGATTTGCTCATGCAAGCCCAAATAGGGATCTCACCGTGGCAACGCCACAGCCGCGGCTCGAGCTAGATCACCATGGCGACGCACATCACAAGACCCCGCTGTTGGATTCATTTCTCTGCAGGTAGCCTATTGCTGAACCTTCATTCATTTTTGTTCGGTCCATCTTCTGAAATGTTTTGCCATGTCATGCCTTGACGCAGTAGATGCATAGCTGATTTTTTAATTGGAGTTTCACTGTCCACGGCCATATACAAGTTTACCCGATACCATCATAGAGTTAGAATAATTTTTGCCATGCTTAAAGATTGAGTCATGTACCAAGTTGCCATGCTGATTTTTAGACAGATAAAAACAGGATGCTGAATACCTGCTACTAATGGATACAAGGACAAAATGCATAGTTTCCTGTCAAGTAGTGTTTGTTTGGTGACAGAATGTTGTTTTTTCCTTCCAAGTATAATGCTCCTTTCATGTAGTGATGATACTACATCTATTTCGTGTCATGTTTATGCCTCTTCCAGAAAATGTGTTGCACCTACAGTAATCAATCTAAACTTATCCATTTTATTTTATAGGCCTTCGAGTACATTAGGCTTCTGCTTGACTATAACAGCTTACATGACCAACAAGTTCTGCTGATGAGTAGCATCTCTTATTTAGCCATTGTTTCATCAATTTTCACTTCTGCAGACATGTGTTCTGGTTTTCAGTTTCTGCATAGGCATGGCTGATAAGATAAAGAATAACAACTGTATAAACGGAGGTGGTTGGCTAGCATGGATTATGCTGGACTGACTAAGCTTGAGTACAAATTTCCTTCATTGTGAATTCAGTTAGCCATTGTTTGAGCAAATCATTTCTGCATACATGTGTACTGGTGTTAGTACTATCTACTATGGTGAATGCCATGCAAACAATTAACTTTCTTCATTTGATTGCCTGCTACATCTCCACTTCAATACTCATAATGCTACTGTCCAAATCTTGTTCAATTGGACTGACTACATATCTCTTGTTAAAATTGTGGTCTTGATCTTTTGTTCAAACTTGAGACATCATGCATAACTAGCTCTTCCTTTTCAGTCTAAACTTGGGACCTCTTTTGTTTTATATTCAGATCTATGACTAAAGGTCAAACTGCTATTTTTCCGTGCTTGATAAATCTGAGACCTCTTTCTATTCTTCTTCTTCAGGTCACACTGATGTTTTGCTGTGGTTGATAAACCTGAGACTTCTTTCTATTCTTCAAGGCGGTTTTGTTTAGGCCAGCCATGGAGCAGAAAGAACAAACATCGCTACTCAGCATTAGGGAAGGTAATGATCCTGATAATACTCTTATCATTTTGTTAATGGGAATATGTGTCCAGTCAATGCATGCTCTAGATGCTAGCTAGTCCTACTGGGCAGTATAGCTAATACTTTTCTTATTCTCGTAGAGCCGATGAGGCCATGATGCTTACCTTGCTGGAGCGCATCAACCCCGACCATGGCACCACATTCACAGTCTTGAGGTAGCCGTGCTGCAACTGCATCAACGCTATCTTCTCTGACTAGATAAGTCTTTGGTCTATCCCATTATTTTCTTTTGTTCTTTGGTCGATGGGCCATGATGCCACGACATATACTATTGTGTTGATTCCCTATGTGATGCATAAGCTATGGTGTTTTGTTTTAAGTCCGTTGTAAATTGTAATTGATAATGATTTGTGTAAAATTGGTGTAGAACATATGTCTTGTTATCTTAAATCGTTTGTGTCGTGCTCAATGAACCATCAAAGATTGAATCATTTTCTGTGTTCAAACATCTAGAACCATTATGGGAGTTTTGGTATTCATGCAGCAACTATGCCTTCGTGTATTCTGAACAGCCATTTCTGGGAGTTTTGGTATCCTTGCCTTGTGGTTATTATGGTTACATGTTAGATGTAGAGATGCTTCATGATTTAGCCCCTAGCTGCTTTCTATATTTGTTTTTATTTTGTTTATAACTCTTTTGGTTTATTGTTAGATGCCTTTGTTCAGCCTGTACAGACATATCCAGAAATGGTGTTTCCTCTCATTTAAAGAGCTCCAGCGTGAAAGTGAAGAGAAGAAGCCTGGAGTGTATTTGTAGTAGGTGTTACATGTTCTGATAGTATCACATGTAATGGTGAAATGAATTATGTAAAGGTTGTGCTATTAGCCAAAATTGGCATGTGGTTTGATGATTCTCATTTGTTTGCTATTCTGATTGAAATAATTGTGTGGAAATTGAAACATTGGTTGTCCTTAATTAGAACTTGACAAGTGGGACCTAATAGTATTTGGCATATAAAAAGGCCATTTTCCAAATAATATTCACAGGAAAAAACCCTAAAAACTAAGGAAATGGATTGTAAAAAGGCCGAGGCCCAATTGAGAAATAGATGCGGCCCAAGAAAAAACGGTCCAAAAAGGATCATGACCCTAGAATAAAAAGGCTGCAATTTTGGGCTTGGCCCATGAAGTCGACAAAAATTTGATAGGAAAAAATATATCGAAAGGCTGGATTAATGGGCTCGACCCATATAGACACCTAATCGAACCGGGCTGAATCTTATCAACGACCTTTTTCAAATGGTCGCAATTTTGCCACGTCAGATTGCCACGTTGGATCCGACGTGGCCTGGGCAGACAACCAGTGACCAAAACAAAATGTCATGGGTTCCACGACCTTTTGTATTGGTCGTAAACGTCCACGACCTTCTCACAAAGAAGGTCGTTAATTTTAGTTTACGCCTGCCAGCTTTTGACCTTCTATTTTTGGTCACAAAAAGGTCGCAAATGAAAAACAATGACCTTTAAGTGACCAATAGTGATGGTCGCAAGTTGACATATTTCTTGTAGTGAGCGGAGCCATTCCGCCGGGGGAACTTCCCTCCCAGAGGGCGAAATCAAAGACATCATCATCACCAACAACCCTCTCATCTTTGGGAGGCCAATCTTCATCAACATCTTCAACAACACCATCTAATCTCAAACCCTAGTTCATCTCTTGTGTTCAATCTTTGTAACGGAACCTCAGATTGGTACCTGTGGGTGACTAGTAGTGTTGATTACATCTTGTAGTTGATTGCTATATGGTTTATTTGGTGGAAGATTATATGTTCAGATCCATTATGCTATTTAATACCCCTCTAATATTGAGCATGAATATTATTTGTGAGTAGTTACTTTTGTTCTTGAGGCCACGGGAGAAGTCATGTTGCAAGTAACATGTGAACTTGATATGTGTTTGATATTTTGATGGTATGTATGTTGTGATTCCCTAAGTGGTGTCATGTGAATGTCAACTACATGACACTTCACCATATTTGGGCCTAGAATGCATTTGGAGTAGTTATTAGATGATGGGTTGCTAGAGTGACAGAAGCTTAAACCCTAGTTCATGTGTTATTTCGTAAGGGGCTGATTTGGATCCCTATGTTTAATGATATGGTTAAATTTTATCTTAATACTTTTCTCGTAGTTGCGGATGCTTGCGAGGGCGTTAAACATGTGGGAGGCTTGTTCAAGTAAGAACAGCACCCAAGCACTGGTCCACCCACATACCATATTATCAAAGTAGCGAACGTGAATCAAACCAACACGATGAAAGTGACTAGCTGAAATTCCCATGTGCTCTCAAGAACGCTTTGCCTATTATAAGAGACCGTTTTGGCCTGTCCTTTGCCACAAAAGTATTGGGCTACCTTCCTGCACTTTTTTACTGTTACCGTTACTTGCTCGTTACAAATTATCTTGCTAGCAAACTATATGTTACCTACAACTTCAGTGCTTGTAGAAGTTACCTTGTTGAAAACCGCTTGTAATTTCCACCTGCTCCTCGTTGGATTCGACACTCTTACTTAGCAAAAGGACTACAATTGATCCACTACACTTGTGGGTCATCATTTATATTATTTCATAATTCAAAACCTACATCTTACATTTCACTGGTTTGCTTCACAAAAATCACATCTATTTTAATTGCATGTTTGTGAAAAAATATTTTCACTCTTTTGAAGTAAATTGTTACACATTTAAAAAAATCAATTTCAAAAAGTCAATGGTTTCTAGTAAAATATGATGGTTTTAAATATTTCTGTTGAAATAGTGTTTTAAAAATTTCAAGTGGTATAGGTTTGGTTCAAATATGGAATATGAAACATTGAAATTTAAATGTGTTCGAAATGTATTCAAGATTGGTCTTGTCTAAAAGGCCCTGGTGCCAGGAGTTCAAATATGAAAAAAAATCAAATATGAACTTCTGGTTTAAAATATAGGATGATTTAATTTAGTAAAAGTGAAATAAAAGGTTGGATTTAACCGAAGAGAGAGAGAATGAGAGAGAGAGCACACTATCATATTTCTGCCATGCATCTATGCCAAAGACAAATAATGGGGCCACCTGCTGTATTTTGATGATGTATACTAGTTTATAGAAGAAAATCAGAATAAAGTGGTCCCACCTTCACGCATCTTGAAATGAGCAATGAATGGCGGATTTGTTGCCGCTAGGTAGCATCACCGCGCAAAAAGACTTTCTGCCATTCCCCCACAGTTGGAAGGACAGGAAGCTGCGGTGAGGGATGCGCGGCCTGAGGCTGGGCATGCACCGGTTGGGGCTCCCTATAGATCCCAGCCCACACCTCCTCCAATGTCTCTCGGCACAGCCAGGGAGGCAAGGAGAAGGGCCCCTGCCAGCATAGGTCGTTTCCTCATGCATCCCCACCACCTCTGCTTCCACCAGCACCCACCACAGGAGCCTCCTCCATGCCCTCCATATGCTGCTCATGAAATCGTCCATGTTCATGGCCCAAAATTGCACCCCGCCTCGCACACCGACTATTACATTTCGTACATCGTCAGCGCGAAGATTGAAGACTGTCGTGCATGCGCAACCATCTGCTCCTCACCTTCGAGAATGCGCGAGTGTGAGGGGACTTCTTCCTCTGAGAACTTCTCATCCTAGCTCATCTCTGACGCCATCCTATCACTCCATTGTGGTCTCTACGTACGCTCTTGCTTGTGGTGTGTGTATCAGTCTTGTGCGCCCCCTATTTATAGGCTGCCGCATGCAAGAGGTAAACATTGATTAAAGCATTAGATAGCTAGTAATGTCACGTGATTGATGAAAAAAGTCAGCTATAGATAGATAGATACAGCGTAGATAGTTCATCTCATATTGGATAGATAGGGTGCTGCCAAAGCGCCAAATGTTCACAAGATGCAGCTAACCCAGCACTGAGACAGGGCGCCACCCTTCTTGGCGTTGATGTTCTCATTGGACTATTCCACCATCTTCCTCAGCAGCTATAAAAGAATCACGACCACAAGGTGTTACCATCAGCACGCTCACATTAACTGTTTTAAGACTTGGCAATTATGTTGTTGCAAGCAATTGGAAAATTATGGTAAGTGTAGGAGTTTTTTTTTCTTGAAAAAGAAGGATCACCCCTGGCATCCGATGCACACAACAATAAGAGTATGAGTGTTGATGATCGCTATCATGGTTGGCCAAGGAGGGAGCGCAACTGAAGGCTAGTCGAACCATCAACAATAAGTCACGACGAAGGGGGAAAGTGGATCGACTACACAAGCATTATGATGGGTGACCACTGACATGTCTCTAGGGATCCCGCATGACCACTAATTTGAATATCTCAAATTTCACTAGATTTAAGAACTATTGGAATGATTAAAATTTCACCGATGCGACAAAGTGTGCCTATGTGATTGTGTCACCTCCACTTCTTCATAAGAGAGGAAATGCGAAGAATCTCACACACATATCAGAAATGGACTGCACACATAGCATCTTGTCATATTAAAACTTGAGTACACATCAACAAATTGCTAATTTCCTTTCGTCTCGTTTGTTTGAAGTTTCTAACACACCCATCATGATCTATTAACAGTAACAACAACACAAGTTCACTTGCTTGACCACATAAATACCGACATTTAATTCCTGATGGGTTTTAGGTACTACTGGTAAATTACTATACCATCTCGCTCCAAAAAAGGTAACTATTATCAACACCTATAAACAATAACAACAACTCAAGTTCACTTGCTTGACCAGATAAACATTTACTTTTGGGTCCTGGCTGGTTTTTGTATTACTTGTAAATTACTATATCATCCCAAAAATAGTGTATATACCCCCTAAACTATCACGTTTCAGTCACATCGCCCCCTAGCATTGAAAACCGGGATCTTAGTCCCCTCAGCTATCTTAAACCAGACATATCAACCCCTAGAAGCTTGGTAGGTGCTTTTGAAGAGTGGTTTTGCATTTTCACGAATATGAGACATTGACTAAGGCATATAGGGTCCCAAGTCTAAGTGTAATCAACCATTTCTCCCTCCTAAAATCCCCTCTGACCAAAATAGAGCATGTAACAAGATGGAGCCACCATTTCCGCCATCCATGGCCTCAACGATATCCTCCTGGTTCTCACAATCTTCCACAGCCGACGGTGACACCACTATGGGCCTATGGGGAGGATGCCCATCGTCCGCATCCTGTGCCAGCTCGATGAGCTTGAGTATGTTGTCTGCTAATGGTAGGGTGTCATAGTTGAAGGAGTCGGTGGGGGACATCCTACCTGCTTCAGACTGGGATCTCGAGGCCACCAGGTATGGTGCCATTGTCGCTCTCGGCCATGGTTGGAATGAGAAGAATTGGCGAGGCCAAGGTAGGTGGCGAGCAGGGTCATCCTTTCCCATGCTTCAGAAATGATAGTAGTCGGCGAGGCGGAGCCGTGGAGGTCACCGTCCTCGTCCTACACCTTCCTTCCCCTCATGCATGCGGTCGATTCCTTGGTTAACACATGTTTTTACACTGATAGGTGGGTTCACGTGGGCAACACCATCCACAAAACCAGCTAGCAGGCCTCGGGAGGGGGGTGACCTGCCCGATTTGGGCTAGTTAGTGGGTTAAGATACTGGTTTTCGATGTGAGGGAGTGATGTGCCCAAACTGTCATGGTTTACGGGGGTATATACACTTTTTCCAAAAAGAAATGTTAATTACTATCAACACCACAATTGTCTCTGCAGTTGCATCAGACACAAAACAACTAGAATGCAAGTCCTCCTCATCGTCCTGCTAGCACATCTATGGAAGTTGAAATGTGGGTCACCGTTCACCAGATGCAGTTGCCACAGTTCCTCGACATGGTGCCACCCATCTTGGCGTTGATGTTCTCCTTGGACTATTCCATCATTCCTCCACCAGCTGTAAACAATATTATGACCACAAGGAGTTAACATCAACACGCACACATTAACTCTTTTTAGACTTGGTAATTAGATTGTTGCAAGTAATTTACAAATGATGGTAAATGTAGGAGGCTTTTTTTTGAGAAATGGATGATCACAAGTGGCCTCCGATGCACACAGCCATATGAGTATGCGTGTTGATACTCGCTGTCATGGTTAGCCAGCCAAGGAGCGCGTGAAGACTAGACGAACCCTCAAGTTGTGAGCCGAGGCAGAGGGAAAAGGGAATGGACTACCCAAGCATTGCAACGGGTGACCACCGTCAATTCTCATGGGATCCCGCGTGACCACTAATTTGAATATCTCAAACGTCATTGGATTTAAAAACTATTTGAATATCTCAAATTTCATAGACGCGATAAAGTGCACCTATGTGACTAAACTCTATTCGTGTGTCATCTCCACTTCTTCATAAGAGAGCAAAGGTGAAGACTCTCACACACACCTCCGAAATAGACCACACATAGCATTGCATCATATTAAAGCGCGAGTACACATCAACATAGTGCTAACTTTCTTTTGTTCCATTCGTATGAACCTTCTGATTAACCCATCATCACCTATATACGAATAGTAACAACAAAACAAGTGCACTTTCTTGAAAAAACACTAACAATTGGTTCTTTATGGGTTTTAGGTGCCACTAGTAAATGAATGCCATGCCACTCTGAAAGGAAATGCTAACTACTATCAACTCTCATGGGATTTTGTGTGACCACTGATTTGAATAGCTAAAATTTCACCGGATTTAATAACTATTTGAATGGCTTAAATTTCACTTACGCAACAAAGTGCACCTACATGACTAAACTCAACTCATGTGTCATCTGCACTTCTTCAGAAGATAGAAAATGCAAAGACTCCATCATACACTGGAAATGAAACACACACATAGCATCACATCATATTAAGGAGAGCGTACACGGGACGCAGAGTATCTAGTCCCGAGCTCATATGCTCATTAGTCAACATTAGAATCCAAAAATGTAAAAAAAATAAAAAAATCAGAATTTTGTTTGGTAAAAACTTTCACAAATATTCTTAGTTCATGAAAATTTTATCCCGAAATAACATTCTTGGAGGTCTTCGTAAAAAAACAAACTCGGCACTCCAGAAATGCTATTTTTGAAAGCATTTTGGAGCATTTTTTTGCCATGACTTTCACGAATATTATTTCAAGATGAAATTCGCAAGCACCGAGAACATTTGTCAAAGTTTACACCCAAAAAATTCAGAAATTATTGAATTTTTTTAATTTATTATTCACCTCAAGCTCAGTTGAGCTTGGAAGTATAAGGGGAATTTCGTACTACACATCAACATGTTGCTAATTTTCTCTTGTTCCATTTGTCTGAAGTTTTTGACAAATCCATCATCATCTATAAACAGTAATAACAACAAAAGTTCACTTGCTTGACCAAATAAACACTGATATTTGTGTTCTTGTGGGTTATAGGTACCACTAGTAAATTAACATATCACCACAGAAAAGGTAACTACTATCAACACCACGAGTATTGCTGCACTTGCATCAAACACAAAAAACAACCAGACTTCATGTACTCCTCCTGCCTGCATGACTATGGAAGTTGAATGGCAAGTCACTGTTCACCAAATGGAGCTGCTGCAGCGCCTCAACAACAGGGTGTCACCCTTCTTGGCATTGACGTTCTCCTTTGACTGTTCCATCTTCTTCACTAGTTGTAAAAAAATCATGACCATAGGGTGTTATCATCAGCACACACACATTAACATTTTTAAGACATGGCTATTATATTCTTGCAAGCAATTGGCAAATGATGGTAAGCATAGGAGGATTTATTCTGAGAAAAAGAGGATCACCCCCGACCCCCGATGCACATAACCGTAATACTATGAACGTTGATAATCTCCGTCATGGTTGGCCAACCAGGGAACGCAACTGAAGGCTAGTCAGACCCTCAAGCAGCGAGCCACGATGGAGGGGAAAGGGAATTGACTACCCAAGCATTACGATGGGTCACTATCGTCAAGTCTCACGGGATCTCGTGTGACCACTTATTTGAATAGCTCAAATTCCACTGGATGTAAAAACTATTTCAGTGGCTCAAATTTCATTGGCGCGGCAAAGAGCGCTTACGTGACTAAACTCCACTCCTGTGTCATATCCACTTCTTCAGAGGAGAGCAAACGAGAATACTCCCCCACATATATATCTGAAATAGACCACACACGTTGCATCGCATCATATTAAATCACGAGTACACATCAACATATTGCAAATTTTCTTTTGTTCCATTTGTTTGAAGCTTCTGACAAACACATATACCTATAAACAGTAACAACAACACACAGTTCACTTGCTTGACCAGATAAACATTCACATTTGGTTCCTTATTGGTTTTAACTACTAGTAGTAAATTACTATACTACCCTGCCCTAAAAGGAAAGGCGTAACTGCTATCAACACAACAATTGATTCTCATCCTCCAGCTAACATGGCTATGGAAGCTGAATGGTGGGTCAGCATTCACTAGGTGCAGCTTCTGTTGCGTCGCGGCAGGGCGCCACTATCGTGGTTTTGTCATGGTAGATGTCCTTGTGTAAGGACTTAGTCGTGAGGCCAACGCATCTAAGTGGTAGCTTGAACAGGGTTGAGCAGGACGAGAGACGCGAGATTTTACCCAGGTCCGGCCCCTCGCGGTGGAGGTAAAAGCCTACATCCCGTTTCATTGATATTGATGATGATGACGATCTTGGTTACAAGGGTGGTGTTTCGCTACCTCTATCTCGAGAGCATCTACATTGATCTTGTCTAAGACTTGCCTGACTAAGCCCTGACTATCTTAACCTGTAAAGAACCTGACCCTCTTGGGGTGCCCTGCCCCTCCATATATAAGTTGAAGGGGCGGGTTTACATGTAGAGTCCTAGTAGGATAAGGATTTAGCCTATTTCTGAATTCCCATCGCGGGCTTCTTGGCATGGGCTTCTGAATCCCGGGCTTCTTATGTCCAGACGAGCGCCTTACAGCCAGGTGGCTTACATTCAGGACTTATCTTCAGGGATTATCTTCAGGAGTCTCATCTTTCGAGACTCATCATGGCGGGTTAATATGGCTGGTTACGATGGCTACATTAGTCTAGAGAGGACTTACATGGATGCTCAAGTCCAGAGAGGACTTAACATGGCTGCTTAAGACCAGAGATGACTTAACATCAGGGTGACTTAAGCCCGAAGATGACTTAAGCTTCAGGGCGTCTTATCCTTATGAGTCGGGCCTTGGTCGTGGGGAATATCCCCAACATTAGCCCCCAGTTTAGCTTGGAATTTATTCATGCTAAACTCTTGAAATAAGAATATGTAAAGGGACAGGCTCACTCAAAAAGATGAGTTTTAGTTCATACCCTCGGTTCCTCTTGATTCATTAGCTGGTTCTTCGAGTCTCTTGGTTTCTGGTTCTGGTGCTTCAATCTTGATCTCGTGCCTCTGCACAATCAGGTCAACGGGCCTGGGTCTGTTGCACCTGGGTGGACCATAACGGGCCGTCATTAATCGGCCATATTAGATGACGCTATGAAAATGACCCAACAGATTAATGAGCCACAAATGGGCCAACTGTAACCATTGGCTGCATTTGGCCCACAAGCAGAAAAGGCCAGTAACGGGCCATAAGTAACTGAATTCTGTAAATGAGCCCAAGAATAAATGATCCCTAAGAAGGCCAAAAGTTAACATGGACTAGAAACAGCCAAATGGAATAATGGGCCATTAATGGGTATAAAGCGATACACTATTCATTACGGGCTAGTTTCACCACGGGCGGTTAATGGGCCAAGAGTTACAAAGGGATCATATGGGCTGAAAGACGTCATGTGCCATACGTGGGCAGGAAGTTACAACGGGCTAGAATCATATTGGCCGGCCCAGATGATGCTACTGGGCCTGATTCGGATAGGCCGTAACGGGCCTTGACTTAGCGGCCTATAAATGGGCTACATGCGAACAAGCCGTTAACAGGCTTTCTGTGGGCCGGCCCGCTACCTTTTGACCAAGTCAAACGGGCTGGCCTTTTCACCGGAATGGGCCTCTGTTGGGTCGTGCCACATGTCGACGTATCATAGGCGCCTTCGGTCCAATGAGTGGATGACATTGCTACGTCTTGAGCTTGCGTTGGTTTTCCTTGAAGAGGAAAGGGTGATGCAACAATAGTAGCGTAAGTATTTCCCTCAGTTTTTGAGAACCAAGGTATCAATCCAGTAGGAGGCTCCTCAAAAGTCCCACGCGCCTACCCAAACAAACAAGAACTCGTAACCAATGTAATAAAGGGGTTGTCAATCCATTCACGGCCACTTGCGAAAGTGAGATTTGATAGAGATAATATGATAAGATAAATATATTTTTGGTATTTTATAATATAGATTGGAAAAGTAAAGATGCAAATAAAAGTAGATTGAAAGCTTATATGATAAAAAATAGACCCGGGGGCCATAGGTTTCACTAGTGGCTTCTCTCAAGATAGCATAAGTATTACGGTGGGTGAACAAATTACTGTCGAGCAATTGATAGAAAAGCGAATAATTATGAGATTATCTAGGCATGATCATGTATATAGGCATCACGTCCGTGACAAGTAGACCGACTCCTACCTGCATCTACTACTATTACTCCACACATCGACCGCTATCCAGCATGCATCTAGAGTATTAAGTTCATAAAGAACAGACTAACGCATTAAGAAATATGACATGATGTAGAGGGATAAACTCATGCAATATGATATAAACCCCATCTTTTTATCCTCGATGGCAACAATACAATACGTGCCTTGCTGCCCCTGCTGTCACTGGGAAAGGACACTGCAAGATTGAACCCAAAGCTAAGCACTTCTCCCATTGCAAGAAAGATCAATCTAGTAGGCCAAACCAAACTGATAATTCGAAGAGACTTGCAAAGATAACTTAATCACACATAAAATAATTCAGAGGAGATTCAAATATTTCTCATAGATAAACTTGATTATAAACCCACAATTCATCAGATCTCGACAAACACACTGCAAAAAGAGTTACGTCGAATAGATCTCCAAGAAGATCAAGGAGAACTTTGTATTGAGAATCAAAGAGAGAGAAGAAGTCATCTAGCTAATAACTATGGACCCGAAGGTCTGTGGTAAACTACTCACAACTCATCGGAGAGGCTATGGTGTTGATGTAGAAGCCCTCCGTGGTCGATTCCCTCTTCGGCGAAGCGCCAGTGAAGGCTCCAAGATGGGATCTCGCGGATACAGAAGGTTATGGCAGTGCAAATAGTTTTTCGTTGGCTCCCCTGATGTTTTCGGGGTACATGGGTATATATAGGAGGAAGAAGTAGGTCAGTGGACGCCCGAGGGGTGCACGAGACAGGGGGAACGCCCTCCACCCTCGTGGCCGCCTCTTTCGTTTATTGACTTCCACTCCAAGTCCTCTGGATCACGTTTGTTCCAAAAAGATCGCTCCCGAAGGTTTCATTCCGTTTGGACTCCATTTGATATTCCTTTTCTTCGAAACACTGAAATAGGCAAAAAAAAACAGCAATACGGGTTGGGCTTCCGGTTTGTAGGTTAGTCCCAAAAATGATATAAATGTGTAAAGTAAATCCCATAAACATCCAAAACGGGTAATATAATAGCATGGAACAATAAAAAATTATAGATATGCTGGAGACGTATCAAGCATCCCCATGCTTGATTCCTGCTTCTCCTCGAGTAGGTAAATGATAAAAACAGAATTTTTGATGTGGAATGCTACCTAGCATAATTCTTAATGTAATTTTCTTTATTGTGGCATGAATGTTCAGATCCAAATGATTCAAAATAAAAGTTCATATTGACATAAGAAATAGTAATACTTCAAGCATACTAATCAAGCAATCATGTCTTCTCAAAATAACATGGCTAAAGAAAGTTATCCCTACAAAATCATAAAGTCTGGCTGTTGCTCTATCTTCATCACACAAAGTATTTAATCATGCACACCCCCGATGACAAGCCAAGCAATTGTTTCATACTTTAGTAATCTCAAACTTTTTCAACTTTCACGCAATACATGAGCGTGAGCCATGGACATAACACTATAAGTGGAATAGAATGGTGGTTGTGGAGAAGACAAAAAGGAGAAGATAGTCTCACATCAACTAGGCCTATCAACGGGCTATGGAGATGCCCATTAATATATATCAATGTGAGTGAGTATGGATTGCCATGCAACGGATGCACCAGAGCTATAAATGTATGAAAGCTCAATAAAAGAAACTAAGTGGGTGTGCATCCAACTCGCTTGCTCACGAAGACCTAGGGCATTTTGAGGAAGCCCATCATTGGAATATACAAGCCAAGTTCTATAATGAAAATTCCCACTAGTATATGAAAGTGGCAACATAGGAGACTCTCTATCATGAAGATCATGGTGCTACTTTGAAGCACAAGTGTGGTAAAAAGGATAGTAGCATTGTCCCTTCTCTCTTTTTCTCTCATTTTTTGTTTGGCCTTCCTTTTTTTATTTGGCCTCTTTTTTTTATTTGGTAGGCTCTTTGGCCTCTTTTTTTTATAAAGTCCGAAGTCTCATCCCGACTTGTGGGGGAACCATAGTCTCCATCATCCTTTCCTCACTGGGACAATGCTCTAAAAATGAAGATCATCACACTTTTATTTACTTACAAGTCAAGATTACAACTCAATACTTAGAACAAGATATGACTCTATAAGAATGCCTCCGGCGGTGTACCGGGATATGCAATGAATCAAGAGTGACATGTATGAAAATTATGAAGGTGGCCTTGCCACAAATACGGTGTCAACTACATGATCATGCAAAGAGCAATATGACAATGATGATGCGTGTCATATAAACGGAATGGTGGAAAGTTGCATGGCAATATATCTCGGAGTGGCTATGGAAATGCCATAATAGGTAGGTATGGTGGCTGTTTTGAGGAAGGTATATGGTGGGTGTATGGTACGGGCGAAAGTTGTGTGGCACAAAAGAGGCTAGCAATGGTGGAAGGGTGCGAGTGCGTATAATCCATGGACTCAACATTAGTCATAAAGAACTCATGTACTTATTGCAAAAATCTACAAGTCATCAAAAAGAAATTACTGCGCGCATGCTCCTAGGGGGTTTGATTGGTAGGAAAAGACCATCGCTCATCCCCGACCGCCACTCCTAAGGAAGACAATCAATAAATAAAATTCTGCTCCAACTTCATCATAAAGTGGTTCACCATACATGCATGCTACGGGAATCACAAACTTCAACACAAGTATTCTTTAAATTCATAATCACCCAACTAGCATGACTCTAATATCACCACCTTTATATCTCACAACAATTGTCAAGCATCAAATTGATCATAGCATCCAATTCACTTTCTATGATAGTTTTTATTATACCCAACTTGGATGCCCATCATTCTAGGACCACTTTTATAACCATAGAAAATACCATGTTGTTCTAAGAGACTCTCAGAATAATATAAGTGAAGCATGAGAGATCAAAAATTTCTTCAAACTTAAGCCACCGCTGTGCTCTAAAAGATATAAGTGAAGCACTAGAGCAAAAATTATCAAGCTCAAAAGATATAAGTGAAGCACATAGAGTATTCTAATAATTTTCAATCAAGTGGGATTCTTCCCAAAAGGTGTGTACAGAAAGGATGATTGTGGTAAACTAAAAAGCAAAGACTAATATCATACAACACGCTCCAAGCAAAACACATATCATGTGGCGAATAAAAATATAGCTCCAAGTAAAGTTACCGATAAACGAAGACGAAAGAGGGGATGCCTTTCGGGGCATCCCCAAGCTTAGGATTTTGGATATTCTTGAATATCTTGGGGTGCCATGGGCATCCCCAAGCTTAGGCTCTTGCCACTCCTTATTCCATAATCCATCAAATCTTTACCCAAAACATGAAAACTTCACAACACAAAACTCAACAGGAAATCTCATAAGCTCCGTTAGTGAAAGAAAGCAAAACCACCACATAAGGTACTGTAATTAACTCATTCTTTATTTATATTGGTGTTAAACATACTGTATTCCAAGTTCTCTATGGTTCATACCACTTAATACTAGCCATAGATGCATTAAAATAAGCAAACAACACACGAAAAACAGAATCTATCAAAAACAGAACAGTATGTAGCAATCTGTAACTCTCGAATACTTCTGGAACCCTAAAAATCCTACAAAAATAGGAAGTCCTTGGAAATTTGTATATTCATCTACAGAAAAATAATAAATGCAAAAGCACATTCCTGTGAATTACTAAAATTATTTTTGTGCGCACAAAGTTTCTGTTTTTCAGCAGAATCAAATTAACTATCACCATAGGTTATACTTGGCACAAACACTAAATAAAACATAAAAAGACATATAAACAGAAAGTAGAAGCAAAATTGATTGAATAACAGCTAGGAAAAATATTGGGTTGTCTCCCAACAAGCGCTTTTCTTTAACGCCTTTTTAGCTAGGCATTGAGATTTCAATGATGCTCACATGAAAGACAAGAATTGAAGCATAAAGAGAGCATCATAAAACATCTGACGAACACACTTAAGTCTAACATACTTCCTATGCATAGGTTTTTTATAAGCAATCAAATTATCAAGGCAAGCAAAAACTAGCACATGCAAGGAAGAAGACGTTAGCAATCTCAACATGAAGAGAGGTAATTTAGTAACATGAAAATTTCTACAACCATATTTTCCTCTCTCATAATAATTACATGTAGGATCCTAAGCAAATTCAACAAAATATCTATCATATAACATATTCTCAACATGATCCACATGCATGCAAAGTTGACACTCTTCCAAGATAGTGGGATTAACATTAACTAAAGTCATGACCTCTCCAAACCCACTTTTATCAACAATATCATAAGATTGATAATACTCCAAATATGTGGGATCTAAAGTTGACACTCTTCCAAACCCACTTTCAATATTATTGCAAACACTATTATCAATCTCATATTCATCATGGGGCTTAAATAAATTTTCAAGATCATAAGAAGAATCACCTCAATCATGATCATTGCAACAAATAGTAGACATAGCAAAACTAGCATCCCCAAGCTTAGGGTTTTGCATATTATTAGCACAATTGACATCAAGAGAATTTATAATAAAATCATTGCAATCATGCTTTTTATTCAAAGATCTATCATGAATCGCTTCATAAAGTACTTCATCACAATTTTTAGATTAACGAATTTCAAGCGAAACTTCCTGAAGATAATCTAGTGCACAAAACTCACTTGCAATTGGTTCATCATAATTGGATCTCTTAAAAAGATTAGCAAGCGGATGAGGACCCATAGATCTTAGCTTCTTTGTTTAGTAACAAAAACACAATTATTCCAACCAAACGAGCAAACGAGCCAAGTAAGACATTAAGGTAAACGAAAATACGAACATAAGAAGGGCGAATAAAACGGCAAGGGTGAAGTGGGGGAGAGGAAAACGAGAGGAAAATAGCAAATAATGTAAATGCAAGGGAGATGAGTTTGCGATGGGTACTTGGTATGTCTTGACTTGAGCGAAGATCTCCCCGGCGACGGCGCCAGAAATCTTCTTGCTACGTCTTGAGCTTGCGTTGGTTTTCCTTGAAGAGGAAAGGGTGATGCAGCAATAGTAGCATAAGTATTTCCCTCAGTTTTTGAGAACCAAGGTATCAATCCAGTAGGAGGCTCCTCAAAAATCCCACGCACCTACACAAACACAAACAAACAAGAACTCGCAACCAACGCAATAAAGGGGTTGTCAATCCCTTTAGGCCACCTGCAAAAGTGAGATCTGATAGAGATAATATGATAAGATAAATATATTTTTGGTATTTTATAATATAGATTGGAAAAGTAAAGATGCAAATAAAAGTAGATTGAAAGCTTATATGATAAAAGATAGTGGTTTCACTAGTGGCTTCTCTCAAGATAGCATAAGTATTACGGTGGGTGAACAAATTACTTTTGAGCAATTGATAGAAAAGCGAATAATTATGAGATTATCTAGGCATGATCATGTATATAGGCATCACGTCCGTGACAAGTAGACCGACTCCTGCCTTCATCTACTATTATTACTCCACACATCGACCGCTATCCAGCATGCATCTAGAGTATTAAGTTCATAAAGAACAGAGTAACGCATTAAGAAAGATGACATGATGTAGAGGGATAAACTCATGCAATATGATATAAACCCAATCCTTTTATCCTCGATGGAAACAATACAATACGTGCCTTGCTGCCCCTGCTGTCACCGGGAAAGGACACCGCAAGATTGAACCCAAACCTAAGCACTTCTCCCATTGCAAGAAAGATCAATCTAGTAGGACAAACCAAACTGGTAATTCGAAGAGACTTGCAAAGATAACTTAATCACACATAAAAGAATTCAGAGTAGATTCAAATATTTCTCATAGATAAACTTGATCATAAACCCACAATTCATCGGATCTCGACAAACACACCGCAAAAGGAGTTACATCAAATAAATCTCCAAGAAGATCAAGGAGAACTTTGTATTGAGATTCAAAGAGAGAGAAGAAGCCATCTAGCTAATAACTATGGACCCGAAGGTCTGTGGTAAACTACTCACAACTAATCGGAGAGGCTATGGTGTTGATGTAGAAGCCCTCCATGGTCGATTCCCCCTCCGACGGAGCGCCGGCGAAGGCTCCAAGATTGGATCTCGTGGATACAGAAGGTTACAGTGATGGAAATAGTTTTTCATTGGCTCCCCTGATGTTTTTGGCGTACATGGGTATATATAGGAGGAAGAAGTAGGTCGGTGGACGCCCGAGGGGCCCACGAGACAGGGGGCGCGCCCAGTAGGGGGGCGCCCTCCACCCTCGTGGCCGCCTCTTTTGTTTCTTGACTTCTACTCCAAGTCCTCTGGATCATGTTTGTTCCAAAAAGATCGCTCCCAAAGGTTTCATTCCGTTTGGACTCTGTTTGATATTCCTTTTCTCCGAAACACTGAAATCAGCAAAAAAAATAGCAATACGGGCTGGGCCTCCAGTTAGTAGGTTAGTCCCAAAAATGATATAAATGTGTAAAGTAAAGCCCATAAACATCCAAAACGGGTAATATAATAGCATGGAACAATCAAAAATTATAGATATGTTGGAGACATATAAGACATCTGTCCTAACGGTGAGCTGACGCGTGGTTCCTCTGGACATTGAGAATTTTACATGTGGAAAATCCCCAGTGATATGGGTTATTAATGGGTTATCGGATCCAAACCGGAACCCGATAGCTTAACGGCGACCCATTACGGTGGATGCCACATGTCAGTCACCCTTGACGAAAGCACTTTCATGGAAGTGGACACTTCCGTGATGATAATTTTGGTAATGTCATGGAACACGTCTACGAGAGCACATGTATGGATATCTTGATTCTGTCATAAAATCGTCATGGATGTACATGCATGACAGAAAACGTGACCCACTGTGACAAACATGTATCATCACAGAAATGTATTTTTTTGTAGTGCTTGGTTTATCCTTGCTATCAGTAAGTTGTCTCTCACATGACTTAAGCCATTTTTTAAACCTTGACAAGTTCAGGGTCATGAAGATTGACTTGTCAAGAGTACGGCGGGTCATCTTGTTCGGAGTAGTATCAAGCATACATGCAGGTTTAACCACTAATGTGGCGTTTGACCGGGTCACAAGGGTTTTGTAAGCTAAACTCATTGAGTTGGAAGTCCCCTGGTGCCCTTATGATCAATTAATAAAGGCTCATGCTCAGTACATATGAGATGAAACGACAAACGCCCTGAGTTTCGGGGATGCTGGCTTTATTACATTGATCATAATAAGATAAGCCAATAAGGCAGGATACCATGTTTGAACCGCACATCATGGCAGCAAGTTCTCTTTGGCAACCATAATTTTTCTAAACTCGAACTTGTGAGAGATGAATTCCTCTTGAACCGGATATTGAGAGCTCAAAACTTTGTGAGAGATAGATTTCCCTTGAGCCAGATTTTAAACCGGAAATTTTTACTGACAATCTGGAATTTTTCTTTTGAACCGGAACTTTCTGATTTCTCAGTACTTTTTGAGCTAGAAATTTTCTGACAACTTTGAAATTTTCACTTATGTGACAGCAGTCTTCCGGTACCGGGTTGTCTTCCCCTTGATGAATGGGGTTCTTAAATTTATGACAACAGCCAATTCTGCCGAGTCATGTCTGTGCAGCCCCCGAGTCTTAAGATGACTAGAGAAGTTGGCTTGAGATTCTCCATATTTGACCGTGATATAAACCGGCATAGAGAATTTGAACAGCGGAACACTGGAATTTGTTTGAAGCTGGAGGTAAGATGGCGAGTTTAATGATCTTTGCTATGCGTATCATATGTCCTCCCATTTCTTGGTATTCTCTCTTGGTCCGGCTCATGTAGTTCTTCCAGGACCATTTTCTTCTCTTTTTTCTTTTGCTGGTTTTTGAATCACTGGGTCAAATAGTGGCCAGCTCACCCAGCCTCTCCAGGGATAGTTCATCCATGACCTACCCTTTTGATTTCTCAATATGCTGAAGCAGACCGGACCACGGTGATGGTGGCTTGTACACCTATTCGTCAGGAAATATGGCATGTGCAGACACTGGAACAAACTCCGTGTCTAATGTATATTGGACATGTGATTTTTGGATTTCACTTTGTCGTGTCCTCCGTGCCCAATGAACAACTGTCCTGCATATAAAAATATCAAAGACAGTATAATTGTTCTCTTGGGAAAACATGTATTGATAAAATAAATGGGAGGATAGCACCTGATACTTTTGTCGGATGATTGTAGACAGAGCAAACTAAGTTTCGACACGCAGATGGATCCACTTTTTGTTTTTACCCAGTCAAACTCCTTGGTCCTTTGTTCTCTGCTGGAGTCCATACCCGTAGGATATCTCTGGTGTATGTAATAGTTGTACCGACACTAGACTATTACCAGTTTCAGTTTGACCAAGTGATGCCCTCTGGGTAGCATCAAGTGCTACTTTAGACAAGTAAGTGCAACTCTGTAGAAGCAAGTATATAAATTCCAGCTCTGTAGCAATATCGGTTTGTTTGTGATGCAGAATACTAGCTTCACGTCCTCTCGTAGTCGAACAATAGCATTGGAAAGCTGGATGTGTCAAAGTTTTCTAATATCTCTTTTTTGTTGAAGACCCCCTGACTCTGAACTCCATACAGCTGCTGCTCGAGCTCACATCCTCCAGGGGGAGATAAAGAAGGACAAGACTCTGGTGGTGGTTGAGGCAAGGCTTTGGGAACGGCGGCTTGACAGGGGCCGGTAGGTTGGAGGCGCAAACCAGTGACAGCGGTGAGGCCGCAACAGAAGTGCTGGCGAGGCGGCTCAGAGGCTTGGCCTTGGAAGGAGCGGCTTGAGGCAAAACGGGCGACTCGGGGGCTGCAAGCATTGAGGCAGAGGCGATTTGGCTCGGCAGGAGCAACTGCAGGTGGCGGCGTCTTTCAAGCGAGGCTACGACGAAGGAAAATGACAATATGCTTCAAAGGTAAGGCGGGCGCGCATGGTCCGCGTCTTGGGGGCGGACGGCGGCTCACCGTGCGGCAAAAGGAGGCGACTTGGCAACGTATGCGAGTTGAAGAGGGGCGCCATGGCGCAGCAAATGTTGAGCAAGGCCAGGTGAGGCAATGACTCATGGTGGCTGCCTGAAGCAGGAGCACAACTGTGGAGATGGTCGGCTCAATGGTGGCAGGTTGGCGTGCCATTATGCAGAGGCGGAGCGGAGGCAGCCTGAGGCTGGGCGGCTCAGGGCCAAATTCGACAATGGTGGCTCGTGGTGGTATCGTGTTAGCGATGGAAAACGAGCGCGATGACAGCGGCCACGAGCGAGGCCAGCGACCCAGCATGGCCGAGCTGCAGGGCGGGCGGCGGCTTGAACGCCCGAAAACTCAAGAGACCGAGCGGCTCTAGCCACGACCACAATGGTGGCTCACGGCACGGCTATAGAAACTACGACGAGGAGGCGGCTTAGTGCGGGGCGGCTGGCGGCCCGAGACGCGGAGGTGAGGCCCGCAACCGGGGTGTCTTGAAGACAAAGGAGGAGCGGAGCTGACAGCGGAGGCAGGGCCAGCTCGGTGAGGCGGCCTGACCTAGAGAGGGCACGAACGCGACTGAGACGGGAGCGACGGATGGCCGCGACGGCTTGTGGTGACAAGCACCTATGACCGCCATGGCGGACGACCAACTCAACAGGGGCAACTTGATGCGGATGTAGCTTGGGGCCAGGACGATTCAATGGCGGGCGACAGAGGCATGCGGCGGCTTGTTGCGGTGGGTCGCGGCAGCGGCTTGGACGTGCAACAGAAGAGGAGGGTGCAGCTGGCCCTGGAAGCGGTGGCTCGAGGTCGTGGCCACGCTCAGCAGAGGCGGAGGGCGGGGCCAGCCACGGAGGCGACTTTTCGGAGAGTGATGACTTAAAGCCACTTGGCGACTCGCGCGTGAAGGTGGCTTGAGGTGGCGCCACGTGCAGCGATGACTGCAGGTTGAAGGAAGAGCGAGGCCATAGTGGTGAATTAAAAGCGCATGTAGAGGCGAAGTGTAGTGGAGACGGCTGAGCCCCGGTGGAGGCGGCTTACACTCAGGGCAGAAGGGCTGACGACTCGCCGTGATGGCGGCTTGATGCCGGCCATGGCAGGGGCGAAGTCGTCGAAGCGGCAGCCCAGGTTGCAGTGTAGCCGGGGCGGCTCGACCGAGCGAGGAAATAGAGAGAGTAGCAGACGGGTGGCTCAAGGACAACCACGGTAGATAAGCCAACTCACCCACGGTAGGTCGTGGCAGCTGAAGCAGATCAAGGCGACGACGGCTGATCAAGTCATGGACGCGGGCTGGGGAGATGCCCACTTGGTGCGACCAGCTCAACTTGAATCATGGCTACGGGGGCAGCTTTCAATGGAAGTGGCAGTGGCGAGCCGAGGCGCCGGCGGGTCTGCTGCTGAAGCGGAGAACATCGGCACAGTCGGTGGCGGCTAGCGGCCCAAGACGCGGCGTCTTGCACAGAGGGAGGCTGGTGATGGCTTGGAGGCAGGCAGCTGGAGATCAGCTCCGTCGAGGGTGAGTCAGACGCGGAGCGAGGTGAGGCCGTCTCCATGACCAGACCCTTATCCGGGGTTTGACCTGCTTATTCTTTTTCTTTCGTATTCCTTCCAGGGTCAAGACCTTCTTTGGCAATTTTATCGTCCTCCAACTCAAGAGATATGAAAACATAGCCACAACTCAGCCGATTGCAAAGAACGACTGCAACGGAAATTTGTGGTCCCTCTTGGTGCAACCTGAGACCGATGGATCTCTGACCCTTCATAAAAAAACTCTCTTCTCGGACTCGGCGGATTACCACGGCGCGTGTAGCAGACGCTGAAAATTGCAACTCTAACTCTCTTGATCTTAAATCTCGTATATGTTGTTTTGACTATTTGTTGATAATGTGTTCTTCTGCGCCGGCTCTTCTTTATCCGGTACATCGCAAGTTTCTCGATCCCTGAATAGACCCCTTCAGGAACTCAACACCACCGTACGCTCGCCCCACAGTGGGTGCCAACTATCGTGGTTTTGTTACTGCAGATGTGTTGGCATTCTAGATATAGGGGTACCCAGACTTGCCTGCCTACGGCCTGCGGCATGGCTCCATCAATGGCCTGGTATGGCCCAATTTCGACATCAACTACTCGAGACCCTCGCGAGGGGCCAAGCCTCGTGAGGCGGATGACACCAAGACCTCTAAGGGGATCAGCCTCCTCAGGCTGGCACCCAAGGAGCAAAGATTTCTGTGCAAGGCTCACCTCGTGAGGTTTGGGTGACGTGAGCCCTGACGATCGAGGCTAGGCGGGCGCCAGCGGGCGCAGTGTACTAGTTTCCTCTTTGGTGCAAAGGAGGCAAGTAGTGGGTGCGGGGTCCCGAGGAATGCTACCTCTTGAGCATGCGTTGGTTTTTCCTTGAAGAGGAAAGGGTGATGCAGCAAAGTAGCGTAAGTATTTCCCTCAGTTTTTGAGAACCAACGTATCAATCCAGTAGGAGGCTACACTCAAATCCCTCGTACCGGCACAAACAAATATGAACCTTGCAACCAGTGTGATAAAGGGGTTGTCAATCCCTTCACGGCAACTTGCAAAAGTGAGATCTGATAGAGATAATAAGATAAATATTTTTGGTATTTTTCTGAAATAGATTGAAATGTAAAGATTGCAAGATAAAATATATCGGAAACTTATATGATGGAAAATAGACCCGAGGGCCATATGTTTCACTAGCGACTTCTCTCAAGATAGCATAAGTATTATGGTGGGTGAACAAATTACTGTCGAGCAATTGATAAAAAGTGCATAGTTATGAGAATATCTAGGTATGATCATGTATATAGGCATCACGTCCGCGACAAGTAGATCGAATTGATTCTGCATCTACTACTATTACTCCACGCATCGACCGCTATCCAGCATGCATCTAGAGTATTAAGTTCAAAAGAACAGAGTAACGCATTAGGCAAGATGACATGATGTAGAGCGATAAACTCAAGCAATATGATATAAACCCCATCTTTCTATCCTCGATGGCAACAATACAATACGTGCCTTGCTACCCATGCTGTCACTGGGAAAGGACACCGCAAGATTGAACCCAAAGCTAAGCACTTCTCCCATTGCAAGAAAGATCAATCTAGTAGGCCAAACCAAGCTGATAATTCAAAGAGACTTGCAAAGATAACAAATCATACATAAAAGAATTCAGAGGAGATTCAAATATTGTTCATACATAATCTTGATCATAAACCCACAATTCATTGGATCTCGACAAACACACCGCAAAAAGTATTACATCGAATAGATCTCCAAGAAGATTGTGGAGAACTTTGTATTGAGATCCAAAGAGAGAGAAGAAGCCATCTAGCTAATAACTATGGACCCGAAGGTCCGAAGTAAACTACTCAGACTTCATCGGAGAGGCTATGGTGTTGATGTAGAAGCCCTCCGTGATTGATTCCCCCTCCGACGGAGCGTCGGAAAATGCCCCAATATGGGATCTCACGGGTATAGAAGGTTGCGGCGGTGGAAATAGGGTTTCATGGTGCTTCTGGATGTTTTCGGGGTATATGAGTATATATAGGCGAAAGAAGTAGGTCGGTGGAGCCATGAGGGGCCCATGAGGGTGGGGGGCATGCCTACCCCCTGGCCGCGCCCTCATACCTCGTGGCCACCTCGTTGCTTCCTTGACGTCCACTCCAAGTCTCCTGGATTGCATTTGTTCCAAAAACGATTCTCCTGCAGGTTTCATTCCGTTTGGACTCCGTTTGATATTCCTTTTCTGTGAAACACTGAAATAGGCAAAAAACAACAATTTGCACTGGGCCTCTGGTTAACAGGTTAGTCCCAAAAATAATGTAAAAGTGCATCATAAATCCCATTAAACATCCAAAACAGATAATATAATAACATGGAACAATCAAAAATTATAGATACGTTGGAGACGTATCAAGCATCCCCAAGCTTAATTCCTGCTCGTCCTCAAGTAGGTAAGTGATAAAAATAGAATTTTTGATGTGGAATGCTACCTAACATAATTTTCAATGTAATTCTCTTTATTGTGGCATGAATGTTCAGATCCAAAAGATTCAAGTTAAAAGTTTAATATTGACATAAAAATAGTAATACTTCAAGCATGCTAACCAAGCAGTTTATGTCTTATGAAAATAGCATAGCCAAAGAAAGTTTATCCCTACAAAATCATATAGTTTGGCCATGCTTCATTTTTGTCACACAAAATGCTCCCATCATGCACAACCCTGGTTTCAGCCAAGCAATTGGTTCATACTTTTTGACGTGCTTCAGCCTTTTCAACCCTCACGCAATACATGAGCGAGCCATGGACATAAAACTATGGGTGGAGTAGAGTATGATGATAGGGATTATGTGAGAAAACAAAAAAAGGAGAAAGTCTCACATTGACGCGGCTAATCAATGGGCTATGGTGTCAATACGAGGAGTAGGGATTGCAATGCAACGGATGCACTAGAGCTATAAATGTATGAAAGCTCATCAAAAATAAACTAAGTGGATGTGCATCCAACTTGCCTGCTCCCGAAGACCTAGGGCATTTTTAGGAAGCCCATCATTGGAATATACAAGCCAAGTTCTATAATGAAAAATTCCCACTAGTATATGAAAGTGACAAAATAAGAAACTCTCTATCATGAAGATCATGGTGCTATTTTGAAGCACAAGTGTGGAAAAAGGATAGTAGCATTGTCCCTTCTCTCTTTTTCTCTCATTTTTTTATTTGAGCTTCTTTGCCTTTTTTTAATTTTTTTATTTTCTCTCCTTTTTTTTATTTCGTCATGAGTCTCATCCCGACTTGTGGGGGAATCATAGTCTCCATCATCCTTTCCTCACATGGGACAATGCTCTAATAATGGAAATCATCACACTTCTATTTATTTACAACTCAAGAATTACAACTCAATACTTAGGACAAAATATGACTCTATGTGAATGCCTCTGGCGGTGTACCGGGATATGCAATGAATCAAGAGCGACATGTATGAAAGAATTATAAAGGTGGCTTTGCCAGAATTACGATGTCAACTACATGATCATGCAAAGCAATATGACAATGATGGAGAGTGTCATAATAAACGGAATAGTGGAAAGTTGCATGGCAATATATCTCGGAATGGCTATGGAAATGCCATAATAGGTATGTATGGTGGCTGTTTTGAGGAAGATATAAGGAGGTTTATGTGTGATAGAGCATATCGTATCACGGGGTTTGGATGCACCGGCGAAGTTTGCACCAACTCTCAATGTGAGAAAGGACAATGCACGGTACCGTAGAGGCTAGCAAATTGCAGAAGTGTAAGAGTGCGTATAATCCATGGACTCACATTAGTCATAAAGAAATCATATGCTTATTGTAAAAGTTTATTAGCCCTCGAAGCAAAGTACTAATACGTATGCTCCTAGGGGAAGGGTTGGTAGGAGTTAACCATCGCACAATCCCGACCTCCACTCATAAGGAAGGAAATCAAAGAACACCCCATGCTTCAAATTTGTCACACAACGTTCACCATACGTGCATGCTATGGGACTTGCCAACTTTAACACAAGTATTTCTCAATTTCATAATTACTCCATATGAAAGTTTTTATTTTACCCAACTTGGATGCCCATCATATTAGGACTAATTTTATAACCAGAGCAAATAACCATGCTGTTCTCAAAGACTCTCAAAATAATATAAGTGAAGCATCAGAGATCAATAATTTATACAAAATAAAACCACGAGCAAAATTGTCTAGCTCAAAAGATATAAGTGAAGCACATAGAGTACTCTAATAAATTCCGATTCATGTGTGTCTCTCCAAAAGGTGTGTACATCAAGGATGGTTGTGATAAACTAAAAATCAAAGACTCAAATCATACAAGATGCTCCAATTAAAACACATATCATGTGGTGAATAAAAATATAGCCTCAAGTAAAGTTACCGATGGACGAAGATGAAAGAGGGGATGCCTTCCGGGGCATCCCAAGCTTAGGCTTTTAGTTGTCCTTGAATTTTACCTTGGGGTGCCTTGGGCATCCCCAAGCTTAGGCTCTTGCCACTCCTTATTCCAAAATCCAGCAAATCTTTACCCAAAACTTGAAAACTTCACAACACAAAACTCAACAGAAAATCTCATGAGCTCCATTAGTGCAAGAAAACAAACCACCATGTTAAGGTACTGTAATGAACTCATTAATTATTTATATTGGTGTTAAACCTACTATATTCCAACTTCTCTATGGTTCATACCCCCCGATACTAGCCATAGATTCATCAAAATAAGCAAACAACACACGAAAAACAGAATCTGTCAAAAACAGAATAGTCTGTAGAAATCTGTAACACTCGAATACTTCTGGAACCCAAAAAATAATACCAAATTAGGAAGCCCTATATAATTTGTTTATCAATCTTCTGCAGAAAGAATCATCTGAAAATCACGTTTCTGTGATTTATGAAAAGTATTCTTGTGCGTGCAAAAGTTTCTGTTGTTCCGCAAGATCAAATTAACTATCACCCAAGAAGATCCTATAGGTTTTACTTGGCACAAACACTAACTAAAACATAAAACCACATCGAACCAGAGGCTAGATTTGTTGAATAACAGCAACGAAAAATATTGGGTTGTCTCCGAACAAGCGCTTTTCTTTAAAGCCTTTAGCTAGGTATTGATAATTTTAATGATGCTCACATGAAAGATAAGAATTGATGCACAAAGAGAGTATCATAAAACACGTGACAAACACATCTAAGTCTAACATAATTCCTATGCATAGGCATTTTATAAGCAAACAAATTTGCAAGGCAAGCAAAAACTAGCATATGCAAGGAAGATGAAAGAGACGATAGCAATCTCAACATGACCAGAGGTAATTTAGTAAGTTAAAAATTTCTACGACCATATTTTCCTCTCTCATAATAATTACATGTAGGATCATAGGCAAATTCAACAAAATAGCTATCACATAACATATTATCAACACGATCCACATGCATGTGAAGTTGACACTCTTCCAAAATAGTGGGATTATCATTAACTAAAGTCATGACCTCTCCAAACCCACTTTTATCAAAAATACCATAAGATTGAACATTCTCCAAATATGTGGGATCTAAAGTTGACACTCTTCCAAACCCACTTTCAATATTATTGCAAACACTATTATCAATCTCATATTCATCATGGGGGTTAAATAAATTTTCAAGATCATAAGAAGAGTCACTCCAATCATGATCATTGGAACAAGTAGTAGACATAGCAAAACGAGCATCCCCAAGCTTAAGGTTTTGGATATTATTAGCACAATTGACATCAAGAGAATTTAAAATAAAATCATTGCAATCATGCTTTTTATTCAAGGAGCTATCGTGAATCTCTTCATAAATTTCTTCATCACAATTTTCAGATTCACGAATTTCAAGCAAAACCTCATAAAGATAATCTAGTGCACTCAAATCACTAGAATTTGGTTCATCATAATTGGATCTCTTAAAAAGATTGGCAAGCGGATGAGGATCCATAGATCTTAGGTTCTCTATTTAGCAATAAATAAACAACTATTCCAACCAAATGAGCAAACGAGCCAACTAAGACATCAAAGTAAACGAAAAGACAAACAGAAGAAGGGCGAATAAAACAGCAAGGGTGAAGTGGGGGAGAGGAAAACGAGAGGCAAATGGCAAATAATGTAATGCGAGGTATAAGAGTTTGTGATGGGTACTTGGTATGTCTTGACTTGTGCGTGGACTCCCCGGCAACGGCGCCAGAAATCCTTCTTGCTACCTCTTGAGCATGCGTTGGTTTTCCCTTGAAGAGGAAAGGGTGATGCAGCAAAGTAACATAAGTATTTCCCTCAGTTTTTAGGAACCAAGGTATCAATCTAGTAGGAGGCTACACTCAAATCCCTCGTACCTGTACAAACAAATAAGAACCTTGCGACCAACACGATAAAGGGGTTGTCAATACCTTCACGACCACTTGCAAAAGTGAGATCTGGTAGAGATAATAAGATAAATATTTTTGTTATTTTTATGATATAGATTGAAAAGTAAAGATTGCAAGATAAAATAGATCGGAAATTTATATGATGGAAAATAGAGCCGGGGACCATAGGTTTCACTAGTGGCTTCTCTCGAGATAGCATAAGTATTATGGTGGGTGAACAAATTACTGTCGAGCAATTGATAGAAAAGTGCATAGTTATGAGAATATCTAGGCATGATCATGTATATAGGCATCATGTCCGCGACAAGTAGATCAAAACAATTCTGCTTGTACTACTATTACTCCATGCATCGACCGCTATCCAGCATGCATCTAGAGTATTAAGTTCATACTAATAGAGTAACACATTAGGCAAGATGACATGATGTAGAGGGATAAACTCAAGCAATATGATATAAACCCCATCTTTTTATCCTTGATGGCAACAATACAATACGTGCCTTGCTGCCCCTGCTGTCACTGGGAAAGGACACCGCAAGACTGAACCCAGAGCTAAGCACTTCTCCCATCGCAAGAAAGATCAATCTAGTAGGCCAAACCAAACTGATAATTCAAAGAGACTTGCAAATATAACAAATCTTACATAAAAATTCAGAGGAGATTCAAATATTGTTCATAGATAATCTTGATCCTAAACCCACAATACATCGGATCTAGACAAACACACCGCAAAAAGTATTACATCGAATAGATCTCCAAGAAGATCGAGGAGAACTTTGTATTGAGATCCAAAGAGAGAGAAGAAGCCATCTAGCTAATAACTATGGACCCGAAGGTCTGAGGTAAACTACTCACACTTCAACAGAGGGGCTATGGTGTTGATGTAGAAGCCCTCCATGATCGAGGCCCCAAGATGGGATCTCACGGGTACATAAGGTTGCGGCAGTGGAAATAGGGTTTTATGGTGCTCCTAGATGTTTTTGGGGTATATGAGTATATATAGGCGAAAGAAGTAGGTCGGTTGAGCCACGAGGTGCCCACAAGGGTGGGGGGCGCGCCTACCCCCGTGGGCGCACCCTCCTACCTCGTGGCCGCCTCGTTGCTTCCTTGACGTCCACTCCAAGTCTCCTGGATTGTGTTTGTTCCAAAAACGATTCTCCTGAAGATTTCATTCCGTTTCGACTCCTTTTGATATTAATTTTCTGCGAAACACTGAAATAGGCAAAAAACAACAATTTGCACTGGGCCTCCGGTTAATAGGTTAGTCCCATAAATAATATAAAAGTGCATAATAAAGCGCATTAAACATCCAAAACAGATAATATAATAGCATTGAACAATCAAAAAATATAGATATGTTGGAGACGTATCAAGGAAGCAGCCAAAGGTTCCATTCCTATGCAACAAGACCAAGACCTCCAGGACGACAGGATGGAGGTCATTGCCGATCCCACCACAGCGTCACGACCAGAGGCTTTTGCAGGCGAAGACCCCTTTAGTCAGGATAATATGTACTTGTTGTCTCCCTTCAAATTTGGCCGTTGTGGGATCCCTTCCTGCCTCCATTCGGGAAGAGGACCAATGCCACTATAAATAGGGCCTAGCCACCTACACAGGGGGCGGGGGAGATCAGATCCTTTCCACCCTCACCATCTCACCAGCTCACTTGAGCCCAAGAACACATCTCCTAGGGTTGTTCTCCACTGTACTAGTTCTTCCTCAGCCCCTCGAGGCAAATCCACCACAAAGCAGGAGTAGGGTTTTACACCGCAAGGTGGCCCAAACCTGGATAAATTGCTATGTCCCATTTCCTTCAAGCTCGACGCGTTAGGCCCTGAGATTAGCGAGTCGGTAGACTGGGGAGAGTGAGATCTTTGCACACACCCCAAAGTTCGAACCTCTCAAGGGTTTGCGGAACCTGTAATACGACATTTGGCGCGCCAGGTAGGGGTGCGTCGGAGCTTCTCTTCCGTCGATCGACTCGCCACCGCTCCACCACTTCCATGGCTGACATGCGCCGAGCTCGTGCTGAGTGCCGGGACGCCCTTGTCGCCCGCGTCGCTCAGACAGCACCGGCGGGCGACGGTTGCCCTCGCCGACCCCCATCGCCGATGGTGAACGCCGCCACGGGCCCAGCAGGCCACGAGCAACAAGCCTCTTCACTGCACCCGTCTATGTGCCACGACGGGCGCACCGCAACTCCATCATTGACTCCAGCTGCTTCGTCCTCTCACGGTCGTGGTGGCCCGGCGAACACGCAGGCCACTCTTCTCATGGCGCGTGAGCTCCTGCGCTACCACTCGGTCGACGACCTCTACAAGGACTGGCTCGACCGCATCGGTCAGCACGTTAGCGCCGCTGGGGACTCTGCTGCACCGGCTCGCTCGCTGCCTCAACCGCTGCCTGCTGCGGGAGATGTAGCTCACGGGGCTCCTCCTCCACCCCCAAGGCAAGAAGCCATCATCGAGCCAAGGCGGGTGGAACCTCGGCGTGATCTGCAGCGTTAGGCGCCCGTGCGCGATGAAGCAAGCTGCCAGGTGGTCCAGCGGCCCCAAGAAGATGCACGCGCGCTCCTGGCGCCACGTCAAGACCGTGCGCTGCCTGCGATGGCGGTTGCGAACGCCAAGACCAGGTTCCGCCTCCCCCGGCGGGCTCTTGTGACCACAGAGGGGTGCCGCGCGTTCACTCTGGAGTTGCACTGCGTAGTCTGGCAAGGGAAGTTCAAGCCCGGCCTGCCTCCACGCTACGACGGCACCGCCGACCCTGCCGAGTTCCTGTAGCTCTACGAGCTGAGTATCGAGGCGGCCAGTGGCGACGAGAAGATCATGGCAAACTGGTTCCCCATGGCCCTCAAGGACAGTGCATGCTCCTGGCTCCTGAACCTGCCCGTAGGATCGATCTCCTCCTAGGACGAGATGCGGGAACACTTCATTGCCAACTTCGAGGGCACTCACGACTGCCCGCCATCTGCAGGTGACCTGCGACGCGTCAAGCAGCAACCGGGAGAGACCCTGCAGAAGTACAGCCAACAATTCAACAACGTTCGCCTCAGGATTCCCAAGGTGTCGGAGGAAGCCATCATCTCGGCGTTCACCGACGGCGTCCGCAATGTCAGGATGAAGGAGCAGCTCGTCATACACGAAGACCTATGCACGGACCTGGAGATGTTCAACATGACAACCAAGTGCGTGAGAGCTAAGGAGCGACACCTCTCCCTTCTCGAGCTCCCCGATGCAGACCCAGAAGACAAGAAGGCCAAGGCCAAGGACGTGAAGCGCAAGGGACTGGCCGTGCTCACAGCTAAGCCAGAGATGAAGCGCGGCTGCAATCACCCGGAGTCATCCAAGGGCAGCCGCCCGTTCTGCTTCTTCCACAACATGCATAGCCACAACACCAACGACTGTCAGGAGCTCAGGGCCATCTGCGACGGGCGCCTTGGTCGTTGCCCCGAGCGTGATGATCGAGGCTACGAACGCGAAGGATGCCGAGGTGGAGGATGCTGGGAAGGCCGCGGCCATCGTCAGGAGTGTTGCGACCAGCCTCGGGAGGACTACTGGTAGGGCCAGCCTCACGAGGACGCCTGGAGGGATCAGCCTCGCGAGGATTGGCCCCAGGGTAACGTTGGTCTTCCTCCGCTGCCACCACCGCCAAGAAGGAACGAAGACCACCATCTGGGCAAGGGGGCTGGGGGCTTCCAAGAGCCTCGTACCATTGCTTGCATCCTGGGCGGCTCCCAGGCCCCAGCCTCTCATTGCATCTTCAAGCAGTTCGCGCGTGAGGTGAACGCATCCCTTCGAAAGCTCGAGGCGATGTGCCCGCTCAGATGGTCCAAGTACGCCATCACCTTTGACTCCTCTAACCAACTCAAGTGCGCGGCCATGGCTGGCGCGCTCCCGGTGCTCTGCTCGCCCATCATCAGCAACGTGCTCGTCACCAAGACGCTCATCAACGGCGGCGCAGGGCTCAATGTTCTCTCTATCCAGATGTTCAACAGGCTCCAAGTGTCGTATCACCAGCTTCAACCTACCAAGCACTTCTCAGGAGTGACCAACGGCTCCACACATCTGATCGGGCATGTCCGCCTCCCCATCACCTTCGGCAAGCGCGACAGCTACCGCACCAAGCTCATCGACTTCGACGTCGCCGACATTCGCCTGCCATACAATGCCATCCTTGGGTACCCAGCTCTTGCCAAGCTAATGGCGGCAACACAGCATGGCTACAATGTCCTCAAGATGCCAGGAAACTGCGGCATCATCATGGTCGCTTATGAAGAAAAGGACGTTGTGTGCTCTCTCGAGCACGCCTACTAGGCTGCAGCGGTCGAGAACCCTGACAACGAGGGTGCCGTCCACCCTCCTGAATTCGTTCCCAAGAAGAAGAAGCAACAACTCCACCAAGGATCTCAGGAGGATGGGGCGTCCCCGGTGCCGCCTCAAGCCTGGCGTCTATGGACGGGGCGCCTTCCCGTCTCGCATAGGAAGGCATGCCCGGTGCCCCTCTCAAGCTAGCCTCGGGGGCTCTCCTCTAGAGGGCCTCTGACCTGGCCAGTGTCACGACGGAGGTGCTCGGGCACCATGTGGAGGCATGTTTCAGGCACGCATCCACGGAGAGGGCGTTGGGTGCGAGGCGCCTGGCACTCATGAGTTCGTCGACAAGACAGTCAAGGAGATTCAGGAGGCAAGGGTCATGCGGGGTGATCACCGCCCACCACCGTGTGCGGCTCCTGGCCCAGGTGAGGACGAGGAGTTGCACGTCTACGTTGACATCCCGGGGCTCAACAGGGCCGTGTGTCAGGAGCTTTTCTGGCCGTCGCATGTAGGACGATGCGAGGGGCCCCTCACAGCTATGTCTGCATGCCCTTTGGTCTGCTGAACACAACTGTTGCATCCCAGCGCCGCATGTGGGGCGTCCTCATGGCTCAGGAGGCCCGGCGCCAGGCGATCTAGACGGAGATGGCGATGGATTTTCTCGAGCCCCCGGACCTCCGGAGCGTCCCAAGGTTCAAGGACAGGGCAATCAGGACAACCCAATGGCGACTGAGGTATGCGCAGGCCGGGCCGGGCCGATGCAGAACACTAAGACCTACTCTCGCATCTCCTCTCCAAAAGTTGTTCGTACATCAAGGGGGACTCCTAAGCATCGCATCTCAGGAGCCTAACTGGCCATGTAGCCCCTCAACCCTTGGCCTCGTCCTGGCAATCCGTACGACCCAATGGAAGCTGAGGTATGCGCGGGGCCGGGCCCTGCCGACGCAGAACACTAAGACCTACCCTCGCATCTCCTCTCCAAAAGTTGTTCGTACATCAAGGGGGACTCCTGAGCATCGCGTCTCAGGATCCTAACTAACCAGGTAGCCCCTCACCCCTTTGCCTCGTCCTGGCAATCTGTATGACCCAATGATGGATGAGGTATGTGTGGGGTCAGGCCCTGCCGACGCAGAACGCTAAAGCAAACGGGAAAGAGATTGCGAAACTTTAGCAAACTATTACAAAACACATTGTCTCTTAAAAAAGTACCAAGCCCGAGTTCTTACACCTCCGCGAGGCACGATACATGTTGCAGGTTGAAAACAGGGAGAGGAGCTGCCATCAAGCCTCTTCTTCAGCCTTGGACATCACCATCGCCCGCCTTGGGAGCCCCGTCGTCAATGATGTCGCTGTCATCCTTGCTGTCATCCTTGGACATCACCATCGCCCGCCTTGGGAGCCCCGCAAGGAACTTCTTCAGCAGGGCCTCCACATGACCCTTCACGGCTTCCGCAGTGGTGGCACATGACTCAGGGTCCATGGGCTCGAGCAAGGCGCCAAAGTCGAAGTTGGTGTCCCGAAGATAGAGATGGCTGAAGACGCGTGTCATGGCCGAGGACGAGTGCATACGGGCCTCCCCTCCATCATGGGGCCGAACCAAATGATGAAGGTCTCGAGTGCAGCAACGAGCTTGGGGAGCAGTACGGCCGGACCCTGCTCCGGGGTCACCGCTGTCTCCTAGCGCTCGCTCTCGAAGAGATCCTGCAGCGCCTTGTGGGACCTCTCCTCAAGAGAGATGAAGGCGACGTGCTCCACGGTGGCCACCTCCTTGGCCTTGGCATGGGACGCCTAGGCCGCCTCCACCTCCGCCTTCCACTTCTCCAGGTGGTGCGCTCTGTGGCCTGTTCCTGGGCTGCCTGCGCTAGCTCAACATCACGATCAGCACCCGCAGCCTCCTAGACCTCTAGCTCCTCCTCCTGCACCTTGAGCTGATTGGCCTGGGTGGCCTGCTGATCCTGGACGGTCTTCAGCTCGGCCTCCATCGCGTGGCAGCGCTCCTGTGCATCCTTGGCTTCCTTTAGCGCCACGTCATGGGCGGCTGCGGCTAACCCAACCACCCTCTGGCCCTCCTCCGTGGACGCCACGGCTAGGCCCCTGGCCGTCCTGATAGACGTATCGGTCTGAAGCTATCTCGAGACCAGCTCTTGACGCCCCGACACCCTGCGCCGGTCCGGACCGTGAAGATCATCCCGGAGCTGGTCCAGCATGGAGCAGGCCTCCTCTAGGGCTTCAGACGCGGTGGAAGCACCACGGCCCGACGGCGTGCTGGATGGAAGAGGAGGCATTGTCGGCACCAAGACCGGCGGAGCAGCAGCTACAGACGGGACCGGGGGCTCCGAAGATCTTGGGTCCCCGGCAAGCGAGTCTGGGACAGGCGCCTTCGGGGTCAGCTCTACCGCAGGAGCCGACTCCTCCTGAGGCTGCAGGAGCGACGGGAGCTGCTATGCCCCTCTAAGCCGGAGCTGCAGCAACCATGGCGGCACGCTTGGCCTTGGCGGATCCAGCGTCCCCCATCTTCGTCTTCAACACCGGCGGCGGCCTGACATTAGATGAAGATGGTGAGCACTACCTCGAAACCCAAGAACAAAGGTGATGAGGTGCACTTACTTATTCATGGTGACGTAGTTCCTCTATAGACCCTGAAGCGCGAACTTCCCGGGCACGGGCGGTGTTGCGTTCTTAGGAGCGGACGAGTGCATGTCTGGCCCCACGCTGGATGATGGAGGAGAAGCAGGAGCGCAACTCAGGGGAATCAACGCCGACCTATCCCTCTTCAGGACCCCTCACCTCTGCTTCTTCGGAGGGGTCCCCCGGGAACTTGTGGTGACCCTGGCATAGTGCACCGACTCCCTGACCGGGTGCGCAAAAGCGTCATCGTCGTTGGAGAAGTCGCGAAGGAGGTCGCTCTGCCGCGGGGGAGAGTTCTCCCCCTCCGCCTCCTAGGCGGCTTCGGAGGAGTGGTCGCCAGAGGACACGTCCACCAGGGAGACTGCCGGCAGGGAAGGCTCCATCGACACGAGCCCGCACTCATTGAAGATAGGCATGGCGGCGACTATCCCCTACCCGTCATCTCGGTGGTACAACGGGAGGTGGTCGTTCGGGGGGCTGCTCTGGTCCTTCCCGAGCAAGGAGTGCATGACCATGCTCAGCTCCTTGTCGAAAGGCTGTCCGGGCACAGCCGGAGCTTGTCTTCTATGCCCCCAAGCTTCCACAAGGGGCGGGATTGCTCCTAGACCGGCACCAGGTGCTGCATGAGGAACTCTCTAACGATCATGGCCCCCGTTGGCTTCTCCGCCTTCAAGTCAGCCGCCATCTTCTTCAGCAGCGGCTTCGCCAGGGGGTCGGTGAGATTCTCGTGAGACCACCCTTCTCTGGACGTTGGAAGCCCAGTTGGCAGCTCCAATAGGGCATGCGAGCACTTGGCGTCCATGAAGATCCACTTGTTCCAGAAGTCCTCCACCTTCTTCCCGGTGCGGGAGATCGTGTTGCTGCCTTTGGCTGCAACGAAGGAGGACCATCCTGTGCACTGGCTGTCGTTCACCCGGAGGTAGAAGAAGTGGCGAAGCAGCGCAACGGAGGGCATCACCCCCACGAACGCCCCGCAGTAGAAGGCAAAGATGGACAGGAGGAGGATGGAGTTGGGGTGAAGATGGAGGGCGTGAAGCTCGCAATGGCGAAGGACGGTGTAGAAGAAGCGGGAGAAAGGTGGGCCAACCCGGCGTAAACACTGTGCAGGAAGAAGGGGTAGAAGGTACCGGCCAAGGATTCCAGTTTGGCAGAGCCAACCCGGAGCGCCGTCTCTCCCCCCTCGCTATCGTTGCTCGCCGTAAGTTGGAGCGCGGCGGCAAGGTGCTTCTCTTCAGTGTTGGTGGACGCGCCCAGGGCTGGCTCGAACCAGGGGGCCGAGCGCGTGGTCGGGGACGGAGACTTCGCCTTGCCGGAGGCCATTGGGCACAAGATTGGTGGGGGAAACCGGCAGATCTGGAGGATTTTTTGGCGCGGAGAGAAAAGCGGATCTGGAGCAAGATGGAAGGAGGGCGATGGAGGCTTTGCGGCAGGTGCCAGCCTTTTTGTCAACTAGGAACAGTTGCCGAGGCAGCATGGGGAAGTGGAGACACCCACGTCCCATCAATCGCCACGCGTCATCCAAGGCCGCGGGCGGTTAGGGCCTACGGTGCTCCGCACATGCCCTTTGGCTTTGCCTAGAAGCCAAGACCGAGCGCGCCTTGGGCCCGGGGGCTAGTGTCGGTGTTCTGGATACGGGGGTACCCAGACTTGCCTGCCTGCGGCCTGCAGCGTGGCTCCATCAACGACCTGGTAAGGCCCAATTTCAACATCAACTACTCGAGACCCTCGCAAGGGGCCAAGCCTCGTGAGGCGGACGACACCAAGACCTCCAAGGGGATTAGCCTCCTCAGGCTGGCTCCTGAGGAGCAGAGATTTCGATGCAATGCTCACATTGTGAGGTTCGGGTGACGTGAGCCATGACGATCGAGGCCAGGCGGGCGCTAGTGCGCGTAGCGTCCCATTTTCCTCTTCGGTGCAAAGGAGGCAAGCAACAGGCATGGGGTCCCGAGGAAGCAGCCAAAGGATTCCATTCCCGTGCAACAAGACCAAGACCGCCAGGACGGCAGGACGAAGGTCATCGCCGAGCCCACCACAGTGTCATGACCAGAGGCTTTTGCAGGCAAAGACTACTTTAGTCAGGATAAGATGTACTTGTTGTCTCCCTTCAAATTTGTCCATTGCGGGATCCCTTCCCGCCTCCATTCGAGAAGAGGACCAAGGCCATTATAAATAGGACCTAGCCACCACCACAGGGGGGAGAGATCGGATCCATTCCATCCTCACCAGCTCACAACCTCACTTGAGCCCAAGAACTCACCTCCTGGGGTTGTTCCCCACTGTACTAGTTCTTCCTAAGCCCCTCGAGGAAAATCCACCACAAAGCAGGAGTAGGGTTTTACACCTCAAGTTAGCCCGAACCTAGGTAAACTGTTGTGTCCCATTTCCTTCAAGCTCGACGCGTTAGGCTGTGAGATTAGCGAGTCGGTAGACTGGGGAGAGTGAGATCTTCGCACGCACCCCAGAGTTCAAACCTCTCAAGGGTTTGCGGAACCCGTAATCCGACAAGATGTCCTTCTGCAAGGACTTAGTCGTGAGGCCAACGCATCTAATTTGTAGCTTGAACAGGGTTGAGCGGGACAAGAGACGCGAGAATTTACCTAGATTTGGCCCCTCGTGGTGGAGGTAAAAGCCTACATCCTGCTTCATTGATATTGATGATTATGATGACGATCTAGGTTACAAGGGCGGTGTTTCGCTACCTCTATTGAAAGCATCTACTTTGATCTTGTCTAAGATTTGTCTGTCTAAGCCCAATCTTAACCTGTAAAGAACTTGAGCCTCTTGGGGTGCCCTACCCCTCCTTATATAAGTTGAAGGGGCGGGTTTACATGTAGAGTCCTAGTAGGATTAGGAATTAGCCTATTTCTGACTTCCTATCACGGGCTTCTCACCATGGGCTTCTGAATCCTGGTCTTCTTATCTCCAGCCGGGCGGCTTACAGCTGGACAACTTACCTTCAGGACTTATCTTCAGGGCTTATCTTCAGGCATCTCATCTTCTGAGACTCATCTCCTTGACTCATCATGGCGGGTTAAGATGGATGGTTACAATGGCTGCTTAACTCCAGAGAGGACTTACATGGTTGCTCAAGTCTAGAGAGGACTTAACATGGCTGCTTAAGCCCAGAGATGACCTAATGTCAGGGCAACTTAAGCCCAGAGATGACTTAAGCTTCAGGGCGGCTTATCCTTATGAGCCGGATCTTGGTCGTGGGGAATATCCTCATAAACCACCTTTCTTGGGGTTCACGTTCTCCTTGGATAGTTCCATCATCTTCTCCACAAGCTGTAAGAAAAAAGATCATGACGACAAGTTGGTTCCATCAGCACACACACATTGACTATGTTAAGACTTAGCAATTAGATTGTTACAAGCAACTGGCAAGTGATCCCGAGTATAGGAGGATTTTCAGGCGATGGTGGGAAAATGTACGTACCATTTGTTGCTTGGTCAGCAAAATTGTCTTATTCAACAAAACAATGAAACTGTTTAGTAACTGTAAGAATTGAGAAGAATAAGAAAACTGAATTGTCTCATGGTTTTCACTGGTCAGCAGCTCTGTACCTCCTCAATTTTCATACATGCTTTCTCCTCCTTAAGGTGGTTCAGTTCAGCTTCAAGATCCATAGTATAATCCTGTAGGATTAACAAAGATAGTATGTACATGTCACCACCTTGTTACTACCATTGCAGAAATGGCATTGCATAAAAACCAACAGTTTTGGCAGCAAAGTAAGTATCTATTTGGCACGCGATCATGCGGCTGACTCACGGTTCTTGATCATGCGACGGTGATGACGCTCGATCCTCCTCTTGCAGGACTGATCCTCCAGGGCGCCGCATTTTCGGGTGTAACCATTCATCATCGGTCCGTCGCCCATGCAGTTCATCATGTCAGCCTATGTCATGGTGCTCCTCCCGTCTGATGACCCGGGGCTCTCGATACCCACCCCACCATGAGAAGGTGGTGGCGGTGGCACCATGGTCATCCCTGCGTACCCATTGGGGACGAACCCCATGTCATCGCCCATCACCGGGAACATGTTGTTGGTCGGTACCATCGGGTACATCATTGGGCCAGGTTACTGCGCGGGGTCCATCTCTCCATGGATCAGGCCGACCGGCAGAGGTGCCTAGCCGATGGCAGATCTCCGGACCATGCTGGCCTTGACAAGGAACTGCTACAACTTGATCTCTCCAAGCGCACCCTCCCAGTCGTTGGCCGCAACGGAACCGCCATTCTCCACAAAATGTAAAATTGCAAGGTTGCTCTACCTACCGTCTAGGTGGTGTCCAATAGGGAGCTGCCATCTAACACTATGTGGGTCAAGTATCTTTGTATTACATTTCTTTTCTGAATTTCCCATCTTCGTATTTCCACTATCTCTCTTCAATAGTTGACCCCCACTAGTGTACTTCACATGCATGCATGACAGTGTGGCAGAAACACTTTTTCTTCTCCCACACAATAAATCCAACCATTTCTTCCTCCTTAGCTAATTTAAAACATCCATATATTTTAAACCATATATATATTCATTTGTGAAACTTTTTTTATATTTGAACTCCTTGCGCGAAAACCTTTAAAATGAGATCAATCTTGAATGTTTTTTAACCATATTTAAATTTAAACATATATTTCACATGTCAAAATAATCTATTTCACAATGATACATTACAGTTTCACTTTCTATAGTGGCTATTGCACCATTCATAACCTACATTTCACTTTTCACAGGCTTGCTTCACAAATAAAAAACCTATTTAAATTGCACATTTCTCAAACAAGATATTTCACTCTTTTGAAAAAACTATTACACATGTTCAAACAATCAGTTTCAGAAATGATACAATAGAATTTCACTCTCTGTAGTTACTCTTTCATAATTCACAACCTACATTTCACTCACACTGGCTAGGTTCAGGAAGAGCACATATATTTCAATTACATATTTTTGAAAAAACAGATTTCACACTTTTGAAATAATCAGTTTCACATTTATACATTGTAATTCACATTTTGTGGTTCATATTTTCGCAATTCCGAACCTGCATTTTACATTTCACTGTCATGTTTCACAAAAATCACATATATTTTAGTTACGCATTTTTGGAAAAACATATTTCACTCTTTTGAAATAATCAGTTTCACATTTGTACATTATAATTTCACATTTTGTGGTTAGTATTTCACAATTCAGAACCTACATTTTTACATTTCACAGTTATGTTTCACAAAAATCACATCTATTTTAGTTACACATTTTTCAAAAAAAACATATTTCACTCTTTCAAAAAATCATTTTCACATTTTGTGGTTACTATGTCACAATTCAAAACCTACGTGTAATATTTCACGGGTGTGTTTTACAAAAATCACATCTATTTCAATTGCACATTTTTGAAAAAACATTTTCAGTCTTTCGAAATAAACTGTGACACATTTCAAAAAATCAATTTCAAAAAGTCATTGGTTTCTAGTAAAATACAATGGTTTTAAATATTTCTGTTGAAATAGTTTTTTATAAAATTTAGTGATATTGATTTGGTTCACATATGGAATATGAAACGTTGAAATTTAAATGTTTTCGAAATGTATTCAAGATCGGTCTTGTTTAAAAGGCCTTGGCACAAGGAGTTCAAATATATAAAAATAAATCAAATATGAACTTATGCTTTAAAAGATATGGATGATTAAATTTAATAAAAGGTTGGATTTAAACCGAAGAGAGAGAGAGAGAGAGAGAGAGAGAGAGAGAGAGAGAGCACACTATCATATTTCTGCCATGCATCCATGCCAAAGACAAACAATGGGGACCACTAGCTGTATTTTGATGATGTATACTAGTGTATAGGATAAAATGAGAATAAAGTGGTCCCGTCTGCACGTATGTTGAGGCAAGCAATGAATGGCAGATTTGTTGCCGCTAGGTAGCATCACTGCACAAAAAGACTTTCTCCCATTCGCCACCATTGGCTAGACAAGAAGCTGCGATGACAGAGGCGCGGCCAGAGGCTGGTCATGCACCGGTCGGGGCTCCCTATTGATCTTAGCCCACACCTCCTCCACTATCTCTCGGCACAGTCGGGGAGGCAAGGAGAAGGATCCCAACCGGCATAGGTCGCTTACTCCAGCATCCCCACCACTTTCGCTTCGACCAACACCCACCACGAGCCTCCTCACTGCCCACCAAGCCACGGTTGGGAGCCGCATGGAACTCCTCGGCATTCCATATGTCGCTCATGAACTCATCCATGTTCATGGACCCAAAATTGTGCCCCACCTTGCACATCGACTATTGCAGCTCGTCCAGCATCAGCGTGAAGATTTAAGGCTGCCGCGCAGGCGCAACCATTTTGTTCCTCACCTTTAAGAATGCGAGGGTGTGAGGTGACTTCTTCTTCGAAGAACTTCACATCTTTGCTCATCTCTGAAGCCATCATATCTCTCCATTGTGGTCTCTATGTACGCTCTTGTTTGTGGTGTGTGGTTCAGTCTTGTGCGCCACCCCCCTATTTATAGCCTACCGCATGCAAGAAATAAGCATCAATTAAAGCATTAGATAGCTATTAAATTAACGTGATTGATGAAAAAGGTCAGCTATAGATATATCGATACAGAATAGTAAGTGCGTCTCATACTGGATAAATAGGGTGCTGCCAAAGCGCCAAACATTCACAAGATGCGGCTACCGCAGCGCCGGGACAGGGCGCCACCCTTCTTGTGTTGACGTTCTCCTTGGACTATTACATCATCTTCTCAGCTATAGAAAAATCATGACCACAAGGTGTTACCATCAGCACACTCACATTAACTGTTTTAAGAATTAGCAATTATGTTGTTGCAAGAAATTGGCAAATTATGGTAAGTGTAGGAGTGTTTTTTTCTTAGAAAAGAAGTATCACCCCTGGCATCCAATGCACATAGCCATAAGAGTATCGGGGTTGATGACCGCTATCATGGTTGGCCAACGAGGGAGCGCAACTGGAGGCTAGTCGGACCATCAATCAGCAAGTCATGACGGAGGGAGAAAGTGGATCGACTACCCAAGCATTATGATGGTTGACCACCGACAAGTCTCAAGGATACCCACGTAACCACTAATTTGAATAGATCAAATTTCACTAGATTTAAGAACTATTTTAATGACTAAACTTTCACCGATGCGGCAAAGTGTGCCTACGTGACTAAACTCAACTCGAGTGTCATCTCCACTTCTTCAGAAGAGAGGAAAGCCGAAGACTCCCACACACATATCTGAAATGGACCACACACACATAGCATCACGTCATATTAAAACTTGAGTACACATCAACATATTGCTAATTTCCTTTTGTTCTGTTTTTTTGAAGTTTCTAACAAACCCATCATCATCTATTAACAGTAACAAACAATACAAGTTCACTTGCTTGACCACATAAATACTGACATTTTATTCCTTATGGAATTTAGGTACTACTGGTAAATTACTATACCATCTTGCTGCAAAAAAGGTAACCACTATCAACACCAGAATTGTTGTTGCAGCTGCATCAGACACACAAAATAGCTAGAATGCAAGTCCTACTGATCCTCCTGCTAGCACGGCTGTAGAGGCTGAATGGCGGGTCACCGTTCACCAGATGTAGCTATTGTAGTGCCGTGAGAGAGCACCACCCTTCTTGTTGTTGACGTTCTCCTTGGATTGTTCCATCACCTTCTCCACCAGTTGTAAAAAAAATCATGACCACAAGGTGTTTCCTTCAGCATGCACATATTAACTTTGTCAGACATGGCAATTAGGTTGTTGGAAGGAATTGGTTGTTGGACTGAATTGGAAAATTGTGGTAAGTGTAGGATGGTCTTTTCTTAGAAAAGGAGGATCACCCCTGGCCTTCGATGCACACATCCATAATAGTGTCAGGGTAGATGAAGGTTGTCATGGTTTGCCAACCAGGTTGTGCAACTAAAGGCTAGCCGAACCCTCAAGAAACGAGTCGCGACGGAGGAAAAGGGGATCGACTACCAAGAGTTGCAATTGGTGACCACCATCAATTCTAACAGGATCTCGCGCGACCGTTGGTTGGAATAACTCAAATGTCACTTGATTTAAAAACTATTTGAATAGCTCAAATTTCACCAGCGTGGCAAAGTGCGACTACGTGACTAAACTTAACTCGTTTGTCATTCCACTTCTTCAGAAGGGAGCAAAGGCGAAGACTCCCACACACACTCCGAAATGGACCACACACATAACATCGTGTCATATTAAAGCATGAATACACATCAACATATTCCTAATTTCCATTTGCTCCTATTGTCTGAAGTTTCTGACAAACCAATCATCATGTATTAATGTAACAACAACACAAGTCACTTTCTTGACCACCAGATAAACACTAATGTTTGGGTTCTTATGGGTTTTAGGCACTACTAGTAAATTATTATACCATTCCGCTCAGAAAAGAAAAGGTAACTACTATCAAAAACACAATTGTCGTTGTATATGCATCAAACACACAAAATGGCCAGAATGCAAGTCCTCCTCATCCTCCTACCGGATCAGCTATAGAAGCTTAATGGACGGTTAGCGTTCACCAGATGTAGCTGCCACAGTGTGGCGAGAGGGCACCACCGTTCTTGGCATTAACTTTCACCATGGAATATGCCACCATCTTCTCCCCTAGCTGTAAAAATATCACGACCATAGGGTGTTACCATCTGCACACTCACATTAACTTTTTTAAGACTTGGCAATTTGGTTGTTGAAGCGATTGGGAAATGATGGTAAGTGTAGGAGGGTTTCTTTCTAAAAAAAGGGGGATCACCCCTAACCTCTGATGCACACAGCCATAAAAGTATAAGGGTTGATGATCGTAGTCATCGTTGGCAAACCAAGGAACCGAACTGAAGGCTAGCTAGACCCTCAAGCAGTGATCCACGATGAAGGGGAAAGGGTATCAAATACCCAAGCATTGCAATTGGCGACCATGGTAAAAGGATCCCACGTAACCACTGATTTGAATACCTCAAATTTTACAAAATTCAAAAACTATTTGATAGCTCAAATTTTGTCAACCCGACAAATTGCGCCTATGTGACTCAACTCAAATCATGTGTCATCTCCACTTCTTTGGAAGAGAGCAAATGTGAAGACTCCCACACATACATTCGAAATGGATCACAAACGTAGCATCGTATCATACTAAAGTGCGAGTACACATCAACATATTACTAATTTTATTTTCTTTCGATTGTCTAAAGTTTCTGACAAACCCATCATCACCTACAAACAATAGCAACAACTCAAGTTCACTTGCTTGACCAGAAAAACACTGACATTTTGGTCCTTCCGAGTTTTAGGTACTACCACTAAATTACTATACCATCCCGCTCCGAAAAGAAATGGTAACTACTATCAGCACCACAATTGTCGCCCAACTTGCATCAAACACACAAAATGGACAGAATGCAAGTCCTCCTCATCCTCCTGCCAGCACAGCTTTGGAATCTCAAAGGTGGGTCGCCGTTCACTAGATGCAGTTGCCGTAGTGCCGTGACCTGGTGCCACCCTTCTTGGCATTGACGTTCTCGTTAGGCTATTCCATCATCTTCTCCACCAGCTATGAAAAAATATCACGACCACAGGGTGTTACCAACAACACGCACACACTAACTGGCTTTAGACTCGGCAATTAGGTTTTTCCAAGCAATTGGCAAATGATGGTAAGCGTAGGAGGGTTTTTTCTTAGAAAAGAATGATCACCCCTGGCCTCCGATGCACATAGCCATATGAGTATGCAGGTTGATGATCGTCGTCATGGTTGGCCAACCAGGGAGCACCTGAAGGCTAGTTGGACCCTCAAGCTACGAGCCACGACAGAGGGGAAAGGGAATCGACTACCCAAGCATTGCAATGGGTGATCACCGTCAAGTCTCACGGGATCCCGCATGACCACGGATTTGATAGCTCAAACTTCATTGTATTTAAAAACTATTTGAATACCTCAAATTTCACACACGCGGCTAAGTGTGCCTATGTGACTAAACTCAATTCGTGTGTCATCTCCACTCCTTTAGAAGAGAGAAAAGGTGAAGACTCCCACACACACATCCAAAATGGGACACACACATAACATCCCATCATATTAAAGCATGAGTACATATCAACGTATTGTTTATTTTTTTCCGTTGACTAAAGTTTCTACCAAACCCATCATTACCTATAAACTGCAACAACAACACAAGTTCACTTGTTAACATTTGGGTCCTTATGGGTCTTCGGTGCTACTATAGTAAATTACTATACCACCCCGCTCCAAAAAGAATAGGTAACTCTACTATCGACACCACAAATGTCGTTGTAGTTGCATCAAACACACAAAAAGGCAAGAATGCAAGGCTTTCTCATCCTCCTGCCAGCATGTTTATGGAAGCTGAATGGTGGGTCATCATTCACGATGCAGTTGTTGCGGCGCCGGAACAGGGCTCCACCCTTCTTGGCGTTCATGCTCCCCTTGGACTGTTTCATCATCTTCTCCACCAGCTGTAAAAAAAACCACAACCACAGGGTGTTACCATCTGCACGCACACATTAACTATTTTAAGACTTGCCAATTAGGTTGATGCAAGCAATTGGTAAATGATTGTAAGTGTGTGAGGCTTTTTTTCTAGAAAAGGAGGATCACCCTTGGCCTCCGATGCACACATCCTTAAGAGTATGAGGGTTGATGATCACTCTCATGGTTGGCCTACTAGGGAGCACAACTAAAGGCTCATTGGACCCTCAAGCAGCATGCTGCGATGGAGGGGAAAGGGGATCGACTACCCAAGCATTGCAATGGGTGACCACCGTCAAGTCTCACGGGATCCCACGTGACCATTGATATTAATAGCTCAAATTTTACTAGATTGAAAAACTACTTAAATGCTCAAATTTCATCAAAACAACAAAGTGTGCCTATGTTATTAACTTGTGCGTCATCTCCAGTTCTTCAGAAGAAAGCAAAGGCAAAGATTCACACACAAATCTGAATTGGACCACACACATAGCATCAGACCATATTAAAGCGCGGGTGCACATCAAAATATTGCTAATTTTCTTTTCTTCCATTTGCCTGAAGTTTCTGACAAACCCATCATCACCTATAAATAGTAATAAAAATGCAAGTTCACTTGCTTGACCAGATAAACACTAACATTTGGGTCGTTATGGGTTTTAGGTGCTACTAGTAAATTACTATACCATCCCACTATAAAAAGAGAAGGTACTATCAACACCACATTTGTCATTGTAGTTGCATCAAACACACAAGATGACCAGAATGAAATTCCTCCTCATCCTCCTACCAACACGACAATGGAAGCTAAATGGCGTTCCACCATTCTCTAGAAGCAATTGTCGTTATGCTGCGACAGGGCGCCACCCTTCTTGGCGTTGACATTCTCCTTGGAGTCTTACATCATCTTCAACACCAGGTGTAAAAAAATCACGACCATAGGGTGTTACCATCAACACGCACCCATTTATTGTTTTAAGACTTGGCAGTTGGTTTGTTGCAAGCAATTGGCAAATGATGGTAAGTGCAAGAGGTTTTTTTTCTTAGAAAAGAAGGATCGCTCATGGCCTCTGATTCTCACAGCCATAAGAGTATGAGGGTTGATGATCACTGATGACCAACAAGTATATGGGATATATCATAGTCCTTTCAATAAGTAAGAGTGTCGAACCCAATTAGGAGCAGAAGGAAATGATAAGCGGTTTTCAGCAAGGTATTCTCTGCAAGCATTGAAATTATCGGTAAGAGAGAGTTTTGTGATAAGATAATTCGTAACGGGTAACAAGTAACAAAAGTAACTAAGGTGCAGCAAGGTGGCCCAATCCTTTTTGTAGCAAACGACAAGCCTGGACGAACTCTTATAGAATGCAAAGCGCTCCCGAGGACGCATGGGAATTACTGTCCAGTTAGTTTTCATCATGCTCATATGATTCACGTTCGTTACTTTGATAATTTGATATGTAGGTGGACCGGTGCTTGTGTGCTGTCCTTACTTGGACAAGCCTCCCACTTATGGTTAACCCCTCTCGCAAGCATCTGCAACTATGAAATAAGAATTAATATAAATCTAACCATAGCATGAAACATGTGGACCGAAATCAACCCCTTACGAAGCAACGCATAAACTAGGGTTTAAGCTTCTGTCACTCTAGCAACCCATCATCTACTTAATACTTCCCAATGCCTTCCCCTAGGCCCAAATCATAGTGAAATGTCATGTAGTCGACGCTCACATAACACCACTAGAGGAGAGACAACATACATCTCATCAAAATATCGAACGAATACCAAATTCACATGATTACTTATAACAAAACTTCTCCCATGTCCTTAGGAACAAACGTAACTAGTCACAAAGCATATTCATGTTCATAATCAGAGGAGTATTAATTATCATTAAGGATCTGAACATATGATCTTCCACCGAATAAACCAACTAGCGGCAACTACAAGGAGTAATCAACACTACTAGCAACCCACAGGTACCAATCTGAGGTTTTGAGAAAAAGACCGGATACAAGAGATGAACTAGGGTTTGAGAGGAGATGGTTCTGATGAAGATATTGATGGAGATTGACCCCCTCTCGGTGAGAGGACCATTGGTGATGACGATGGCTTCGATTTCCCCCTACGAGAGGGAAGTTTCCCCGGCATAACAGCTCCGCCGGAGCCCTAGATTGCTTCTGCCCGGGTTCTGCCTCGAGACGGCGGCGCTTCGTCCCGAAAGTTTCCTCTTGTTTTTTTCTAGATCAAAACAAATCATATAGCAGAAGATGGGCACCGGAGGCCTGCTAGGGGGCCCACAAGATAGGGGGTGCGCCCCCACCCTTGTGCCTTCCTGGTGGGGCCCCTCTAGTACTTTCTTCGCCCAATATTTTTTATTAATTCCAAAATAATTCTCTATGAAGTTTCAGGACTTTTGGAGTTGTACAGAATAGGTCTCTCAGATTTGCTCCTTTTCCAGTCCAGAATTCCTGCTGCCGGCATTCTCCCTCTTCATGTAAACCTTGTATAATAAAAGAGAAAAGGCATAAGTATTGTGCTATAATGTGTAATAACTGCCCATAATGCAATAAATATCAATATAAAAGCATGATGCAGAATGGACGTATCAATCACCGTCATGGTTAGCCAATCAGGGAGCACAACTAAAGGCTAGCTGGACGCTCAAGCAGCGAGCCGCAATGGAGAGGAAAGGGGACCAACTACCCAAGCATTGCGATGAATGAGCACTATCAAATCTCATGGAATCCCATTTGGCCGGTGATTTGAATAGCTCAAATTCCATTAGATTTAAAAACTATTTGAATAGCTTTCACGGACACGAGAAGTGCATCCATGTGACTAAATTCAACTCGTGTGTCTCCACTTCTTGAGAAGAGAGAAAAGGTGAAGTAGACCACACACATAGCATTGCATCATAATAAAGCGCGAGTACACATCAACATATTGCTAACTTTCTTTTGTTCCGTTTCTCTAATGTTTCTCACAAATGTATCATCACCTATATATAAATACTAATAACAACACAAGTTCACTTGCTTGACCAGATAAATACTGACATTTTGGTCCTTTTGGGTTTTAGGTAGCACTAGGAAATGACTATATGATGCTGTTCCGAAAAGAAAAGCTAACTACTATCAACTCTCACAGGATTTCGTCTGACCACTGATTTGAATAGCTTAAATTTCATTGGATTTAATAACTATTTGAATGGAAGAAATTTCACTTACGCGACAAAGTGCGCCTACATGACTAAACTCAACTCATGTGTCATCTCGACTTCTTCAGAAGATAGAAAAGGCAAAGACTCCAGCATACACAGGTACACACATAGCATTGCATCATATTAAAGCGCGAGTACACATGACACAAAGTATGGTCCCAAGCTCATATGCTCTATAATGAACAATAAAATCAAAACAAGTAAAAAAAAGCTGAATTTTTAGGTGCAAACTTTGACAAATGTTCTCAATGCTTGCAAATTTTATCCTGAAATTATATTCTTCGAAGTCATAGTAAAAAAACAAAATCGACACTCTAGAAATGCGATTTTCGAAAGCATTTTCAAGTTTTATGTTTTTTTCATGACTTCCACGAATGTTATTCAGGATGAAATTTGCAAGCACCGAGAACATTTGTCAAGTTTTACACCCAAAAAATTCAAAATTTATTGAAGTTTTCTTTATCATTTTTTTGAATTTACTATTCATCCTGAACTCAACTGAGCGCAGAAGTAGAAGGGGACTTTCGGAGTACACATCAACATATTGCTAATTTTCTTTTGTTCCATTTGTATGAAGTTTCTGTCAAACCCATCATCACCTATAAATAGTAACAGCAACACAAGTTTACTTGCTTGACCAGATAAACACTTATATTTGGGTCCTTATGGATTTTAGTTACCACTACTAAATTAATAAATCATCCTACTTTGAAAAGAACAGGTAACTAGTATAAACACCACAATTGTCGCTGTTGCAGTTCCATCAAACACACAAAACAACCAGACTTCAAGTCCTCCTCCTGCCAGCACGGCTATGGAAGTTGAATGGCGGGTCACCGTTCACCAGATGAAGCTACCATAGGGCCGTGACAGGGTGTCATCCTTCCTGGCGTTGACGTTCTCCTTTGACTATTCCATCTTCTTCACCGATAATAAAAAAAATCACGACCACAGGGTGTTACCATCAGCGTGCGCGCACACACACATTAACTGCTTTAAGATTTGGCAATTAGCTTCTTGCAAGCAATTGGCGAATGTTGGTAAGGAGTATTTTTTTTCCTGAGAAAAAAGAGGATCACCCCTAGCCTCCGATGCATAGAGCTGTAAGAATATGAAGGTTGATGATAGCCATCATGGTTGGCCAACCAAGGAGCGCAACTGAAGGCTAGCTAGACCCTCAAGCATCAAGCTATGGTGGAGGCCTAGAGGGGAAAGGGACTCTACTACCCAAGCATTGCGATGCGTGACCACCCGTCAAGTCTCACGGGATCTTGTGTGGCCACTTATTTGAATAGCTCAAATTTCACTAGATTTAAAAACTATTTGAATGGCTCAAATTTCACAGACGTAGTAAAGTACATCTACGTGACTAAACTCTTAACTCGAAAGCAAAGGTGACCCCCCACCCCCCACACACACACCAGAAATTGACCACATACATTGCATCACATCATATTAAAGCGCGAGTACACATCAACATATTGCTAGTTTTCTTTTGTTCCATTTGTCTGAAGTTCTGACAAACCCATATACCTATAAACAATAACAACAACACAAGTTCACTTGCTTGACCAGATAAACACTAACATTTAGGTCCTTATGGTTTTAGGTAGTACTAGTAAATTACTAAACGACCCCACTCAAGAAAGAAAATGTTACTGCTATAAACACCACAATTCCTCCTCATCCTCCAGCGAGCACGGTTATGGAAGCTGGATGGTGGGTCACCGTTCACCAGATGCAGTTGCCGCAGCACCGTGAGAGGGTGCCGCCCTTCTTGGCGTTCACGTTCTCCTTGGACTGTTCTATCATCTTCTCCACCAGCTGTAAAAAATTAAAGATCACCGCCAGAAGGCGTTTCCATCAGCATGCACACATTAACTGTTTTAGGAATTAGAAATTACAATAGATTGTTGCAAGCAATTGGCAAGTGGTGGCGACTGTTGGAGGATTTCCAGGTGATGGTGGGAAGAAGTACATACCATTTGTTTCTTGGTCAGCAGAATTTTCTTCTGCAAACAAAACAATGAAACCGTTTAGTAATGGTAAGAACTGAAAAAGAATATGAAAACTGAATTTTCTCATGATTTTCACTGGTCAGCTGCTCCGTACCACCTCAGCTTTCATTTGTCCGAAGTTTCTGACAAACCCATATACATATAAACAGTACTCCACTAGCTGGTAAAGGATCCTTACGGGTTTTAGGTACTACTAGTAGAAATTATGATACCACTGACAAACACATTTACTAGTAACAACAACACAAGTTCACTTGCTTGACCAGATAAACACTGACATTGGATCCTTACGGGTTTTAGGTACTTCTAGTAAATTATGATACCACCCGCTCCAGAAAGGAAAGGTAACCACAATTCATTCTCATCCTCTTGCCAGCACGGCTATGGAAGTTGAATGGCAGGTCACCTTTCACCAGATGCAGCTGCCGTAGGGCCGCAACAAGGCGCCATCCTTCTTGGCGTTCACGTTCTCCTTGGGCTGCTCCATCATCTTCTCCACCAGCTGTAAGAAAAAAGATCATGGCCACAAGGTGTTTTCATCAGCACACACACATTAACTGCTTTAAGACTTACAAATTAGATTGGTAGAAGCAATTGGCAAGTGGTAGCGAGTGTTCCAGGTGATGGTGGGAAAATGTACATACCATTTTTTTTCTTGGTCAGCAGAATTGTCTTCTGCAACAAAACAATGAAACAGTTTAGTAACGGTAAGAACTCAAAAGAACATGAAAACTGAATTTTCTCATGGTTTTCACTGGTCTGCAGCTCCGTACCTCCTCAGCTTTCAGACGTGCATTCTCCTCCTTGAGGTGGTTCAGTTCAGCTTCAAGCTCCACGGTATAAGCCTATAGGATTGAGAAAGACAGAGACTGCAAGTGTCACCAACATTGTTACCACCGTTGCAGAAATGGCATTGCATAAAAACCAACAATTTTGGCAGCAAGGTAAGTACCTGCTTCCTGGCACACGATCGTGTGGCTGACTCGCGGTTCTTGATCATGCGGCGGTGGCAACGCTCGATACTCCTCTTGCAGGACTGATCATCCGGGGCACCGTGTTTCCGGGCGCCGCCGTTCTCCATCATCGCTCTGTCGCCCATGTAGTTCATCATGTCAGCTTTAGTCATGGCGCTCCTCCCGTCCGACAACCCGTGGCTCACAATACCCACACTGCCTTGACGAGGTGGTGATGGCGGCACCACGAAAATCACTACGTACCCGTTGGGGACAAACCCCATGTCGTCGCCCATCACCTGGAACATGATGTTGGCTAGTGCCATCGGGTACATCATTCGGCCAAGCTGGTGCTCCTGCTGCGCGGGGTTCATCTGTCCATGGACTAAGCCGACTGGCACAGGTGCCTGGCCGCCGGTGCTAGATCCTCGGACCACGCCGACCTTGACAAGGAACTGCTCCAGCGTCTCCTTACAAGTTTTAGGTACTATTAGTAAATTAGTATACAATCCCACTCCGAAAAGAAAAGGTAACTACTATCGACACGAGAACTGTTAGTGCAGTTGCATCAAACACAAAAAATGACCAGAATGTTAGTCCTGCTGATCGTCCTTCCGGCACGGTTATAAAAGCTGAATGGCGGGTCATCCTTAACCAGATGCAGCTCCTGCAATGCCGCGAGAGGGCACCATCGTTCTTGGCATTGACTTTTACCATTTAATATTCCATCATCTTGTCCCCAGGCTGTAATAAAATCACGACCACATGGTTTTAGCATATGCACACTCACATTAATTGTTTTAAGACATGGGAATTAGGTTGTTGCAACTAATTGGCAAATGATGGTAAGTGTAGAAGGGTTTGCTCTGAGAAAAGGAGGATCACCCTGGCCTCCGATACATATAGTCATAAGAGTACGACTATTGATGATCACAGTCATGGTTGGCTAACCAAGGAGCCCAATTGAAGGAAAACCGGACCCTCAAGCAGCGAGCCGCGATGGAGGGGACAGGGGATCGACTACCCAAGCATTGCGATGGGTGACCATCATCTAGTCTCACGGGATCCCCCATAACAACTGATTTGAAAACCTCAAAATTTCACTAGATTTCAAAACTATTTGATAGCTCAACTTTCACCGGTGCGACAAAGTGCGCCTACGTGACTAAACTCAACTCAAGTGCCATCTCCACTTCTTCAGAAGAGAGCAAAGGTGAAGACTCCCACACACATCCGAAATGGACCAAACACATACCATCACATCATATTAAAATGCGAGTACACATCAACATATTACTAATTTTATTTTATTCCATTTGTCTGCAGTTTCTGACAAACCCATCATCACCTATAAACAATAACAACAACTCAAATTCACTTACTTGACTAGATAAACACTGACATTTGGTTCCTTACGGGTTTTAGGTACTAAAATTACTATACCATCCCGCTCCGAAAAGAAATGGTATCTACTATGAAGGAAAGGTTCACAGGATATATTTATTTCAAGCCATTGATGTCCAATGTCTAAGTTGTTACCATGAAGTAGCTGCAAATGACAAAGAAATGCAAAAGTGGAGAGGGCGTGTGTGAAAAATCAGCAAAATCATGGGCCGTGAAAAAAAGTTTGGCTGTGGAGCTTTTCCCTATAGTGTTAAGTAAACAAACATGCCACACGCGAAAGAGATATGTAAATCCATTATGAACAACAAAGTTGTCATTCAAGAAATGTGTATCCACACCTCAAGAGAGAAAAAAGTGCGACCCCTTTGAAAAGGGTTGCCACGAGTTAAGTTTACAATATGCATAGATGGGAGAATGTAAAAAGAAATACCATATAAGGACACTATTTTGAAAGATATTGCGTGACCAAAAAAATCAGGAATAAGTTGCTATGCATGCATATGTAGAGAATGACATTGTGTTTCATAGCAAAAATTTAGCACAAAAAAAGTTAAACATGACTCACAGGTAACACTAAATCCATATATATGTGGATAAAAAAGTTGACATATATGTTGTGTAGTCACAAAATCAGGGGCAAATAAAAATTGTTGGGGTGTACCAAGGATATTGCCATGGAATCTATGTAAAATAGGATACACATAAGTGAACTAGGAATTAATTTAGTGTCACAAATAGTTACCAAAGACATGTGAATAAAGCATGCGGATGAAGTAATTGTGTGCTTCAACTACTTACCTTTGGCGTTGGGCTATGTGGATGAGAATATACCTTCTTTGTTTACCATCACCTATTGCCCCCCTCCGACGATGTTAGTAGGAAATATTCATGTGAGATCAAAAAACTTGTAAGCCATATATATGTCCCTTCTATGAGAGGAAAATCAATATAAAATTGGAGGATTAGAAAATCATGACCACATGGTGTTACCTTGTAAATTGTGTGCATTGACTTTTACCGTGGAATACTCCATCATGTTGTCCCCCAGCTGTAATAAACTCACGACCACAGGGTGTTACCATTAGCACAATCACATTAACTGTTCTAAGACTTGGCAATTAGGTTGTTGCAAGTAATTGGCAAATGATGGTAATTGTAGAAGGGTTTTTTCTGAGAAAAGGAGGATCACCCTGGCCTTTGATACACAGCCATAAGAGTACGAGGGTTGATGATCGCGGTCATGGTTGGGAAAGCAAGGAGCCCCACTTAAGGCTAGCGGGACCCTCAAGCAGCGAGCCGCAATGGAGGGGAAAGGGGATCGACTACCCAAGCATTGCAATGGGTGACCATCGTCTAGTCTCACGGGATCCCGCATAACCACTCATTTGAATACCTCAAATTTCACTAGATTTAAAACTATTTGATAGCTCAAATTTCACCAGTGCGGCAAAGTGCGGCTATGTGACTAAACTCAACTCGAGTGTCATCTGCACCTCTTCAGAAGAGAGCAAAGGTGAATATCCCCCACACACACACACACACTTCATAATGGACCACACACATATCATCGCATCAATTTAAAACACGAGTACACATCAACATATTACTAATTTTCATTTATTTCGTTTGTCTGAAGTTTCTAATAAACCCATCATCACCTATATACAATAAAAACAACTCAAGCTCACTTGCTTGACCAGATAAATACCAACATTTGGGGTTTTAGGTACAAATAATAAATTACTATACCATCCCGCTCCGAAAAGAAATGGTAACTACTATCAACGAAAGGTTCACATGATATATTTATTTCAAGTCATTGATGTCCAATGTCTAAGTTGTTAACATGGAGTAGCTGCAAGAAAAATAAAATGCAAAAGTCGAGAGGGTGTGCGTGAAAAATCAGCAAAATCATGGGGCGTGAAAGAAAAGTTTGGCTGTGGAGCTTGGCCCTATAGAGTTAAGTAAAGCAAACTTGCCACACGCCAAAGAAATATGTAAATCCATTTATGAACAACAAAGTTTTCACTCAAGAAATGTGTATCCACACCTCAAGAGAGAAAAAATCGCCACCCCTTTGCAAAGGAGTGTCATGAGATAAATTTATAGCATGCACATATGGGAGAATGTAAAAAAATACCGTCTAATGACACTACAAAAATGTCGAAATATATCTGTGACCAAAACAATCAGGAATAAGTTGGTAGGCATGCATATATAGAGAATGACATTGTGTTCCATAGCAAAAAATTAACACGAAAAAAGTGAAATGTGTCTCATAGGTAATAACACAAAATCCATATGTGCACAACAAAAGTTGTCATGTGTAGTCACAAAATCAGGAGCAAATAAAAAAATTTGGGTTGTATCAAGGAAATAGCAATTGAATCTATGTAAAATAGGACACACAAACGTAAACTAGGAATTAATTTAATGTCACAGATAGTTGCCAAAGACATGTGAATAAAGCATGCAGATGAAGTAACTGTGTGCATAGACTAATTACCTTCGGTGTTGGGCTATGTGGATGAGAATCTTCTTTTTATACCATCACCTATAGCCTCCTGGGACGATGTTAGTAGGAAAGATCCATGTGAGATCAAAAAACTTGTAAACCATATATATGTACCTTCCATGAGAGGAAAATCAATAGAAAATTGGAGGATTAGAAAATCACGACCACAGGGTGTTACCATGAAAATTGTGTGCATTGAATTTTACCATGGAATATTCCATCGTGTTGTCCCCTCGTTGTAATAAAATCACAACCACATGGTGTTACCATCAGCACACTCACATTAATGATTTTAAGACTTGGCAATTAGGTTATTGCAAGTAACTGGCAAATGATGGTAGGTGTAAAAGGGCTTTTAACAAAAAAAGGAGGATCACCCTGGCCTCCTATACACACAACCATAAGAGTACGAGGTTGATGCTTGCAGTCATGGTTGGCTCATGAGGGAGCCCAACTAAAGGCTAGCCGGACCCTCAAGTAGCAAGCCGCGACGGAGAGGAAAGAGGATCGACTACCCAAGCATTGCAATGGGTGACCATCGTCTAGTCTCATGGGATCCTATTTAACCACTGATTTGAATACCTCAAATTTCACATGATTTAAAAACTATTTGATAGCTCAAATTTCACTGATGCGGCAAAGTGCACCTACGTGACTAAAATAAACTCGAGTGTCATCTCCACTTCTTGAGAAGAGAGCAAAGGTGAAGACTCCCACACATACATCCGAAATGGACCACACACATAGCATCGCATCATATTAAAATGCGAGTACATATCAAGATATTACTAATTTTCTTTTATTCCGTTTGTCTGATGTTTCTGACAAACCCATCATCACCTGTAAACAATAACAACAACTCAAGTTCACTTGCTTGACCAGATAAACATTGACATTTGGGTCCTTGTGGGTTTTACGTACTACTAGTAAATTACTATACCATCCTGCTCAGAAGAGAAATGGTAACTACTATCAAAACTGCAGTTGTCGTTGCGGTCGCATCAAACACACAAAATGTCCAGAATGAAAGTCCTCCTCGTCCTCCTGCCAGTACAACTATGGAAGTTTAAAGGTGGATCACCAGTCACTAGATGCAGTTGCTGCAGTGCCCTGACATGGTGCCACGCTTCTTGGCGTTGACATTATCCTTGGACTATTCCATCATCTTCTCCACCAGATGTAAAAATATATCAAGGCCACAAGATGTTACCATCAGCACACACACATTTATTGTTTGTAGATTTTTCAAATAGGTTGTTGCAAGCAATTTCCAAATGATGGTAAGTGTAGGAGGTTTTTTTTTCTTAGAAATGGATGATCACCCCTGTCCTCCAATGCACATAGTCATATGAGTATGCGGGTTGATGATCGCTGTCATGTTTAGCCAACCAGGGAGCGCCTGAAGGCCAGCCGAACCCACAACCAGTGAGCCGCGGTAGAGGAGAAAGCGAATCGATTGCCCAAGCATTGTGATGGGTGACTACCGTCAGTCTCACGGGGCCCCGTGTGACCACTTATTTGAATAGCTCAAACTTCGCTGGATTTAAAAACTATTTGACTAACTCAAATTTCACAAAAGCGAGAAAGTGCGAGTATGTGACTAAACTCAATTCGTGTGTCATCTAGACTTCTTCAGAAGAGAGCAAAGGCGAAGACTCCCACAAACACTTCCAAAATGAAACACACGCATAGCATCCCATCATATTAAAGCGCGAGTACACATCAACATATTGCTAATTTTGTTTTTCCATTTAATTGAAGTGTCTGACAAACCCATCATCACCTATAAACTTTAACAACAACACAAGCAATTGGGTTGTTGCAAGCAATTGTCAAGTGATGGTGAGTGCAGGAGGATTTTTTTTCTTAGAAAAGGAGGATCACTCTTGGCCTCTGATGCACACAACCATAAGAGTATGAGGGTTGATGATCGCCGTCATGGTTGGCCAACCGGGGAGCACAACTAAAGGTCAGTCGGACCCTCAAGCAGTGAGCCGCGATGGAGAGGAAAGGGATTGACTACCCAAGCATTGCAATGGATGACCATCGTCAAGTCTCATGGAATCCCGTGTGACCAGTGACTTGAATAGCTCAAATTTCACTGGATTTAAAAACTATTTGAATAGCCGCAATTTCACCGACGCGACAAATTGCGCCTACATGACTAAATTCAACTCATGTGTCATATCCACTTCTTGAGAAGAGAGGAAAAACAAAAACTCTCACACTCATCTCCGAAATAGACCACACACATTGCATCGCATCGTATTATAGCGCGAGTGCAGATCAACATATTGCAAACTTTGTTTTGTTTGTGTAGGGGAATGTAGTAATTCAAAAAAATTCCTACGATCACGCAAGATCTATCTAGGAGATGCATAGCAACATATGGAGAGTGTGTCCATGTACCCTCATAGACCGAAAGCGGAAGCGTTTAGTAACGCAGTTGATGTAGTCGAACGTCTTCACGATCCAACCGATCCAAGTACCGAATGTACAGCACCTCCGTGTTCAACACACGTTCAGCACGATAACGTCCCTCGTGCTCTCGATCCAATTGAGGACGAGGGAGAGTTTCGTTAGCACGACGGCGTGGCGACGGTGATGATGAAGTTACCGGCGCAGGGCTTGGCCTAAGCACTATGATGTTATGATCGAGGTGTTAAACTGGGGAGGGGGCACCGCACATAGCTAAGAGATTGTCTGTTGTGCTTTGGGGTGCCCCCTTCCCCCGTATATAAAGGAGGATAGGGGGAGGCCGGCCGGCCCTGTAGGGCGAGCCAATAGGGAGGAGTCCTACTAGGACTCCAAGCCCTAGTAGGATTCCCCTTGGTGGAAGGGGGAAGAAGGAAGGGAGAGGGATAGGGAAAGGGGGGTCGCGCCCCCTCCCCTAGTCCTATTCGGACTCCCCATGGGGGGGGCACACCACCCCCTTGTGGGTTGTCCCCTCTCTGCACTATGGCGCATGTTGGCCCATTGCTTCCCCGGGGGGTTCTGGTAACCCCTCCGGCACTCCGTTTTTACCCGGTACCTGTCGAAACTCTTTCGGTGTCCGAATAACATCGTCCAATATATCATTATTTATGTCTCGACCATTTCGAGACTCCTCGTCATGTCCGTGATCTCATCCGGGACTCCAAACAAACTTCGGTCATCAAATCACATAACTCATAATACTAATCATCATCGAATGTTAAGCGTGCGGACCCTACGTGTTCGAGAACTATGTCGACATGATCGAGACACATCTCCGATCAATAACCAATAGTGGAACCTGGATGCTCATATTGGCTCCTACATATTCTATGAAGATCTTTATCGATCAAACCGCACAACAATACACGTTGTTCCGTTTGTCATCGGTATGTTACTTTCCCGAGATTCGATCGTCGGTATCTTCATACCTAGTTCAATCTCATTACCGACAAGTCTCTTTACTCGTTTCGCAATGCTTCATCGCGCAACTAACTCATTAGTCACATTGCTTGCAAGGCTAATAGTGATGAGCATTATCGAGAGGGCCCAGAGATACCTCTCTGATACGCGGAGTGACAAATCCTAATCTCGATCTATGTCAACCCAACAAACACCTTCGGAGACACCTATAGAGCATCTTTATAATCACTCAGTTACGTTGTGACGTTTGATAGCACACAAGGTGTTCCTCCGGTATTCGGGAGTTGCATAATATCATAGTCAGAGGAACATGTATAAATCATGAGGAAAGCATTAGCAACAGAACTTATTGATCATTATGCTAAGCTAACGGACGGGTCTTGTCCATCACATCATTCTCTAATGATGTGATCCCGTTCATCAAATGACAACACATGTCTATGGTCAGGAAACATAACCATCTTTGATTAACGAGCTAGTCAAGTAGTGGCATACTAGGGACACTTTGTTTTGTCTATGTATTCACACATGTACTAAGTTTCCGGTTAATACAATTCTAGCATGAATAATAAACATTTACCATGATATATGGAAATATAAATAACAACTTTATTATTGCCTCTAGGGCATATTTCCTTCAGTCTCCCACTTGCACTAGAGGCAATAATCTAGTTCACATCGCCATGTGATTTAACACTAATAGTGCACATCTATATGTGATTAACACCCATAGTTCACATCGCCATGTGACCAACAAGCAATGGGTTTACTAGAGTCAATAATCTATTTCACATCGCTATGTGATTAACACCCAAAGAGTACTAAGGTGTGATGATGTTTTGCTTGTGAGAGAAGTTTAGTCAACGGGTCTGCTAAATTTAGAGACATATGTATTTTGCAAATATTCTATGTTTACAATGCTCTGCATGGAGCTACTCTAGCTAATTGCTCCCACTTTCAATATGTATCCAGATTGAGACTCAGAGTCATCTGGATTGGTGTAAAGCTTACATCAATGTAACTCTTTATGATGAACTCTTTATCACCTCCATAACCGAGAAATACTTCCTTAGTCCTCTTACGTAACTAAGGATAACTTTGATCGCTATACAGTGATCCACTCCTGGATCACTATGGTACCCCCCTTGCCAAACTCATAGCAAGGCACACAACTGGTATGGTACATAACATGGCATACTTTATAGAACCTATGACTGAGGCATAGGGAATGACTTTCATTCTCTTTTTATCTTCTGCCGTGGTCGGGCTTTGTGTATTACTCAACTTTACACCTTGTAATATCGGCGAGGACTCCTTCTTTGACTGATCTATTTTGAACTCTTTTAAAATCTTGTCAAGGTATGTACTCATTGAAAAATCTTATCAAGTGTCTTGATCTATCTCTATAGATCTTGATACCCAATATGTAAGAAGCTTCACCGAGGTCTTTCTTTGAAAATCTCCTTTCAAACTCTCCTTTATACTTTCCAGAAAATTCAACATCATTTCCGATCAACAATATGTCATTCACATATACTTATCAGAAAGGGTGTAGTGCTCCCACTCACTTTCTTGTAAATACAGGCTTCACCGCAAGTCTGTATAAAACTATATGCTTTGATCAACTCATCAAAGAGTATATTCCAACTCCGAGATGCTTGCAATAGTCCATAGATGGATTGCTAGAGTTTGCACACCTTTTTAGTACCTTTAGGTTCGACAAAACCTTCAGGTTGCATCATATACAACACTTCTTGAAGAAATATCCATTTAAGGAATGCAGTTTTGACATCCATTTGCTAGATTTCATAATATATGGCAATTGCTAACATGATTCGGACGGATTTAAGCATCGCTACAGTTGAGAAAATCTCATTGTAGTCAACACCTTGAACTTGTCGAAAACCTTTTGCGACAAGTCGAGCTTTGTAGATAGTAACCCTGTTCAAGAATTCGTCCGATTAACCAGTTAACATGCCGATTAACCCCAACTCGTAGGGTCACCGAGTAGCCAATAAACCAATAAATCGTCCGATTAATTGATTAAATGGCCGATTATCCTATTAATCCCCTACTCGCAAGCCAACCGAGTAGCTACCACTTACCAATTTCCTCAACAATGGATAGTAACACTACTATCAGTGTCCGTCTTCCTCTTGAAGATCCATTTATTTTCTATGGCTTGCCGATCATCGGGCAAGTCCACCAAAGTCCACACTTTGTTCTCATACATGGATCCCATCTCAGATTTCATGGCCTCAAGCCATTTCGCGGAATCTGGGCTCATCATCGCTTCCTCATAGTTCATAGGTTCATCATGGTCTAGTAACATGACTTCCAGAATAGGATTACCATACCACTCTGGTGCGGACCATACTCTGGTTCACCTACGAGGTTCTGTAGCAACTTGATCTGAAGTTTCATGATCATCATCATTAGCTTCCTCACTAATTGGTGTAAGAATCACTGGAACTGATTTCTGTGATGGAGTACTTTCCAATTCGGGAGAAGGTATAATTACCTTATCAAGTTCTACTTTTCTCCCACTCACTTCTTTCGAGAGAAACTCCTTCTCTAGAAAGGATCCATTCTTAGTAACGAATATCTTGCTTTCGGATCTGTGATAGAAGGTGTACCCAACATTTTCTTTTGGGTATCCTATGGAGACGCATTTCTCTAATTTGGGTTCGAGCTTATCAGGTTGAAGCTTTTTCACATAAGCATCGCAGCCCCAAACTTTAAGAAACGACAGCTTAGGTTTGTTGCCAAACCACATTTCATATGGTGTCGTCTCAACGGATTTTCACGGTGCCCTGTTTAACGTGAATGCAGCTGTCTCTAATGCATAATCCCAAAACGATAGTGGCAAATCGGTAAGAGGCATCATAGATCACACCATATCTAATAAAGTGCGATTACGATGTTCGGACACACCATTACGCTGTGGTGTTCTAAGTGGCGTGAGCTGTGAAACTATTCCACATTGTTTTAACTGAAGGTCAAACTCGTAACTCAAATATTCACCTCCACGACCAGATCATAGAAACTTTATTTTCTTGTTACAATGGTTCTCCACTTCACTCTGAAATTCTTTGAACTTTTCAAATGTTTCAAACTTTTTTTCCATTAAGTAGATATACCCATATCTGCTCAAACCATCTGTGAATGTCAGAAAATAATGATACCTGCCATGAGCCTCAACACTCATCGGACCACATGCATCGGTATGTATTATTTCCAATAAGTCATTATCTTGTTCCATTGTTCCGTAGAATGGAGTTTTAGTCATCTTGCCCATAAGGCATGGTTCGCAAGTATCAAATGATTCATAATCAAGTGATTCCAAAAGCCCATCAGCATGGAGTATCTTCATGCGCTTTACACCAATATGACCTAAACGGCAGTGCCACAAGTATGTTGCTCTTTCATTATCAACTTTGCATCTTTTGGCATCAATATTATGAATATCTGTATCACTACGACCGAGATTCAATAAACCATCAACATTGGGTGTATGACCATAGAAGGTTTTATTCATGTAAATAGTATAACAATTATTCTCTGTCTTAAATGAATAATCATATTGCAATAAACATGATCTAATCATATTCATGCTTTAACGCAAACACCAAATAACATTTATTTAGGTTCAACTCTAATTCCAAAAGTATATGTGGTGTACGATGATGATCATATCAATCTTGGAAACACTTCCAACATACATCGTCACTTCACCCTCAACTAGTCTCTATTTATTCTGCAACTCCTGTTTCGAGTTACTAATCTTAGCAACTGAACAAGTATCAAATGACCAGGGGTTACTACGATCACTAGTAAGGTACACATCAATAACATGTATATCAAATATACCTTTGTTCACTTTGCCATCCTTCTTATCCACCAAATATTTGGGGTAACTCCGCTTCCAGTGATCATTTCCTTTGCAGTAGAAGCACTTAGTTTCAGGCTTCGGTCCAACTTTGGGCTTCTTCACGGGAGTGAAAACTTGCTTGCCATTCTTCTTGAAGTTCTCTTTCCTTCCCTTTGCCCTTTTCTTGAAACTAGTGATCTTGTTTAATCATCAACACTTGATGATTTTTCTTGATTTTTGCCTTTGTTGATTTTAGCATCACGAAGAGCTCGAGAATCGCTCTTTTCATCCCTTGCATATTATAATTCATCACGAAGTTCTAGTAACTTGGTGATGGTGACTAGAGAACTCTGTCAGTCACTATCTTATCTGGAAGATTAACTCCCACTTGATTCAAGCGATTGTAGTACCCAGACATTCTGAGCACATGCTCACTAGCTGAGTTATTCTCCTCCATCCGCTTAGGCGAAGTATTTGTTAGAGGTCTCATACCTCTCGACACGGGCATGAGTCTGAAATACCAATTTCAGCTCTTGGAACATCTCATATGCTCCGTGGCATTTCAAAACATTTTTGAAGTCCCAGTTCTAAGCCGTAAAGCATGGTGTACTAAACTATCAAGTAGTCATCATATTGAGCTAGCCAAAAGTTCATAACGTCTGCATCTGCTCCTGCAATAGGTCTGTCACCTAGCGGTGCATCAAGGACATAATTCTTCTATGCAGCAATGAGGATAAACCTCATATCACGGACCCAGTCTGCATCGTTGCTACTATCATCTTTCAACTTAGTTTTCTCTAGGAACATATCAAAAAGCACAGGGAAGCTACAACGCGAGCTATTGATCTACAACATAAGTTACGAATGCTATCAGGACTAAGTTTATAATAAATTAAAGTTCAATTAATCATATTACTAAAGAACTCCCACTTAGATAGACATCCCTCTAGTCATCTAAATGATCATGTGATCCATATCAACTAAACCATGTCCGATCATCACGTGAGATGGAGTAGTTTTCAATGGTGAACATATCTATGTTGATCATATCTACTATATGATTCATGTTCGACCTTTCGGTCTCAGTGTTCCGAGGCCATATCTGCATATGCTAGGGTCGTCAAGTTTAAGCCGAGAATTCTGCACGTGCAAAACTGGCTTGCACCCGTTGTATCTGAACGTAGGGCTTATCACACCCGATCATCACGTGGTGTCTCGGCACGATGAACTGTAGCAACGGTGCATACTCAAGGAGAACACTTATACATTGAAATTTAGTAAGGGATCATCTTATAATGCTACCGCCGTACTAAGCAAAGTAAGATGCATAAAAGATAAACATCACATGCAATCAAAATATGTGACATGATATGGACACCATCATCTTGTGCTCATGATCTCCGTCACCGAAGCATCATCATGATCTCCATCGTCACCGGCTTGACACCTTGATCTCCATCGTAGCATCGTTGTTGTCTCGCCAATTATTGTTACTACGACTATTGCTACCGCTTAGTGATAAAGTAAAGCAATTACATGGCGATTGCATTTCATACAATAAAGCGACAACCATATGGCTCCTGCCAATTGCCGATAACTTTGTTACAAAACATGATCATCTCATACAACAATCTATATCACATCATGTCTTGACCATATCACATCACAACAAGCCGTGCAAAAACAAGTTAGACGTCCTCTACTTTGTTTTGCAAGTTTCATGTGGCTACTACGAGCTTCTAGCAAGAACCGTTTGTACCTACACATCAAAACCACAACGATTTTTCGTCAAGTGTGCTATTTTAACATTCAACAAGGACCGACCGTAGTCAAAATCGATTCAACTAAAGTTGGAGAAACAGACAACCGCCAGCCACCTATGTTCAAAGCACGTCGGTAGAACCAGTCTCATGAATGCGGTCATGTAATGTCGGTCCACGCCGCTTCATCCAACAATACCGCCGAATCAAAGTAAGACGTTGGTGGTAAGCAGTATGACTATTATCGCCCACAGCTCTCTGTGTTCTACTTGTGCATATCATCTACGCATAGACCTGGTTCTGATACCACTGTTGGGGAATGTAGTAATTCAAAAGAATTCCTACGATCACGCAAGATCTATCTAGGAGATGCATAGCACGAGACGGAGAGTGTGTCCATGTACCCTCGTCGACCGAAAGTGGAAGCGTTTAGTAACGCGGTTGATGTAGTTGAACGTCTTCATGATCCAACCGATCCAAGTACCGAACATACGGCACATCCGTGTTCAGCACACGTTCAGCACGATGACGTCCCTCGTGCTCTTGATCCAGTTGAGGACGAGGGATAGTTCCATCAGTACGATGATGTGGCGACGGTGATGATGAAGTTACCGGCGCAGGGCTTCGCCTAAGCACTACGATGATATGGCCGAGGTGTTAAACTATGGAAGGGGGCACCGCACACGGCTAAGAGATTGTCTGTTGTGCTTTGGGGTGCCCCCTGCCCCCGTATATAAAGGAGGAGAGGGAGAGGCCGGCCGGCCCTGTAGGGCGGGCCAAGAGGGAGGAGTCCTACTAGGACTTAGAATTCCCATTGGTGGAAGGGGGGAAGAAGGAAGGGAGAGGGAGATGAACAGGGAAAGGGGGGCCGTGCCCCCTCCCCTAGTCGTATTCGGATTCCCCATGGGGCGGCGCGCGCCACCCACTTGTGGGATGTCCTCTCTCTCTCTCCCCTATGGCCCATGTTGGCCCATTGCTTCCCCGGGGGTTCCGGTAACCCCTCCGGCACTCTGTTTTTACCCGTACCTCTCGGAACTCTTCCGGTGTCCAAATAACATCGTCCAATATATCAATATTTATTTCTCTACCATTTTGGTACTCCTCGTCATGTCTGTGACCTCATCTGGGACTCCGAACAAACTTCGGTAGTCAAATCACATAACTCATAATACAAATCATCATCAAACGTTAAGCGTGCGGACCCTACAGGTTCAAGAACTATGTATACTTGATCGAGACACATCTCCGATCAATAATCAATAGTGGAACCTAGATGCTCATATTGGCCCCTACATATTCTACGAAGATCTTTATCGGTCAAACCGCACAACAACATACGTTGTTCCCTTTGTCATCGGTATGTTACTTGCCCGAGATTCGATCATCGGTATCTTCATACCTAGTTCAATCTCGTTACCGGCAAGTATCTTTACTCGTTTCGTAATGCTTCATCCCACAACTAACTCATTAGTCACATTGCTTGCAAGGCTTATAGTGATGAGCATTACCGAGAGGGACCAGAGATATCTCTCCGGTACACGGAGTGACAAATCCTAATCTCGGTCTATGCTAACCCAACAAACACCTTCGGAGACACATGTAGAGCATCTTTATAATCACCCAGTTACGTTGTGACGTTTGATAGCACACAAGGTGTTCCTTCGGTATTCGAGAGTTGCATAAACTCATAGTCAGAGGAACATGTATAAGTCATGAAGAAAGCAATAGCAATAAAACCTATTGATCATTATGCTAAGCTAACGGATGAGTCTTGTCCATCACATCATTCTCTAATGATGTGATCACATTCATCAAATGACAACACATGTCTCTGGTCAGGAAAAATAACCATCTTCGATTAACGAGCTAGTCAAGTAGAGGCATACTAGGGACACGTTGTTTTGTCTATGTATTCACACATGTACTAAGTTTCCGGTTAATCCAATTCTAGCATGAATAATAAACATTTAGCATGATATAAGGAAATATAAATAACAACTTTATTATTGCCTCTAGGGCATATTTCCTTCAGTTTGTTTGATATTTCTGACAAACCCATCATCACCTATATATAAACAATAACAACAACACAAGTTCACTTGCTTGACCAGATAAACACTGACATTTGGGTCCTTATGGGTTTTAGATACCACTAGTAAATGACTATATACCATGTCGTTCCGAAAAGAAAAACTAACTACTATCAACTCTCACGGGATTTCGTGTGACCACTGATTTGAATAGCTGAATTTTCACTAGATTTGATAACTATTTGAGTCGCTCAAATTTCACTTACGTGACAAAGTGCATCTATGTGACTAAACTCAACTCGTGTGTTATCTACACTTCTTCAGAAGATAGAAAAGGCAATGACTCCAACATACACCGGAAATGGACCACACCGGGTACAGTGGACGCAGAGTATCTAGTCCCGAGCTCATATGCTCTCTAATGAATAGTAAAATCAAAAAAAAGTAAAAAATTCAAAAAATTCTGAATTTTTTTGGGTTCAAACTTTGACAAATGTACTCAGTGCTTGCATATTTTATCCCAAAATATCATCCTTGGAAGTCATGGTAAAAAACAAAGTCAACGCTCCGGAAATGCTATTTTCAAAAGCATTTTGGAGTGTTGTTCTTTTTTGCCATGACTTCCACGAATGTTATTTCGGGATGAAATTTGCAAGCACCAAAACATTTGTCAAAGTTTATACCCAAAAAAATTCAGACTTATTGAAGTTTTTAAATTTTGGTTGAATTTATTGTTAATCCCGAGCTCAAATGAGCTCCGAAGTAGGAAGGGACTTTCGGAGTACACATCAACAGATTGCTAATTTTCTTTCGTTCCATTTGTTTGAAGTTTTTGACAAACCCATCATCACCTATAAACAGGAACAACAAGACAAGTTCACTTGCTTGACCAGATAAACACTGATGTTTGGGTCCTTATGGGTTTTAGGTACCACTAGTAAATTAATATATCCCCCCGCTTTGAAAAGAAAAGGTAACTACTATCGACACCACAATTGTCGTTGCAGTTGCATCAAACACACAAGACAACCAGATTCAAGTCCTCCTCCTCCAGCCAGCAAGGCTATGGAAGTTGAATGGAGGGTCACCGTTCACCAAATGCAGCTACCGCAGCAGGGCATCACCCTTATTGGCGTTGACATTCTCCTTTCACTGTTCCATCTTCTTCACCAGCTGTAAAAATATCCACAAGGTGTTACCATCAACACACACACATTAACTGTTTTAAGACTTGCAATTAGGTTCTTGCAAGCAATTGCCAATGATGGTAAGTGTAGGAGGATTTTCTCTGAGAAAAAGAGGATCACCCCTGGCCTCCGATGCACAACCGTAAAAGTATGAAGGTTGATGATCGATGTCATCGTTGGCCAACAAGAAAGTGCAACTGAAGGCTAGCCGAACCCTCAAGCAGTGAGCCACGGCAGAGGGTGACCACCGTCAAGTCTCACGGGATCCCGTGTGACCTCTTATTTGAATAGCTCAAATTTCATTGGATTTAAAAAGCTCAAATTTCATTGAATTTAAAAAATATTTGAATGGCTCAAATTTCAACAATGCGGCAAAGTGCGCCTATGTGACTAAACTGAACTCATGTGTCATCTCCACTTCTTCAGAAGAGAGCAAAGGCGAAGAACCCATTAGAAATGTACCACACATATCGAGTACACATCAACATATTGCTAATTTTCTTTTGTTCCATTTGTCCAAAGTTTCTGACAAACTCATATACCTATAAACAGTACTCCACCAGCTGGTAAAGGATCCTTACGGGTTTTAGGTACTACTAGTAGAAATTATGATACCACCGACAAACAAATTCACTAGTAACGACAACACAAGTTCACTTGCTTGACCATATAAACACTGACATTGGATCCTTATGGGTTTTAGGTACTACTAGTAAATTATGATACCACCCCGCTCCAGAAAGGAAAGGTAACCACAATTCATTCTCATCCTCCTGCTAGCATGGCTATGGAAGCTGAATGGCAGGTCTCCTTTCACCTGATGCAGCTGCCGCAGCGCCGCAACAGGACGCCACCCTTCTTGGCTTTCACGTTCTCCTTGGACTGCTCCACCAGCTGTAAGAAAAAAAGATCACGGGCACAAGGTGTTTTCATCAGCATGCACACATTAACTGTTTTAAGATTAGATTGGCATAAGCAATTGGCAAGTGGTGGCGAGTGTTCCAGGTGATGGTGGGAAAATGTACATACCATTTTTTTCTTAGTCAGCAGAATTGTCTTCTGCAACAAAACAATGAAACAATTTAGTAACGGTAAGAACTGAAAAGAATATGCAAACTGAATTTTCTCATAATTTTCACTGGTCAGTAGCTCCGTACCTCCTCAGCTTTCAGACGCACGTTCTCCTCCTTGAGGTGGTTCAGTTCAGCTTCAAGCTCCACGGTATAAGCCTGTAGGATTTAGAAACAGGGAGTGCAAGTGTCACCAATATTGTTACCACCGTTACAGAAATGGCATTGCATAAAAACAACAATTTTGGCAGCAAGGTAAGTACCTGCTTCCTGGCACGCGATCGTGCGGCTGACTCACGGTTCTTGATCATGCGGCGGTGGCGGCGCTCGATGCTCCTCTCGCGAGACTGATCCTTCGGGGCGCCACGTTTTCGGGCGCCACCATTCTCCATCATCACTACGTCGCCCATGCAGTTCATCATGTCAGCCTGCGTCATGGCGCTCCTCCCGTCCGACGACCCGGGGCTCACGATACCGACCCCACCTTGAGGAGGTGGTGGCGGCGGCACCACGGCCATCCCCGCGTACCCGTTGGGGACGAACCCCATGTCGTCGCCCATCACCTGGAATATACCGTTGGCTGGTGCCATCGGGTACATCATTGGGCCAGGCTGCTGCCCCTGCTGCACGGGGTTCATCTGTCCATGGACCATGCCGACCGGCATAGGCGCCTGGACGCCGGTGCCAGATCCACGGACCACGCCGGCCTTGACAAGGAACTGCTCCAGCGTCATCTCGCCTAGGGTCCCCTGCCGGTCGTTGGCCACAACCGGTGGCTGGACAGGAGGCTGCTGTGAGGGTCGCGCGGCCTGAGGCTGGGCATGCACCGGGCGGGGCTCCCTGTTGATCTCAGCCCACACCTCCTCCACCGTCTTCCGGCACAGCGGGGGAGGCAAGGAGAACGACTCCTGCCGGGCTAGGTTGCTTCCTCCTGCATCTCCGCCACCTCCGCCTCCACCAGCACCCACCACAGGAGCCACCTCCATGCCCACCAAGCCACCGCCGGTCGCCGCCTGGAACTCCTCGGCATTCCATATGTTGCTCATAAATTCGTCCATGTTCATGGACCCGAAGTTGTGCCCCGCCTCGCACACGGAGTATTGCAACTCGTCCAGCGTCAGCGCGAAGATGGACGATTGCCGTGCCGGCGCAACCACCGTCTGCTCCTCACCTTCGAGAACGCGCGGGTGCGAGGTGACTTCTTCCTCGGAGAACTTCACATCCTTGCTCATCTCCGACGCCATCCGATGTCTCCTCACCACTGTGGTCTCGCTCTACGAACTCTCTTGCTTGTGGGTAGTGGTGTGTGTGGTTCAGCCTTGTGCACCGCGCCCTCTATTTATAGCCTGCAGCATGCAAGAGATAAGCATCAATTAAAGCACTAGATAGCAATTAAATTCACGTGATTGATGAAAAAGGTGAGCTATAGATATAGATAGATACAGTAGATAGAATTCGTCTCGTACTGGATAGATAGGGTACTGCCAAAGCGCCAAACGTGGCCACGAGTTACGCCTGGTGTACGAGACGAACCCGAGGGGCGTGCTAGTATTGTTCAACGCCAAACGTGGCCACGAGTTACGCCTGGTGTACGAGACGAACCCGAGGGGCGTGCTAGTATTGTTCAATAGCTAGCCGACGACGGCCGCCGCCGAGACGCCCCACTGCCCGACGACTGAGCATTACGCGCGTTAGCGTGAGAGATAAGGATATGAGTAAACCGTGTGTGGCCGTTTGCTACTGCCTACTGCTGCCAAGATCACCGTTTCTAATTCGGGGGTTGGATTAGTACAAGGATTGTTACGGCACGGTGCTCTTCAATTCAGGGAGGTGACAAAAGGTGGTGTCGTCAAAAATGGAAAAATAGATAGGTGACAAAAGGTAAAGTCAGTCTACACGCAGAAAAAAAGTCAGTTATCCATCTTTTTTTTTCTGAGAAAGTCAGGCATGCATGTGAAAATGCATGTCTACCTTTTATTTTTGGGCCTGGACCATCTAGAGGGAATCTAGGCCCAGAATTTGTCGTGCACTAGTGGGCCTGTTAGAAGCCCACATATATATATATTTATATACTAATCTCATACTGACTCTTCCGTGTTCTACAAAAATGTCATACTTTTTTTTTTAACACTACAAAAATGTCATACTGACAGATACTAACCAGACTTTACTCAAATGGAAGACAGATATTAATCAGACAAGAGTCGACCTGATGGCATGGAAAAGCAAAATCAGATAGAGCCCTCCTCCCCAGGATGGTGTGGAAAAGAAAAATCAGACAGGGTGGTATGGTATGGAAAAGAAGAATTAGACAGAGTCGACAGATGATAACACATGACTTCTCGCTGTCTGAAGAAAAAGACATGGGCTCGCTTTCAGCGGCAACCTGACGGTTCTCGAGGACATACCAAGAAGAATGGCTCAGCTCACATCACACCAACAATGGCCACCCCAGCAAAACTGCTATGACTAGTACAGCGCGTGCAGGCAAGCGCAGACTGGCTTGTGGTTTCACGATTTCGAAGGATTCAGCCGATGAGAAGGCAGCCTACCGGAATACCGGATCGTCGCAGCATATAATAAGCACTTAAGCAGCAACCAGGGCGATTCAAGATTTATTTACTGCTGGTGCTACACAAGAATCACCCTCGGCTGGTGCTACACAAGAATCACCCCCCGCCGTTCCGACCCCGAACATAAAACGGCGGTGAAACAAAGGCGCTAAGTTGCCGAAGCTGCTACGATCGCTGGAGATGGCATGGTGGAACGAGAGCAAAGTTGACAGCTCCGAATGAAACAAGAGCGAAGAGCGCGCGGCCCGCCTGAGTACGCACGTACCTCCTCCTCCCGCTTCAGCGCCGGAGAGCCGGCCGCGCGCCGGCCGCGAGCGGCAGCACCGCCGCGCAGATCAGCTTCGGACACCACCGCCTGCAGCTGAAACCTTTATAGTAGAGTTGCGTGGGGGGAGGGAGTCAGGGAGCTGTGGCGAAACGGGAGGCAGCATCCCTCCTTACTAACTGGAGAGAGAGGGGGAGACGCATGTGCGTACGTGAGGAAAGGAAATGGTGCCGCTGGGTGTGCCGTAGCGCGGCATGCCTCCTGGCGTTGGCTGTGTCGGGCGCGTCGGCACGTTGGGCTTTCCAGAGCCATCGCTATTCTTCCCAGACGGGCTCCGAGTTCCGAGGCTAGTAGGGGAACGGAACGGGTAGCTACGAGCGAGCTAGCTGTGCCCCTGCATGCTGCTTGCTTACTTCCGCCCCGGGTTTTGTCAGCTCTTCTGCCCACACAGTCGCAGCTGCCTCCCTATCCCGTCGCCCTTTTGGTCACCGTACATACGTGCTGGCCAGCTGCGGAGCGGCGCCAGTACGCGCGCCCAAAGCTGGAGGTCCATGCAGAATCTACTTGATGCCAGAGTATTTATACGACAAACCACGCACCTGCCGCCTACAGCCTGAACCTTTGGCCTGAAGCTTGTTGGAACAGGGGAACTTTGGGTACTCTTCGGTGCAGATATGTGGATTAGCTACAGAATGGCAAAAGCTATCCGCACCTTGCGACTCGCTTTCTGCGGCTGATGTACTACGTACTGGCGTGGCCGGTTCTCGTTCCACACGATCAAAGAGTTGGCTAACACATCTGCTCACGAAAAGGGACATGTCATGCATGTCAGCTGTGTCGCCGTAGAGATTAGAGAAGACGAGATAGGACCGGGCGTTCAGGTGAGGATAAGTCGACGCGTGCAGGGTACGTGCCTCGAAGGAGATATCACCTCCTGCCCGCAGTCGCCGGTTCTCTGTGGCAAATCTGCGACTGTTTAACAGTGCACTTGTGTCCACAGACAAGGCATGCAGAGCCGGCCGTACCAATCTTCTGTACAGGAAAAAAAACGCTTACACATCTCCAATACCGAGCCGCAAATTTTGCTCCGCATCTGTCCGCCGACAAAGAGACCCCCTGTCCATGGCCGCCACGTCCGTCTTAACGAATGCGGAGCAGTGGCCGGCATTGCGCCGGTCGCACCTCTGCCTGCTGCCTCGCCGCGCGCTTCGCCTTGGATACCATGGCCTGAGAGCCGGAGGCACCGCCGGAACTGCCTCCTCCAAGGTAGTGGAGGATGCGGCCACGTGCCTTCGCGATCGCGGGCAGCAGCTCCTCTTTTATCAGGCGGCAGTGGCATCGTGGTGGTGACGCTGGCTCGTCGGTTCGCTCATGGAGGCTGTGCAGCGGGGGCTACGCCGGCTCTTCCTTCACACGGAGGAGGTGTTGGGGGGACGTCGACTCCTTCTTCACGCGGCCGCCGATGTGGTGGCCGCGGCTGCACAGCGGGGACGCCGACTCATCCTTCACCTGCCGGAGTGACGAATGCGGCACTGTGCGTCGCTGGTGAACGGCTTAAATAGTCACGGCCAGGCCAGGGGAAGGGGCGGTCAGCCCGCTTCAATGCGGTGCAGTTGCCGGAGTTGGTATCTCGGGACGGGGCTTCCGAATTGAAGCGGCAACGCCCGACAGGTCGCGACCGTCCGCGCCGCCTTCCTGGCCGGTCAAATCGTGGGCATTAATGGCGGCCGCTGCATGCTATGGGCCGGCATGAATGCGGCGCGAGCGTTCGATGAAAAGCGGGGGAGAGGTGGTAGGAGCGGTTAGGAACGGACGTGGCAGTGGTCCATACGCCCGCAAAGCCCCCCCCCCCATCCTAATTTGTCTCCGGTTTGCGGGAAAAAATACGTCCAGACCGCCCGGTGGACCCATACAGGCCTGCACTGGATGGCACAATACGTCCGGACCGCGCGGTCTGAAGGTCAGTAGTAGAGATGCCCTTAGTAGGAGAGGGTAGAGGCGGACGTTTGAACCCTTAGCTGTCACTCGTCTTCTCCGTGTCTCGCCGCTATCATGATGCATCGTCCATGCAGTGTTGGTAGTACCGGAAATATTGCTGATTGTAGGGGCCTGATAGGGCGGAGTTGATGGGTTGTTTTGGGTCAGGGACGGAGATGGCCGAGGTGCGGTCTTCGACGAACGATGCTCGACGGCGGCGTTGGTGATCCAGCGCTACAATCTTAAATAGTGGGCTAACCTGGCTGGGTCATCAAAGAAGAGGGCGTCGGTGCATGGTCCTGGGTGACAATGAGCTCGACATTAGGCCCACCAAATCCGGCATGCAGCGGCATGGGCAATTTGTCTCCTGTTTTCTTTAGCAAGTCTCATGGTTTGTGGCGGCGAGGCGTCGGCCCGTTTCAATTGAGGAATAATGTCCTACAGCATGCTGGCTAGCTGGAAGTTCATGGAACCCCAATGTGCTTATTTAGGATCATGTGTGCCGATATCTAGTTCTCGTGGTGTGCCTTTTTCTTTTGCAAATTTTCTTGGTGGCGTTTGTCCTATGAAGCCGATAATGTGGTTATACATCTTGGTTCTCCGGCATTAGCTCTGGCCGATGATGTTGTCTAGTCTTGAACTAGTTGGGGAGCATGTGAGGTTCGTGTTCCTCAACTCGGTATGGTCGAACATGGGACGTTCTACGGGTCCTCTTTGGTGTTATCTTCTTCAGTGCGGCAATTTTCTACGCGGATTGTGGTCGCAGACGTCTTCTAGTCTACATCGACGATTTCTCGGTCACTACTTTTACAAGGTCATGAGTTTTAACGAGTTGGCTCCAGTGAGATGGAGGCCCAGAGCTGGCAACTAGATCATTTTCATGGCTCGCCGTCGATGGATACATGAGGAACAAGACTTCGACGTCCTTAAGACTTTGTTTTTTTCTTTAAGGATGCTTTTGTAGGGCCATGTGCTGCTTAATACATGTGTGCTTTTTCGCAAAAAAAATATAAATAGGCACATTTTTATGATGATGGATATTCATGAAATGAATGTAATACTGACTTTTGTAAACAGTTAAAATGTTTTTCTATCCTACTTCTAGGCATCGTTTGGTAAAAAGCAAAAAAGTTAGGAATTTGGAGAACTAAATACCTATATAAATAGTTCCTACGGTATCTTTCGGAATAAAGAAATGCTTCACCGGATTTTTTTTATGAATTGGACAATCCCTAGGGACTTTGCTGGAAATCAGACATGTGGTCTTACCTTATGTTTTGTCTTCCTTGTGTCTTGAATTCATGTATATTTCATTATATAGTATCCAATGGTAATCTTTTAGCATTCCTATGTTTTAGGTTAGAACTCAAATTGAACAACATTTCTTATTCAACAGATTAAATGGCAACAAAATTCCTATGATTTTCGTTGCTCTATTTCAAGCGAGTATGTTATTGGACGCAAATATGGCACAAACGTAGGTTAGTTGTCCCCATGGCGCAACGACGCGTGGCAGAAATGATTCACACTAGAACAAGCCACGAGCTACGCCATGAGCGGGCAATAGAGAAGTCTTGTGACCGGACTCTTCAACCTGCAAGCGTGAGTGCGGGGCCACTAGATCTAAATCCGGCTCTAGGTTCATCCTGACTTCATGACGAGTTTCTTCCTCCTTCAGAAGAACACCCCAACCACCACCACCCCACTCTCCCTCCCTGATCCGACGTGTTGCAGGTTCACATATTGATAGATCACCATAGCTTCTCCTAATACCCCATTGATGAAGCAACATCGTTTCCCCCCATAATACCCCCCCCCTCACTCCACATGACCCCCATCCTTTGTACAACCCACAACCTCCCCCTGTCACCATAGGGAGATCCTTGTAGAGAAAATAGAAGAGGGTACATGGAATATTCGAGGATAATTTCGCCTGGTTCCTCTTTACGGTACATGACACACATGTTATTTGAGTGAACCCCCTTGCCCTAGGGGGGCTAATAGCTCCACTCATGCTTATATGGGGTTAATCTTGATATAGAGTACAACGGAGATTTAGAGAGGGTTTTGGAAAGTTGGGAGGCAACTCGACGAGTTCTAGGGGTCGATCTAGACAGGATGTCATGGATTGATGTGGCTTCTATGGGCAGATTGCAATGTGTGTAGATATTGGTCCTTCTGCATGGTGTCAGACGACCTTGTATATGTGAAATGTGGCGGTGCCCTCCCCCACCCCCAGCAGTGATGTTGGTCCCCAAGAATTGGACTCCTCCCTAGTTTTGAAAGGCCTTGACTTCCTTTATGGGAAACGAGGGAGGCACCTTCCATTAAGTCGGTCTCCCATGTATGGGTCCCTTGAACCCACACGTCCCTATGCATATATGTCCCATGTGGTACATGTGACACAGGGATACAACTATCCATCAACACCAACCCCCCTCCCACTACCTCCAAAGTAAAAAAAGAAACATGAATGTTGTATGAAAATTGTTATGGCTTGTGCTTTGGAGTTGTCATCTAAGGTTATGGTAATTTTCTACCCTCCCTATAATTACCCTCCATATAAAAACATGGGGTCAAATGAAAAAGGTATGGAAAAGACTGCTGTGTATCATGGTCTAGTGTTTCCATCCACATGTGATAAGTTTTCACCCCCTCTAATTTCCCTAGAGAACCCATGAAACAAATGATTCTAATGTGTTAATACCTAGTGTTGACATATAATTATCTAAAAGTTGACATGTGTTTTGTGGTCTAATGTTAGCATATAAGTATGTGTCAGATTGCCATCAACATAAGCCAATTAGGTTTCCCTCCATTCTACAACAATCAGTAATGCACGTGCTAGGATAATTTGCCATGTTTTGCTAAATAAAACTGCCATATGACATGTGTGAGAGTTCCCATGTGTCGTGGTTATTTTCGCAGTTGCGCAGACAATATCCAAAAACACAAATACCAGGATGGGAAAGAAAACACGCAAGGTCATACTCCAAAATGGCACATAGTCGAATGGTGCACTTAGAGGAAATGGATAAGAACACAAGACCAAATAATGTACCTCGGTAGAACTAGTAAGATTTGTATTGAGATCATTCCATATCTTAAATCCCTATATGCCCCAGAAGAAGATGTAGTATATGCCCAAGAAGAAGATGTAGTTCACTGGCATTCATAGACCAATAGTGAAAAATGGCGAAGATGAGGAAAAAATTGTTTGCATAGAGAAACAAGAGAAAGTTGCCATCTAAATTGCAAAATAATATAGTTAACATGGAGTGCACCCCTAGACAACCCTATCATGAAGCAGCCCATGTGACTTGGGCAAAAAAAGTTGATACTACCAGTACTTGGCCCAACTAAAGTTGCCATGACATGTGAGCATGAACTACTATAATATAAGTATAAGTTGAGATGTTAATTGTGCAAAGATTTCCATGAACTACGTGCATATTGTTGAAAGAGCCATCAACCTCTGTGTTTGCCTTTATCATCTGATAAATAAGCTTGTTTTTTCATGTGGATACAACGAAAGGTTCATGAGATATATTTATTTCAAGTCATTGATGTCCAATGTCTAATTTTTCGACATGATGTCTAGTGAGAAAGAAAATGCAAAATTAGAGAGGGTATGCGTGAAAAATCAGCAAAATCATGTGGCATGAAAGAAAAGTTTGGTTGTGGAGCTTGGCCCTATAGTGTTAAGTAAACAAAACTTGCCACACGCCAAACAAAGATGTAAATCCATTTATGAACAACAAAGTTGTCAATGTGTATCCACACCTCAAGAGAAAGAAAAGCACCACCCCTTTGCAAAGGAGTGCCACGAGATAAATGTACAATATGCACACATGGGGAGAACGTGAAGAAAATACCATATAAGGACACTACAAAAAATTTGAGAGATATTAATTGTCTGACCAAAAAATTCAGGAAGAAGTTGCTATGCATGCATATGTAGAGAATGACATTGTGTTTCATACCAAAAAAATACCACAAAAAAAAGTTAAATGTGTCTCATAGGTAACACGAATCCATATGTGGATAACAAAACTTGTCATATATGATGCGTAGTCACAAAGTCATGAGCAAATAAAAATTGTTGGGGTGTACTAGGGAGATTGCCATGGAATCTATGTAAAATAGGACACACATAAGCGAACTAGAAATTAATTTAATGTCACATATTTGCCAATGGCATGTGAATAAAGCATGCAAATGAAGTAGTTGTGTGCATAGACTAATTACCTTTGGTGTTGGTCTATGTGGATGAGAATCTGCCGTCTTTTTATTCCATCAACTATCGCCGCCTGTGATACTTTTAGTAGGAAACAATAATGTGAGATCAAAAAACTTGTAAACCATATATATGTCCCTTCAACGAGAGGA
>NC_041385.1:660019411-660035631 GCF_002162155.2 Triticum dicoccoides | reverse complement strand
AAAATCCTTGTTGCAACGAGCATACAGATGAAATCGGTGAATCATAATAACAAAAATTAAAGTGCTCCTCCCCACCTAACAGAAAATGAACTTGTATTCTCCCTTAAAACCACTACTATCCCAGATCCACTCCGCATGATTTCGCAAAAAATCTGTCATAAAAACAACGCACATTAAACACGTCAAATATTGCGATGACGAGGAGAAGAGTGGGTGGATCCTTGATTAGTACCTCATATGAGTGCGGGAGTGGATGGATTCGGACGAAGGTGCTGCGGCGGCGAGCCAAACTGGCGGAAAACTCGAGGGCGAGGAGATCTGGTGTGGGAAAGAGGAGCGAGAGTGTGTGTGTGGTGTAAATGTAGCCCCCGACAAGCGTGGTTTTAATGGGGAAAAGGGGTGCGGTTCTCTAAAATAGTGAAACTGCCGACCCTAGTCCACCCACACCCCAAGATTATCTCCCCCTTCATTTCGTAACATATTTCTATCAATGCATCTCACCTAAAAGGAAACAATGCGGATGCTCTATGTCAGATCACGCTATATTGTCCATGTGTGTGACCAATGCAACATCATTGCATCAGGCTAGGAGATTTGTGAGGTAAAGTTCATCCAATATAGTTTCCAAAGTGTCACATCCCAAATTTTTCCCAAATCTGGTATGTTAAATATTTCAGAGGGAATTGCATTTTTTCTTGATGATTGACTTGTTTGCTTATTTTTATGGTTGGCTTTTTTTGAATTCACCTAGACGGTCAAGAACTCTATGGCCACATTCAAACCCTTGTTTGAAATTTGGGAGAAACGGAATGAACCCTACATGGTTTAGGGAACAAATTGGAATCCCAAAATAGGTTGAAAATTAAAATATTTTTTTGGACATAAGGTTATCCTTAGCAAGACCTAGATGATAATAAAGCCCTAATAAATTTCCCTAAATGATTGATTGATTGGAATCAATTCAAAAATCAAATGGGGTTTTTTTTATAAAAAGGGGGATTTGCATTTGTTTGCAAGAAAGTGAATCCCATACGTCCAAATAATAATCTTGACCTTATGCCAAATTTTCCAAATTGGATTTCAAACATATTTGGGTTTAAACCAAATTGATATTCAAGATGGAAAATAAAGTGCAGAAAACGTATGCTCGGAAGGGCCAAATAAAATGATGGCACACTCACAAATATTCATATTTGACTTTAGAGAAATTTTTCTTTGGGATGAAAAGTCAAATTCAAATTCAAATGAAAAGGCAAATACAAAAAAAAGGGGGAAAGGAAATAAAAAAGAAAAAGGCCCAGCCGAGCTAGCTAGCTAGGCCGACCCAACTAAGGTAGCCGCAGCCAAGCCCCACGTGCACCCTCTCTCTCCCATCGCTGATCAACGGGGCCCACTAGTTAGGGTCGTCCCTAACCTCCAACTGCCCCACGCGTACACGTCGGCCACGATCTCCACCTCACGCGCCCACCGTCCAGGCCAGCTCCTGCCTCCATGTCCATCAAATAGCCCTAGAGCCCTCTCCATTTCCCCTCTGCTGCCCCTCACATCGCCCCCAAGCTCCTCGCCGGTGAGCCCCTGAGCTCGGCCACTGACTTAGAAACTCTAGCGTCGATTCCAGCGAGTACAGTCACCCGAGGCCAACCACAGCCACCACTCGATTCCCCGCACCACGGTGCACCCCTGGACATGTTCACGATGACCTGAGCTCCCTCTACACCCGACTTCAATGAAGTCCTAGCCTCGCCGCCGTTGTGAGCTCGACTCCGGTGATCACTATGAGTGGCTTGCCTCGTGATCCTAGTCCATTGTGTTCCCCTTGAATACGTGCATCTTCTGATCCATTTCGTTCATCCATAGGCACTTGATTTAGAGAACCGCTTCATCACCCGAAGCCCTGTCAGTGTAACCGAACTTCGATGAGCTCGCCTCGCTCGTCCGCGTCACCCTCAAGGCCAGCCGACGCTACCTTCGACCACCCCGAGCCACGCTGAGCCCATCTGTGCTCTTTTCTTCCCCTGAAACCCCTGGAACTCTATATCCGACAACTCCCGAGCACAACACCACTGTGTACGTGTTTTTAGCTGACTCTCTGGCGACATTGCGGTGAGCCACCGAGACCCTAATCCCTAGATCTAATTTGGACTGTTAGATCTAGATCGCACGCACCACATCAGTCCACTTAAACTGAAATGGTATCAGCCAATAGGAAACTTCCACGTCACCCACCTGGTCCAAAACATTATCGACTCAAATTTTTGTTAAATTGAACTAAATGGCAGATTTACAGAAAACCCCGTGCAACTGCAAACACTCACAACTTTTTATCTGTAAATCCAAATTGAGTAATTCCTTTTGCAAAATGATCCTCAAGAAATGAACTTTCACCTAGTCCAATAATATTGAACTATTGAATAGTTTAAATTCAAATTCAAGTAGAATGAATTCAAATTTGAATAGGGCATAACTTGCAATTTATAAATCCAAATGAATTGATTATTTTTGCAGAATGAACCTAGTGGAATATATTTTTAACATAGCTATTGTGGTTCAATTTTAAAATAATATAATACTGAAATTGAATATATTTTAGCAGAAGTTATAATTCAAACAATATTTGAACCTAAAGAGTTTATTAGGATAATTAAGTTGCAACTAAGTTCAGAAACTTAAAATGAACTTTAGCAAATGTTTTGGGGATTATTATTGACTTTAGGGAATTTAATAATTTGAATTATATTCAAACATGATTGTTTATAACTTTGAAACCTTAGGTTTAAATTGAATAGACTTTTGCAATATGACTTAGTGAACCAAACTGAACCTAGTAAATATTTTGGAGTGATAATTGACTTTAGGGAATTAAACTTACGGATTTCTATCTATCTGCCCTCGGTTCCTTAGTTGTGTTCATTTTGACTCATGGCCTCTAACTTTCTCACTTTTCCCCTCCACGGCTCGCCCCATGTTCAAAAAACCCAAATAGAGCCTTTCCATCGGGTCAAAGTAGTTGACCTTTACCTGCTCAGTTACTGATGCGTGGGGCCAGGCATCTTTGGACATGTGTGATGTCTACTCAGCAACTTTATTCTTGTAGACTCGTGTTGGGCCTCCAAGCGCAGAGTTATGTAGGACAGTAGTAAATTTCCCTCAAGTGGATGACCTAAGGTTTATCAATCCCTGGGAAGCGTAGGATGAAGATGGTCCCTCTCAAACAACCCTGCAATCAAATACAAGAAATCTCTTGTGTCCCCAACACACCCAATAGAATGGCAATTGTATAGGTGCACTAGTTCGGAGAAGAGATGGTGATAAAAGTGTAGTATGGATGGTAGAAATATATTTTTATAATCTGAATAAATAAAAACAGCAAGGTAGCAAGTAACAAAAGTGAGCACAAACGATATTGCAATGCATGATAATAAGGCCTAGGGTTCGTACTTTCACTAGTGCAATCTCTCAACAATGCTAATATAATTGGATCATATAACCATCCCTCAACATGCGATGAAGAATCACTCCAAACTTCTTATCTAGCGGAGAAGATAAGAAGAAATTGTTTGTAGGGTACGAAACCACCTCAAAGTTATCCTTTCTGATCGATCTATCTAAGAGTTCGTACTAAAATAACACCAAGTTATCCATTCCGATCGATTTGCCCAAGAGTTCGTACTAAAATAACACCAAAACAAATTCAGATTCATAATACTCAATCCAACAAAAGAACCTCAAAGAGTGCCCCAAGATTTCTACCGGAGAAACAAAGACGAGCACATGCATCAACCCCTATGCATAGATTACCCTAATGCCACCTCGGGAATCCGCGAGTTGAGTACCAAAACACACATCAAGTAAATCAATATGATACCCCATTGTCACCACTTATATTCATAGCAAGAAATACATCAAGTGTTCTCATATCCATAAAAGTATTCAATCCGATAATAACGAAATCTCAAAGGGAAAACTCAACTCATCACAACAAGATAGAGAGGGGAAAACACCATATGATCCAACTATATTAACAAGGCTCGTGATACATCAAGATCAGCCAAACGAAGAGCACGAGAGAGAGAGAGAGAGAGAGATTAAACACATAGCTACTGGTACAAACCCTCAACCCTGAGGGTGGACTACTCCCTCCTCATCATGGTTGCCGCCGGGATGATGAAGATGACCTCTAGTGATGATTTCCCCCTCCGACGGGGTGCCGGAACAGGATCCAGATTGGTTTTTCATGGATACAGAGGCTTGTGGTGGCGGAACTTCTGATCTAGGGTTATTTCTGGGGGTTTCTGTATTTATAGGATTTTTTGGCATCGTTATCACTTCTAGATGGGCTTAGAGGGGCCCACTACCCACCAGCACACGGTCAAGGCCCCTGGCGCGCCCTGGTAGATAGTGCTCACCTCCTTCACCCTTTGGTACTCCCATGAAGCTTATAGTGCCTCTTTTGTTCCAAAAAAATATCGTCAAAAAGTTTTGTCGCATTTGGAGAACTTTTATTTCTACACAAAAAACAACATTGCGGTAGTTCTGCTGAAAACAATGTCAGTCCGGGTTAGTTCCATTCAAATCATACCAAAACCATATAGAATTGTTCTAAACCTTGCATGAATACTTCAGGAATTATAGATATGTTGGAGATGTATCAGGGTGGGCCTTGTATGACAGGTGGGCCATGGACGTGACCGCTTATGACGAGTAGGACATGTGCTAGTCGCTGCATTTCTTTTGCCGAAATTAGACCGACCGCAAGTGAACCACCACACCCCCCACCCAGCCCCACGTAGCCACCGTCACCACCACGCTCTCTAGTAACCCCACCGCCCACTCCAACCATCTGCCTGAGTTCCGATGGCGCAACAAAGTGGTTCTACCAGGCAACCCTTCCTCCCATACACAGGAACCATTCGAGATCGTTGGTCGATCGGTACATTTCTAATCAAAACCCTAGCAATTATGAATCATTTATCAGTTGATTAAATGGGCAATTAACCAATTGAATTGTCATGCATTTAGTTGCTCCAGTTTGTGATCTGTATCGATGTCTATTTAGGATTGTATTCGTGCCAGTGGTACTAGTGGAAGCTAGGTTGGAAATAGAAAACCCTAGAAATTATGTTTTTTATAGGAGTCCTTTTTAGATTGTGTTTCATTGATTTTGATTTGAATAATCGAGTCCGTTTTTAATTCTTTGATTTACAAATTTGATCTTTGATTGATGGCTAGCAGGTCTGAGCTCGAAGAGGGAGATGGATTTCTTTTGCATTGGTGATGAGCTCTTGTTGGCCAAGTGCAAGGAGATATGCTCATGGTTTCATAGTGTGAAATATCTCGTGATGCACTTGCTGGGCTTGACATTGGAAGTAACGAGTGATGAGCAAAAGCGAATACTTCTTGACGGCAATGGGGCAATCCCAATTGAGATTCTCATGTGGGCAATGGCAGAGGCGATGGAAGTATCGTAGCAATTTCCAAAGGTGGAGGTGATAAGTATGGAGTGTTGAACCCACAAGGAGCTAAAGGTAAGATAATATTCTCTCAAGTCCTATCTGCCACTGATACGACTCTACGTACACCGAATGGTTGCTTCCAACTAGAAACGAGAAATAAAACTATGTTGTGGGTATGAAGAGGATAACTTTGCATGGTATCGGAGAGATAAAATATAACTTTGCAATTCATATGAGGGAGAGGCATAAGCTAACATACTTTCTATTCTTGGATCATATGCACTTATGATTGGAACTCTAGCAAGCATCCACAACTACTAAAGATCATTAAGGTAAAACCCAACCATAGCATTAACATATCAAGTCCCCTTTATCCCATACGCAACAACCCACTTACTCGGGTTTAAGCTTTTGTCACTCTAGAAACCCCACTATAAGCGAATCATGAACGTATTGAAACACCCTACAGCAGGAATCCCTGACGTGTGCGCGGCACGGAAGGCACCATAGGACATCACCAAAATAAAACATACAACTCAAACCAATCTAGGTCATCAATCAACCCAAAGACAAAGGAAATCTACTCAAAACATCATAGGATGGCAACACATCATTGGATCATAATATGTGGCACAAAAGCACCATGTTCAAGTAGGTGATTACAGCGGGGTGCGGGAGAGTGGACCGCTAAAAAGAGATGAGGATGGTGATGATGATGGTGATGTTGATGAAGACGATCACCGCGGCGATGATTCCTCTCCCGATGGCACTCTGGCGGCACCACGAGAGAGGAGGAGAGGTTCTCCCCCTTATGCTTCCTCCTCAATGGCCTCCCCTGGATGGGGAGAGGTTCTCCCTCTGTTCCCTAGCCTTCATGGCGATGATGGCCCCTCCGAGATCCTCCCCCATTGCCTCCGGTGATGATGGCCCCCTCCGGCAGGGTGCCAGAGAGGGCCTAGATTGATCCCTCGTGCTTTTGGAGGCTTGCAGCGGCAGAACTTCTGATCTCCCTTCTGTTCTGTTTTTTTATTTATAGGAGGGGTTGGCGTCAGTTTCATGTCAAGGGGGCCCACGGGGAGTCCACGAGGTAGGGGGCGCGCCCTAGGGGGGCGTCCTTCACCCTAGTGGTGGCCTGGGACTCCCCTCCGGTATCTTTTCGTTCCAATTTTTTTTATATTTTCCAAAAAATATTCTCCGTTGATTTTCAGCGCATTCCAAGAACTTTTATTTCTGCACAAAAACAACACCACGGTAGTTCTGCTGAAAACAGCGTCAGTCCAGGCTAGTTCTAATCAAATCATATGTAACACCCCCATGTATCAACTACAGTGATCAGCTCTTAATCTTGCCTTGTCATCATCATTTGCAATGCATGATCACAGTGATAATTCAACTCATTTCAGTTCCCCTCTCTGAAATCAATTCAAATTCAAAGTGCAAAATAAAGTTGCCCAAAAGTTGCTGGAAAAATGTTCATCTCATAGCCAATATACCATAACATTTATTTATTAAGGAATACAACATCACTCCTTTGCGAAAATGGGCAGTAGCATTTTAAAACAATGCTATTCCAGCAATTTTATTGCTAATTCATTTATGAAAAATACAAATGAATTCTTCTGGTCTCTAAAATATTTGTGGCACTCTCTAAGATCACCAGGGAATTAAAAGGGGCACTTCCCATATTTTTCCTAAGTAAATAGTGTGCCCAAAATATTCTCTTAACCATCTTTGTCTTTTTTTAAAAAGCGAAGAAGAACCCCCCTGGGCCTTGGCCCACTCCCACTGGGCAGCCCACCTAAGCCAGCCCACTCCCCCGCTCCCCTGGCCTATAGGCCACGCCGGACCGAACCCTATCCCATCTTCCCCCACGATCCCCCACTACTCCCACCCACGCTCTCTCTCCCACTCCCCCCGATCTGGATCGGCGATCCATCCCGGCGGCCGCACCTCCCCGCCGCCGTCGCACCTCGCCCCGGAGCCGCCCCACTGCACCGAACCGCCTCTCCTTCTCCGACGCCGGCGCCACCTTGCTCCGACTTTCGCTCATCGGCTCCGACGCCACCTTGCCGCCCCGACCCGCCTTTCCCTCGCCGGACCTCCCCAGGCCTCGCCGTCCCCTTCTCTCCAACGATGTGAGCGAACCCCCCTCTCCACTCTGCCTTCCTCTGCGCACCTCACCATCGTCGCTCGCACGTCCGGCCCCGCGACCACTCGCGCCTGCTCCTGCTTTCCCCTTGCTTTGCCAGCTTCTCTCGCCGTAGCCGGCCGCCCCTACTTTTCCCGCTCGGCTCCGTCCCGCCTGCTACTCACCACCATGCTCGCCTCCATTACCTACTGCTCATTCGTCGACCAAGCCCCTCGCGCAGCCCCGCGCTCGCTCGCCTCTACGTCTCGCAGGACTGCGACACCGAGCGCCGCCCGCAACTGCCGCTGGGCGTCCTCGTCCTCGACGCGCTCGGCCACCCCCGTGCCTCCGTTCATCGCCCCTGGACGTGGCTCGACGCCCACGTTTGGACGCAGCCAACCGCGTGCGGTTTGGCCACCGGAGTCCCGAACACCACTGCCGTCTTCTGTGCTCGCCAGCGGGCATGCGCGCACACACGTTTAGCCAGTGGGTTGACCCACTGACGCTTGGGCCCGACCGGATTAACTAACCCCAAATCGCTAGTTAAAAACAATTAATTTTAGTTAACTAATCTCTGTTAAGTTAAATGATAGGAGTGCCCCACTATTAATTAAACAAAAATGGTTAATCTAATAAAGCCAGAGACAGTGACAGGTGGGACCCAAACACTATTCCCCTTTTTGACAAGTCAACTTTTAACCGGGTCAACTCAGTCAATGACCCCACCTGTCAGCCGAATAAGCAACATTCTGGGTACATTTCATGTGTACCCATAGCTTTTGATCTTTTATTTTCAAATAAAAAATAATTTTAGTAAATGTTTAGAACTTAGAAAAATCATAGAAAATAATCCGTAGCTCGGATGAAAAAGTTTTATACATGAAAGTTGCTCAAAACAACGAGACGAATACGAATGCACGACCCGTTTGTCCGACATACGTTCCTAGCAAGCAAACATCGAACCTTTCCCCTCTGGTTCATTTGTCCGACAGACGTCTGGAACCGGGAATACTTTCCCGGATGTTTTCCTCCTTCACCAGTATCGCCTAGAGCTGCGTTAGAACACCTCTAGAACCGCTTATTTGTATTGTCATGCATATGTTTGCTTGTATTTACTATTTCTTCCCCCTCTTCTCTGCTGATGCCCTTGTGATCGACTACGTCGACGACGACCCTTCTTGCCTTTCAGCGCAGCTTCCAGGCAAGCCCCCCCTTTGGTCATCCCGACATCGCCCATTCTATTCTCTCATGCTTGCATTAGATTTTGCTACTGTATTTGATTGCTCCTATTCTCATGCATAGCCTGCTTTTGTATCTGCTATTGTACCTTACCTGCTTATCCTAAACTGCTTAGTATAGGTTGGTTAGTGATCCATCAGTGACCCCCACCTTGTCCTTGTTGCCCCTGCTTCATCATCGACACCTCGATCAACGTGATCAATGCCATAGCCTGATGTCTACTACACAACCTTCTTCTTGTAGACGTTGTTGGGCCTGCAAGTGCACAGGTATGTAGGATAGTAGCAAATTTCCATCAAGTGGATGACCTAAGGTTTATCAATCCGTGGGAGGCGTAGGATGAAGATGGTCTTTCTCAAAGAACCCTGCAACCAAATAACAAAGAGTCTCTTGAGTCCCCAACACACCCAATACAAATGGCAAATTGTATAGATGCACTAGTTTGGCAAAGAGATGGTGATACAAGTGCAATATGGATGGTAGATATGGGTTTTTGTAATCTGAAATTATAAAAACAGCAAGGTAACTAATGATAAAAGTGAGCGTAAACGGTATTGCAATGGTAGGAAACAAGGCATAGGGTTCATACTTTCACTAGTGCAAGTTCTCTCAACAATAATAACATAGATATATCATATAACAATCCCTCAACATGCAACAAAGAGTCACTCCAAAGCCACTAATAGCGGAGACCAAACGAAGAGATTATGGTAGGGTACGAAACCACCACAAATTTATTCTTTTGGATCGATCTATTCAAGATTTCGCACTAGAATAACACCTTCAGACACAAATCAACCAAAACCCTAATGTCACCTAGATACTCCATTGTCACCTCAAGTAGCCGTGGGCATGATTATACGATATGCATCACACAATCTCAGATTCATATATTCAACCAACACAAAGTACTTTAAAGAGTGCCCCAAAGTTTCTACCGGAGAGTCAAGACGAAAATGTGTGCCAACCCCTATGCATAGGTTCATGGGTGGAACCCGCAAGTTGATCACCAAAACATACATCAAGTGGATCACGTGATATCCCATTGTCACCACAGATAAGCACGGCAAGACATACATCAAGTGTTCTCAAATAATTAAAGACTCAATCCGACAAGATAACTTCAAAGGGAAAACTCAATTCATAATAAGAGAGTAGAGGGGGAGAAACATCATAAGATCCAACTATAATAGCAAAGCTCGCGATACATCCAGATCATGCCATAGAGAGAGCAAGAGAGAGAGAGAGATCAAACACATAGCTACTGGTACATACCCTCAGCCCCGAGGGTGAACTACTCCCTCCTTGTCATGGAGAGCGCCGGGATGATGAAGATGGCCACCGGTGAGGGATTCCCCCTCCGGCAGGGTGCTAGAACGGGCTCCCGAGAGGTTTTTGCTGGCTATGGAGGCTTGCGGCGGAGGAACTCCCGATCTATCTTCGTCTTCGATGGTTTTAGGGTATATGGGAATATATAGGCGAAAGAACTCGGTCGGGGGAGCCTCGAGGGGCCCACAAGACAGGGGGGCACGCCCAGGGGGTGGGCACGCCCTCCTATCTCCTGGCCTCCTCGAACCTTCCTTGGCTTGTACTCTAAGTCTCCCGGATCATATCCTTTCCAAAATACACGCTCCCAAAGGTTTCATTCCGTTTGGACTCCGTTTGATATCCCTTTTCTTTGAAATACTGAAACAGGCAATAAAACAACAATATGGGTTGGGCCTCCGGTTAATAGGTTAGTCCCAAAAGTAGTATAAAAGTGTATAATAAAGCCCGTAATCATTCAAAACAGATAATAAAATAGCATGAATGCTTCATAAATTATAGATACGTTGGAGACGTATCAGAGCCCGACACCTCACATCACATCACGCCCCTTTTTGTTGCTCGACTCTGCAGAGTTGCCATCGAGTGCCGAGGGTGGAACCTCATACATCACTCCTGATGAGATCTCTGTAGTGTAGCTATTCGGTCGTGGTCATCGAGGGTGGTTCCTCCTTCACCATTCATGACACAGCTCTGTCGTGCAACACCTCAAGTGTGAACCTCGAGGGTGGTTCCTCTTACGTTCACCTTGATGATTAAATCGAGTGGAATCCACCGGGGGTGATTCCTCGGGTTTTCCCATTGATGTTTGGATACACGGTTACCTTGTCTTTACTTGAGACCTTTGGGAAAGTTGGGCGGGCCCGGAGAGCACCCGCAAGATAATGACGTGGCACGGCCGGGCATTCTGGGCCCTTGTTGTAAGTCCACGAGATGGGGCGACGGGGTCACTTCGATCGTGAGTCTCTGCTCGTCTCCGCAAGCTAATACACTACAAGAAATATGTCAATTTGTGACCTTGACTATTGGTCACTGAAAGGTCATTGTTTTTCATTTGCGACCTTTTTGTGACCAAAAACAGAAGGTCAAAAGTTGGCGGTCGTAAACTGAAATTAACGACCTTCTCTGTGAGAAGGTTGTAGACGTTTACGACCAAAACAGAAGGTCGTTGAACCCATGACATTTTGTTTTGGTCGCTGGCTGCCTGCCCAGGCCACGTCGGATCCAACGTGGCACAATTGCGACCAATTCAAAAGGTCGTTACTTAGAATCAGCCCGGTACATTTCGGTGCTTTAGATGGGCCGAGCCCATTAGTTCAGCCTTTTTAATATATTTTTTCCTGTAAGTTACAAGGGCCAAGTCCATTTCAGCCTTTTATTTATTTCTGGGCCAGGGCCTTTTAACATTGTTTGGGCCATTATATTTTGGAGCTGGTCCCACTTGTCATCTTCTCACACATTGGGCCTTTTAACATTGTTTGGGCCATTATATTTTGGAGCTGGTCCCACTTGTCATCTTCTCACACATTGGGCCCACTTGACAGAAAATTAAAAAATGCTCAAATTATTTTCATAAGTGGATCCCACAAGTCAGGTTTCCATTCCACGCGTTTTCAAATCACATACATAATCAATATTTCAAACGGAACAGTACAGATGTAGTACGTCAAATAACACCAAGTCTACTACAATACGTACATAGTTATTACATCCCGGATATGCCTACTATTACAATATTGCAATATTTACATTCTATTACAATCAAACAAAAGAGACGGCTCTTTGCTGAGTAGAGCTATATGGTTTCGAACTTCATATTTTGTAGACCTCGAGCTCCTGAAGACAAAGACAAACATCATTAAAGATTAGAGTGTACACATGCTAGGACTAGCATTGGTTAAAAATAACTAACAATCACATGATGAAGTCCTAGAATGAAATTTCAGTAGTGACCAGATCTAGATCTATAGGAAACAGAACAACCACGATAAAATCCTAACCAGAATGCATTTAATAAAAATGGATTGCATCTGGTTACTATAGTGTAAGCTAACGACATGAAGGTTCCATCAGGCAATGATCAACTACTCAAAACCATTCTGTGCTTTGCAAAAAAAAAATACTAGATGAATCTCACTAACAAGAGCACTACACGATTAATAGAAGAAGTAATAAGCATATGACATAATAGCAAGTGAAGGATTTATCTATCTCCCTGTTGAATAGATGTAATCAGGGTATGTAAATGGTTCATCATCAGCTAGTAAAAGGTAGATATGAGTTTGTAGCCATACCGACATGGTTGGTTGCAATCTTGCCATCCTTTGAGGGAGAAAGGTGTTGCCATCACCCCTGCATTGTTGCTTCTAGAAAAAGCACCATGTAATCAGGGGGTGTGGTGAGCCATTAAGTACATTTCAACAGATGTGAGAGCGAGCAGACATGAAAGGACTAGACGTAAAAATAGACGAGGTTTGTGCTATTCAGTTGTTATACAAGGACTCTCATACATATAGAATGAACTCTTACTGGATTAAACTCAATGCTATCTTCATATTAATTTGGTCAGTATGACGAATAAACGGACTAATGTAGACACACAGAAGCAGACCTTCATGCCGTCCTCAATCTTGGCGACCTGAGACTGGATGCTAGCGATGGTCTCCTTGAGTGGGGTGTTGACAGGGTAGTTACCCTCGTCCAACACGAATCTGCAACAATCCAGTACAATTGAAGATTGTACGCTATGGGTAGATGAAAAATGTAAGCAATGGTACTTGCCACAGGCAGATTGAGGGACCTGGTGAGGTAGCTGTCGATGCGGACGCCGTCAACAATGAGGGTGTCGAGATACATCCAAGCAACGAGGAGGGGTCGGGTCCAGCAGCAGCCGTCGGGGACGCGGCTATCTCTAGCTTGGATGAGAGCCCGTCAGGGAGGAGGGACAGTCGGGACGCGTATGTCTCAGCATGGTGCAGAGCCTGTAGGAGCGGTAGCAAATGAAGCACTATAAATAGCCAGTACGTGTGTATCTACTAGAAAGTAATCAGACCACTACACAAGACATAGCAAGCAGCTATTCCTATATCACCAACCAGAAACATAAACCATAGTAGTTAAATGGAGATATATGAGCTAGCTCAAGCAGTGCATAATTCTAGGATAGCATCTCCCATGCCTATATGCATAACACCGACAAAACAACAGCAACACAAACAGTAGTATAGAAACTTAAAACAATAACATCCCCTAAATAGTAGTAACCAGGGAATTAACTGACAGTTTGTAGAGGAAAACAAAATGACAAACACTACTGGTAGTAGCATGTGCATCAGTTTTTGACTGCACAGAAGATTACTTATATTAAAATAATACATACTAAGAACTAAGATTACTTTGTTGTAACTCATGAGCTCTCTGTCACGTTATGCCAGGTGTAATGTGACATCACAATACCACCAAACTATTCAGCAATTAGAGCATACACCTACAACAAAGCAGAGCAGAATTCATTTCTAATCTGCATGACTGAAACTGCTCCTGGTTTTAATATGTATACAACACGCAATCATTGACCACGGAGCATACGCCCACAACAAAACTGGGGAGCAATTTAGTTCTAGATCAGATCTTAGACAAGTGATACATATCAACACATTTGGAACACCAAGCAAGAGTTACGTCTCAAGTTAATAAACTAATACTTGCTCTGAAATACACAAATTACACAAAAACTAGTCCAGCAGTTAAGGTTGAGAAGTCATGTCTCTAGTTATTGGCCAGAACAAATTACACAAATTGAAAAGGCACTATTTAATACACAAATTGACTTTTTGGTATTTGTGTATTAGATATTTGTGTATTAGATAGTATTACATAAATCAGATTGAAAAGGCACTATCTAGATATTTGTGTATTAGATAGTATTACATAAATCAGATCTTAAGGTTGTATCTAGTTATCTAGTTATTTATTACTCCTTTTTAACTAGTTTATTAAAAAGGCACTATCAAGCAAAAGAAAGGATTGCTCCATGCAATTGTCCACTGAAACCATGATAGGATCACAGCTACATGCATGGCAAACAAGAACTGAAACTCTTAGACCATACATTGTTCAGTTCTGCAGTAAAAGAAATGCGCATGGCTGAAATAAATCTACTAAATTACATGAAACAAGGGACGGCCATTGAATGAATATTAAGCCACTGGAAATAGACGAAGAACAAAAAGTAACACTGTCTAATCAAACAAACACTTAGAAGATAAAAAGAGGACTCAAAAAACTGTTCCTGTGGTGTTGTCGTGTCATCGATCCACGCACTGCAAGGACTGCACTACTACCAGCTCGAAAGAAGACCTCCCACTTGACGACGTATTAATCTAGATACACAAATTGAAAGTCAATTGAAAAGTCAACTTTTTAATAAACTAGTTAAAAGGAGTAAGAAATAACTAGATAACTAGATACAACCTTAAGATCTAATACTGTCAAGTATCTAGTTATCCGCCGACCTGATGTCTTTAGTTAATAAACAAATCCTTAGAGAAGTCATGTCTCTAGTTATTGGCCAGGACAAATTACACAAATTAAGGTTGAGAAGCAAGAAATTGAGCATTACTTACTATTTTTCAAATTTAATAAACTAATACTATCTTCTGACAATAACTAAATAAATACAAGCTATTGTAAATTGCTGAACAATATCAAGACACATCAGGATAAATTTTACTATCTTGCAAGTTCCAAGGGAAAAAGTTGGATGAAAAAGCATGACTAGATTTAAGCTTTCGGATGTGTCAATCTGATTACTATTTCAGATATAATATGGTTTCACTATAATCTTTTTAGTGCAATTGTTGTTGGTTTCCAATTATCAGAAAATCATGTTGAAAAGATCAACAGAAAGGCTGGGAGGCAACAAAGAAATAGTTATATTCTTGTTCTAGATGCAATGTACTGGTCAACTAGTTCAATCAGGAGTAACAATACATATTTCCCTAAACCTAACATTGCCATAGTGTGTAAATCATGCCACTGGTCAAAGCACAACACCACAATCACAAGTCTAAGGCTACCACGAAGGCAGAAGCACAGCCGGCCGTGGCTGCAGCAGAGTTCGTCGCCTCTGTCCCACTGGTTGCCTTGCCTACCTGAATAAAATAAGCAATCAACCGGATGTCAACTAGTTAGCATTTGCATTATCAGCATAAATGTTTCATAAACACCACATGAAAAACCGAATATCAAACAAAATGAGATATATTGTAAGTGTGAGACGAATCATGGATTCCTTCTATTCTTTAGACGTAGTAAATGATAGGTTGCAAATGTAATCCAACTGGGTAGATCGATCTTCGGGGTTGCTGACTTGCACAAAGAGGAAGAAGAGGGGAGAGAGAGAGCTACCTTCCATTGCATGGCATCCATCAAGGTTAGAGCCCTCCTCTTCTGCAGCTTCTACATCGGCCAAGAATGTCCTCCTCTATGGCATGTCCATGGCCCTGCAGCCTCTCCATGGCCTGGCCCCTTCAACTGCCTCTGCGTGCACATCACACATCAGTTCGGGGGAAGAAGGAAGAAGCAGAGGAGGGAGAAGGAGAGAAGGCACTCACGTGTCAGATGATTTGCCGGCTTCGGGCGGCGGTGGAGGTTGGACGTCGCGGCTCCTCCCCTTCCTGTGTGTGCTTCGTGGTGGACAAGGAAGCAAGGGAGAACTCCCCCTCTGCCGGAGGAGTTCCTCTGCTGGTCGCCGCAGTCCAACCACGGCAGTGGCGAAGAACGTCGCCGTTGCTAGGGGAGGAAGACGTCCTAGTCGCCGTCGTCGTCCCTTCGAGGTGGTTGTCCAAGAGGCATCAGCGGCGGATGCATGGGAGGGATTGGGAGCCGCGGTGGCGTGGGCTGTGGATGCGGTTGGAGGCGTGCTGGATCTGATCTGGGACAGGGAAGAGGCGCGCCATGGCCGCCAGCGATAGAGCTCCATCCCTTTCTTCTTCTCTTGTCTTGTGATGAGTGGAGGGGAGGGGAGGGTGCAGACAGCTGCAGACCGGTGGTGAGGGGAGAGGTGGGTGGCG
>NC_041385.1:659886989-660019044 GCF_002162155.2 Triticum dicoccoides | reverse complement strand
AGAGGAGTGGGGGCGGGGAGGGATCTGGATCGGCTAGGGTTCACACACGTGAGAGAGAGGCTGCAGTGGGTTGGATGGACTGATGGATGGATGTATGGATGGGCGGATGGACGGATGTTTGCCACGTCATTGATCCATGCCACAACGGATTCCACCAATCATAATTCAGCTTATGTTCTCTTATAGTTTTTATCTTCTTATTTAGGGCAAAAATTCAACATATTAACCACGTATAGTTTGTTAAAATAAATGAATATTGTGCACATGTGTGTATCTTGTGATGACAAACAGTGTCGATATGCAGATTTTTCATTTTTTTTGACAAAAAATCATTTTTTCATTTTTCGAGTGCCCAAAATGAGTTCTTTTTGTGAAGGACCTACCATATATTTGTTGCAAAATTGAACCAAATCAATTTTGTAAAATATTAGGCCATATTTAATGTACAATTGACCAAATGGTTGGGTGTCAAAAGATTTTATCCACCTATCATGAAAAAGATAAGTTTTCGCCGATTCACTAGGAAGCGGGTCAAATTTGAACTGCAGCTGCCTCATAGTTTACTATTTATTTTTTCCAAAAACTATTTCTAGGTACATAAATATATATTTAATCATAGAAACACAAAAAAATTGCAAGATTCAACTAGTAGCTAGGAACGGTCGTGCCCTCAGTTTTGACCACATTGTGAAACGGACATGAAAAATTCAAAAAAAATCAAAAAAATTGGAAAACCTTCGCATTGTGTCATTACATGTGACCAAGTTGCCAGAAAAAATAATAAACTTGTAATACGATAATTATTTTAAAAAAATGTTATGAGAAATGAGCTATTACGTGTGAAGATTCATGGATTTCAAGGCAAATGATCAATCTTATAGCCACATTGATGGCATAGTTTGTTCAAATGATCGCATATTGTGCACAAGGGTGCATATTGGAATGACAAACAATATTTCTTAAGGAAGTTTTCATTTTCTTTGGACGAAAAATTCATTTTCCATTTTTTGAGTGCCCAAAATGAGTTTTTTTGTGTAGGACCTACCATATATTTGTTGCAAAATTGTACCAAGTCAATTTTCTAAAATACTAGGACATATTTAATGCACAATTGACCAAATGGTCGGGTGTAAAAAGTTTTGATCCACCTCTTGTGAAAAAGACAAATTTCTGCCGATTTAGTTGGAAGCGGGTCAAATTTGAACTGTAACTACCTCGTAGTTTGCTCTTTATTTTTTCCAAAAATAATTTCTAGGTACATAAGTATCTATTTAATCATAGAAACACAAAAAAATTCTAAGATTCAACCACTAGCTAGGAACAGTCATTCCCGCCATTTTGACCGCATTTTGAAACGAGCATAAAAAATTCAAAAAAATCAAAAAATTGGAAAACGTTCGCATTGCGTCATTATAGTGACCAAGTTACCAGGAAAAATTATGAACTTGTAATACGGTAATTATTTTTAAAAAGTGTTCTTAGAAATGAGCTATCAAGTGTGAAGATTCATGGCTTTCAAGCCAAATGATCAATCTTATGGCCACATTCATGACATAGTTTGTTCAAATGATGTCATATTGTGCACAAGGGTGCATATTGGAATGACAAACAATGTTGCCTAAGGAAGTTTTCATTTTCTTTGGACGAAAAATCCATTTTCCATTTTTCGAGTGCCCAAAATGAGTTTTTTTTATGAAGGACCTACAAAATATTTGTTGCAAAATTGTACCAAATAAATTTTCTAAAATACTAGGACATATTTAATGCACAATTGACCAAATGGTTGGGTTTCAAAAGCTTTTATCCACCTCTCGTGAAAAAGACAAATTCCCGCCAATTTAGTAGGAAGCGGGTCAAATTTGAACTGTAGTTGCCTTATAGTTTGCTCTTTATTTTTTCCAAAAATCATTTCTAGGTACACAAGTATCTATTTAATCAGAGAAACACCAAAAAAATTCCCAGATTCAACTAATAGCTAGGGAACGGTCATTCCCGCCGTTTTGACCGCATTTTGAAACGGACATAAAAAATTCAAAAAGAATCAAAAAATTGGGAAACCTTCGCATTGTGTCATTATATGTGGCGAAGCTCCCAGCAAAAATAATAAACTTATAATACGACAATTCTTTTTAAAAAGTGTTCTCAGAAATGAGCTATCATGCGTGAAGATTCATGGCTATCAAGCCAAATGATCAATCTTATGGCCACATTCATGGCATAGTTTTTTCAAATGACCTCATATCGTGCACAAGGGTGCATCTTGGAATGACAAACAATGTTGCCTAAGGAAGTTTTCATTTTCTTTGCGCGAAAAATTCATTTTCCATTTTTCCGAGTGCCCAAAATGAGTTTTTTTGTTATGGACCTACCATATATTTGTTGCAAAATTGGACCTAATTAATTTTATAAAATACTAGGCCATATATAATGTACAATTGACAAAATGGTTGGGTGTCAAAAGTTTTGATCCACCTCTGGTGAATAAGACAAATTCCCGCTGATTCAGCAGGAAGCGGGTCAAATTTGAACTGCAGCTGCCTCATAGTTTACTATTTATTTTTTCCAAAAATCATTTCTAGTTACATAAGTACCTATTTAATCATAAATACATGGTTTTGTGGCGACACGTCGATGTTTGGACGGTGGCCGAGGGCTCCAACTCTAGAGCGCGTAAACTAGCATGCCTCCCACGTGGTCACCGCGTGACTGTGGCATTACCATGTGTTCTGGGCGGCGTAGGCATGTCTAGTGGTTTGGGAACTCCCCAGGTAGGTGCTAGGAAGAAAATCACATCATAAGATTCTCACAAGGAGACCGATCGATGCTCAAACATGAATAAGCAGCCAAGTGTTTGATTAGCGGTACGGGAAATTCACATGGCTAATGTGCGTGAGCTTTGGCTGAGGATGATTAGTTACTAAGAAGACCGTCTTCAAAAAACTTCAACTCAAAAGGAGGACCCTAGGTGGTACTTGCTTTGCAAAGTACCACACTGGACATAAATACGAATGTTGAAGCTGGGCTGAAAATAATGAATGGATTGAGCTGGCATTTGGTGGAGGATGGTTATTTGGGAATAGGAAAGCACTATAGAAAATGGATACCATTTGGACATGCCAAAGTGGTACTTCCTTCACAAAGTGTTTTTCTGAATAGAATAGGAAAATGAATTTTTTTGAATTATTTTTGAACTAGGAAAGGAAGGTTTTTTACATATTTGATGAAGATATGACCCAAAGAATTTATGAGATTTTTTTGGGAATTTTTGAAATGATAGGAATATAGGTTGCTTCACAACCTAGGGCAAAAACTGCCACATGGACATGACACATAGGCAAAACTGATGAGGTGGTGACCATCTATATTGGTCATGATCAGCTAGAAATAAGGCAGCGGGCCAGTGTTATCTGCTTTATGACCATTTGGTGTAAGGAAATTACGACCTTTCTGACCAAAATGGTCGTTATAGTTTAGGGTTTGGAGCCCCCCGAACAGCTTTTGACCAATTGGTCTGAAATGGTCATAGATCTATGACCAATTCTTCCAGGGTCACTGCAGAAGTTCACTAGTTGACATATTTCTTGTAGTGATAATACACTATGGTATGGGTATTTGTTCTGAGTTGGCCTCTGGCATTTACACACTAACCACCACACAAGAATAGTTATGGGCCTCGACGTCGTAGTATCAGCCGAAGCTTTGTCAAACGTCCAGTTCAGCATCGTGGGCATGTCGGGCCAGTGCCATCCAATATGAGGTGGTGCTCGTCCCCGCTCGTCGCACAACGACCCAGAGTGCTATGGCCGATGGGCCCAAGACCCCAGAGTGCTTAGGATGTAGACCGACAGGGACCTCTGTGCTGAGCCTAGGTAGGGCTACTACGTGTTGATCTTCCGAGGCTGGGCATTGACCCAGAAAAGTGTGTCCGGCCAGAGTAATCAAGGTTGTTGGAAAACGTGGTGCACCCCTATAGGGAAGATTATCTATTAATAGCTGTGTCTATGGTAACAGATGTTCAGACTTATATCCTGATCTTATACAACTACAAATGGATACTTGAGATATGTGGCTCCGAGATTGCTTTCTCGCAGGGAGTCGAGGAAGGATATCTGGGCATTAATGTTACAACATGTTTGTTAATTAAACTGCTTTTCTTTACTCTCTTACATGTTGCAAGATGCTCGGAGCTGCTTGAAGATGCAAGTATTTGATAGGCTAGGCCTTACCCCTCTATTCTGGCATTCTGCAGTTCAGTCCACTGATTCAAACCTTTCATTTGGTACCAATGCATACTTAGTATAGATCTGATGCTTGCGAGTACATTGGATGAGTACTCACGGTTGCTTTAATACCCCCTTTCCCCCTTCTTTCTTCTTTTCGGTTGATGCAACCGGATGGTGGATCCCTGGAGCCAGATGCCACCGCTGACGGATACTGCTAAGTGGAGACCGCCGACGACCAGGAGTAGTTAGGAGGTCCCAGGCAGGAGGCCTTGCCTCTTCGATCGTTGTAGCTTTTGTGCTAGCCTTCTCAAGGCATCCTTGTTTAACTTATGTCTATACTCAGATATTGTTGCTTCCGCTGACTCTTGTGTATCGAGCTTGTATTCGAGCCCTCGAGGCCCCTGGCTTGTAATATAAAGCTTGTATTATTTTATTTGTGTCTAGATTTGTGTTGTGATATCTTCCTGTGAGTCCCTGATCTTGATCGTACACATTTTCATGTATGATTAGTGTACGATTGAATCAGGGGCGTCACATCATACCAAAATTGTGGAAAATATTATAAACATGGCATGAATACTTCATAAATTATAGATACATTGAAGACGTATCAGCATCCCCAAGCTTAATTCCTGCTCGTCCTCAAGTAGGTAAATGATAAAATAAATAATTTATGAAGTGTGAATGCTAGCAAGTGCACATGTTTGATCAATGATAATTTCAGTCACCTTTTCTAGCATCACTATATATCATAACAGTAGCTCAACCCATAAAACTTCTCATGATCAAGTAACAAGCTATTCACATGTTAAAGTATAGATCATAAACTTTCTTGAAAACTAAAAACTATGTTCTCAGTCATCAAACAATTGCAATCATCTTATTTTCAGGAAGGGTCTATGTAAGAGATTTCATTTAGCAAATTCCACATACTCAACTATCATTTAATCTTTCACAATTGCTAGCACTCACGTGATATTTATGGGTTCAAAGTTTTAATCGGATACAGAGAAAGATAGGGGCTTATAGTTTCTCCTATCAACCTTTTACCTTAAGGGTAATGTCAACAATAATACTTTATGAAACCTACATCCAAGTGGATATATATATATATCCGGATCGCTCCAACACAAAGTGCTTGCCAAAGGAAAAACTGTAAAAAGGAAAGGTGATGATCACCAAGGCTCTTGTATAAAGGTAGAAGATAAAACTAAACGATATGCCCTTCGCAGAGGGAAGCAGAGGTTGTCATGCGCTTTTATGGTTGGATGCACAAAATCTTAATGCAATATAACGTCACTTTATATTGCCTCTTGTGATAAAGACCTTTATTATGCAGTCCGTCGCTTTTATTTATTCCATATCACAAGTTCGTATAAAGCTTATTTTCTTCACACTAATAGATCATTCATATTTAGAGAGCAATTTTTATTGCTTGCACCAATGACAACTTACTTGAAGGATCTTACTCAATCCATAGGTAGGTGTTGGGGATATAACTATTGGTATGACCCGCCCAGGAGGGGCCGGGTTATACCTACAAGTACTCTTGAAGGCCAAGACCAAGGTTGAAGATGGCGGTTTATTAAGGGCCCAAAGCCCAGAGACGACTTAAGGCCCATAGTGATAAACTTCCATATGTACGTGACTTGTATTGTAAGGTAAGAATAGTTAAGAGACCGAGCCGGACACTATTTATGAGCCGGCCGGGACTCTGTGAGCCGCTGGGCGTCGACCTCTGTATATAAAGGGATGACCCGGCGGCGGTTCACGGCAAGTAACATCAGATCGAGAGCTAGGTCAAGAGATTCCTCTCCCTAGTTATCGAGTCATAACCAATCCCACTCAAAACTGGATCGTAGGCTTTTACCTTCACCGTAAGGGGCCGAACCAGTATAAACCTTGTGTCCTTTATCCCCATTAACCCCTTTAAGCTTCCTAGTTGCGATGGCTCCATGACTAAGTCCATTCACTAGGACATCTGACGTGACAATTCCACGACAGTTGGCACCCACCATGGGGCCAGCGCATGGTGGATTTGAGTTCTTGAAGGGCAGCTTTGAAGGGATCAAGGGATACGCTGTGGGCCGGATGACCAAGAGTCGTTGTGGCAACCTCTACATCAATGGCACGGGCTGGGGTCCCGACACCGGCTCAATTGAGTACAGGTATCGGGTCCCCTTTGGCGGAATCCACGTCTTCATCGGCAAGATCGGCGAGCCGGGCCCTGAGCCGGACATCTGCACCGACCTCGTCGAGACGGCTCAGCGTGCGAGACCCGCCCGGGATCTGCCTGCTGTGAAGTGTGCCTTTGTGGGATGCATCCACAGAGGGCTCTCTGAAGGATCTGCATCTGGTGGTGAGACGGCCATCTATTCTAATGGTGAGTCATCTAGAGGCAAGACAGATTCGTTGTATCAACTACAAGACGGTGGGCTTGGGGGCTGTTCCGATGGCAGCAGTATTCCGGATCTCCTTGAGCCGCCGAGCCATCCAGAATCTTCATGGCCGGCACGCAACCTACTCAAGACTCCACAACCGCGGCAGCAATAACCTCCGGGTCAGCAGCAGCCGGGGCAGGAGGCCCTGTGCGCTCGCCGGCTCAGGTGCTGATGGATCTCACGGATAAGATGACCGCTCTGTTAACCGCCACAGTCAACCCGGCGGATCAAGCTCAACATGATGCGGAAGTGGAGCAGTTGAAACTAGATATAGTGCAGGCTAAGGAAGATCTGGCAGCGGAAGATGTCAGGATGACAGCAGAGCGGGCGATTCTGGACGCTCAGGCTCAGCAGATTCAGGCGCAGACTTTCTGGCTCACGATGGATCAGAACACGTCCAATGAGGTCATGTGGAGAAGATACCAGAAGACTCAGTCTTGGCTCCCTCCGGTTTATGATCCTCGAAACCTCTTCCATACACCCGGTGCAGGGCCCAGTAATCCGCCAGAGATAGACCGGGTTGCGGCACCTGGGGTTGGGACGCCGGTTCAACCACAGGTGATGGGGCCTCCCCGTATGAATACTGCTCCACCTCAGTACGCACCGACACCATAGGGTCATTATTCTAACCCGTTGGAGAACATGATCGTGGCGGCGGCATGATTGGCGTTTCTCCCGATGGAGGGCGACTCTCCGATGATGGTTGAAACCCGCCGGGTCAGGGAACTTCTTCAGACGGCCTTAGCATAGTATGAGGCATACTCATATAGCCGGGACATGATTCATTCAACCCCTCGTCCAAGCCGGAGCCCGAGATATAGCAGGCACATGGACTCGGCGGCCGTTTCAAGCAACGCCCGGCGCCGTAACCAGCCGGGCGGGCATGACCCGGCGCGCAATGGAGCCTTTAACTTGGTGGATCAGGACATAATACGTCAAGAGGCTGAGCGGGCGGCTCAGCAGGCGGCTGAGCAGGCGGCTGATACGTCTTCGTTGTATCTATAATTTTTGATTGTTCCATGCCAATATTCTTCAACTTTCATATACTTTTGGCAACTTTTTATACTATTTTTGGGACTAACATATTGATCCTGTGCCCAGTGCCAGTTCCTGTTTGTTGCATGTGTTATGTTTCATAGAATCCCCATATCAAACGGAGTCCAAACGGGATAAAAACGGATGGAGAATTATTTTGGAATATTTGTGATTTTTGGGAGGAAGAATCAACGCGAAACGGTGCCCGAGGTGAATACAAGAGTGGCCCATGCCACCACTCCAGGTGGGCGCGCCCCCCACTCTCGTGGGACACCCGTAAGGTGGTTGATGCCCTTCTTTGGCCGCAAGAAAGATAATTTTTGGAAAACAATCTGGGCGAAGGTTTCAATGCAATCGGAGTTACGGATCTCTAGATACAAAGGAAACGGGGCCAGGGCAGAATTCTAGAACGTAGAAACAGAGAGATAGATCCAATCTCAGAGGGGCTCTCGCCCTTCCAAGCCATTGGAGCCAAGGACCAAAGGGGAAACCCTTCTCCCATCTAGGTAGGAGGTCAAGGAAGAATAAGAAGAAGGGGGCCTCTCTCCCCCTCGCTTCCGGTGGCGCCGGAGCGCTGCCGGGGGCCATCATCATCACCGCGATCTTCACCAACACCTCCATAATCTTCACCAACATCTCCATCACCTTCCCCCATCTATATTCAGCGGTCCACTCTCCCGCAACCCGCTGTGCCCTCTACTTGAACATGGTGCTTTATGCTTCATATTATTTTCCAATGATGTGTTGCCATCCTATGATGTCTGAGTAGATTTTTGTTGTCCTATCGGTGATTGATGAATTGCTATGATTGGTTTGAGTTGCATGTTTTATTATTGGTGCTGTCCTATTGTGCCCTCCGTGTCGCGCAAGCGTGAGGGATTCCCGCTGTAGGGTTTGCAATATGTTTATGATTTGCTTATGGTGGCTGGCGTGAGTGACAGAAGCACAGACCCGAGTAAGTAGGTTGTTTGCGTATGGGACAAAGGGGAATTGATACTTTAATGCTATGATTGGGTTTTACCTTAATAAATCTTTAGTAGTTGCGGATGCTTGCTAGAGTTCCAATCATAAGTGCATATGATCCAAGTAGAGGAAGTATGTTAGCTTATGCCTCTCCCTCAAATAGAATTGCAATAGTGATTACCGGTCTAGTAACATAGTCAATTGCTTAGGGACAATTCCGCAACTCCTACCACCACTTTTCCACACTCGCTATATTTACTTTATTGTATCTTTATCTAAACAGCCCCTACTTTTTATTTACGCGTTCTTTATTATCTTGCAAACCTATCCTATCACACCTACAAAGTACTTCTAGTTTCATACTTGTTCTAGGTAAAGCGAATGTCAAGCGTGCGTAGAGTCGTATCAGTGGCCGATAGGACTTGAGAGAGTATTTGTTCTACCTTTAGCTCCTCGTTGGGTTCGACACTCTTACTTATCGAAAGAGGCTACAACTATCCCGTATACTTGTGGGTTATCAACGGCTCAGCTGACGGCTTACCAGCCTTTTCCGGTTTATCCGACGACCTCTATTGAGGCAGGCGTGGCCACCAGGACCGGAGGTGTCCCTTGTCTGGTGCTGGATCTGCGTAACGACCGTTTGCCCAAGGATTTCAAGGGACCTAGGAAGCTACCTAATTATACAGCCGACTTACAGCCTGGGGCATGGATTGAAAGCTACAAGATGGCTATGTAGTTACTGGAGGTTAGTGATGCTGCGATGGCCAAGTACTTCACCATGATGTTGGATGGGACCGCCCGCACTTGGTTGAAGGGGCTACCACCTAATTCCATCAGTTCATGGGTACAGTTAAAAGCCCGGTTCATTCAGAACTTCAAGGATACATGCAAGCAGCCGATGTCAATTGTAGACTTGACTAACTCCAAGCAGGAGGAGGGCGAGTCCACAACCCATTGGGTGCGCCGGGTCAAGGTCATAATACATTTGTCTGATAAGATGGATGCCGGCTCTGCAGTCTTAATGTTGGAGAAAAAATGTCGTTTTCATCCTCTGAAGATGAAGCTTGGGTGGCTCAAGCGCGATTGCAATGATATGGGTACGCTGATGGCGGCTCTGGTCAAGTACGTTGACTCTGATAGTACCAAGGATCCTGAGTCTGATGATGAAAAGACAGGGAAGGGAAAGAAGAATGGCAACGGCAAGGGCCCTCAGCATAACCCGGCAAATCAAGGAGGTAATAAACGTAAGGCTGATGGTAGCTTGGAATTTGTGGCTAACACCAATGCGCAGGGTAACAATCAATGATGTAATTGGAGACCACCTCCCTGGTCCGGCGGGTCAAGCCCAATGCTTGAGAAGTTACTAAATGAGACTTGTCCAAGGCATGGCACTCAGCAGAAGCCGGCCACTCATTTATATAAGGACTGTACGATCATGAAGGTTTTCAAGAATTCCAACATGTTCGACGGTAATCAAGGGCAGGGCGTCGGCTCAGGTGGCAGCGGTTTTCATGGCCCAGGCGGTGTTTCAAATTCCAATTTTCACAACTCTCAGGGTAATCAAGGTGGTCATAATCAGCAATTTGGCCAGGGTGGTCAGCAACAACAGCAGCAGGGTGGATACCAGAGCCATCCAAAGCAGCTGAATGATGTCTACTACACAACCTTCTTCTTGTAGACATTGTTGGGCCTCCAAGTGCAGAGGTTTGTAGGACAGTAGCAAATTTCCCTCAAGTGGATGACCTAAGGTTTATCAATCCGTGGGAGGCGTAGGATGAAGATGGTCTCTCTCAAGCAACCCTGCAACCAAATAACAAAGAGTCTCTTGTGTCCCCAACACACCCAATACAATGGTAAATTGTATAGGTGCACTAGTTCGGCGAAGAGATGGTGATACAAGTGCAATATGGATGGTAGATATAGGTTTTTGTAATCTGAAAATATAAAAACAGCAAGGTAACTAATGATAAAAGTGAGCGTAAACGGTATTGCAATGGTAGGAAACAAGGCCTAAGGTTCATACTTTCACTAGTGCAAGCTCTCTCAACAATAATAACATACTTGGATCATATAACTATCCCTCAACATGCAACAAAGAGTCACTCCAAAGTCACTAATAGCGGAGAACAAACAAAGAGATTATGGTAGGGTACGAAACCACCTCAAAGTTATCCTTTCTGCTCGATCTATTCAAGAGTCCGTAGTAAAATAACATGAAGCTATTCTTTCCGTTCAATCTATCATAGAGTTCATACTAGAATAACACGTTAAGACACTAATCAACCAAAACCCTAATGTCACCTAGATACTGCAATGTCACCTCAAGTATCCATGGGCATGATTATACGATATGCATCACACAATCTCAGTTTCATCTATTTAACCAACACAAAGTACTTCAAAGAGTGCCCCAAAGTTTCTACCGAAGAGTCAAGACGAAAACATGCGCCAACCCCTATGCATAGGTTCATGGGCGGAACCCGCAAGTTGATCACCAAAAGATTCATCAAGTGGATCATATGAATATCCCCTTGTCACCGCAGATAAGAACGGCAAGACATACATCAAGTGTTCTCAAATCCTTAAAGACTCAATCCGATAAGATAACTTCAAAGGGAAAACTCAATTCATCACAAGAGAGTAGAGGGGGAGAAACATCATAAGGTCCAACTATAATAGCAAAGCTCGTGATACATCAAGATCGTGCCATAGAGAGAACACGAGAGAGAGAGATCAAACACATAGCTACTGGTACATACCCTCAGCCCTGAGGGTGAACTACTCCCTCATCATCATGGAGAGCGTCGGGATGATGAAGATGGCCACCAGTGATGGATTCCCCCTCCGGCAGGGTGCCGGAACGGGCTCCCGAGAGGTTTTTGGTGGCTACAGAGGCTTGCGGCGGCGGAACTCCCGATCTATCTTCGTCTTTGATGTTTTAGGGTATATGGGAATATATAGGCGAAAGAAGTCGATTGGGGGAGCCTCGAGGGGCCCACGAGGGTGGAGGGCGCGCCCAGGGGGGTGGGCACGCCCCCCTATCTCGTGGCCTCCTTGACGCTTCCCTGGCTTGCACTCCAAGTTCCCGGGATTGCTTCTGTTCCAAAAATAACTTTCTCGAGGGTTTCATTCCGTTTGGACTCCGTTTGATATTCCTTTTCTTCGAACACTGAAATAGGCAAGAAAACAACATTATGGGCTGGGCCACCGGTTAGTAGGTTAGTCCCAAAAGTAATATAAAAGTGTATAATAAAGCCCGTAATCATTCAAAACAGATAATAAAATAGCATGAATGCTTCATAAATTATAGATACGTTGGAGACGTATTAGCATCCCCAAGCTTAATTCCTGCTCGTCCTCGAGTAGGTAAATGATAAAAGAAAGAATTTATGAAGTGTGAATGCTAGAAGGTGCACAAGTTTCATCAATGATAATTTCAATCACCTTTTCTAGCATGATTATATGTCATAACGGTAGTTCATCTCATAAAACTTCTCAACATCAAGTAACAAGCTATTCACATGTTAAAGCATAGACCATAAACTTTCTTGAAAACTAGAAAACTTCATTCTTAGTCATCAAACAATTACTATTCATCTTATTTTCAGGAAGGGTCTATGTCAGAGATTTGATTTAGCAAACTCCACACACTCAACTATCATATAGTATTCCATGATTGCTAACACTCACACAATACTAATGGTTATGGAGTTTTAATCGGACACTGAGAAAGATAGGGGCTTATAGTGTTGCCTCCCAACGTATTCACCTTTGGGTGATGTCAACAATAATAGTTCATGCTAACTTACATCCAATTGGATATATATATCAGGATCTTTCCAACACGAGGTGCTTGCCAAAGGATAAAATTAAAAAGGGAATGGTGAAGATCACCTTGACTCTTGCATAATGTAAAGACATAAAGTAAAAGATAGGCCCTTCGCAGAGGGAAGCAGAGGTTGTCATGCGCTTTTATGGTTGGATGCAAAAAGTCTTAATGCAAAAGAACGTCACTTTATATTGCCACTTGTATATGAACCTTTATTATGTAGTCCGTCGCTTTTATTGCTTCCATAACAAGATCGTATAAAGCTTATTTTCTTCACACTAATAGATCATACATAATTAGAGAGCAATTTTTATAGCTTGCACTGATGACAACTTACTTGAAGGATCTTACTCAATCCATAGGTAGGTATGGTGGACTCTCATGGCAAAACTGGGTTTAAGGATATTTGGAAGCACAAGTAGTATCTCTACTTGGTGCAAGGAATTTTGGCTAGCATGAGGGGGAAAGGCAAGCTCAACATGTTTGAATGATCCAGGACAATAAACTTTAACTAAGACGTGAGAAAACATAACCCATTATGTTGTCTTCCTTGTCCAACATCAACTCTTTAGCATGTCATACTTAATGAGTGCTCACAATTATAACAGATGTCTAGGATAGTATATTTATATGTGAAATCTCTCTTCCTTCAATATTCTTTCATGAATTGTTCAAATGACCAATACAATGCTTGCTAACCTTCAATAAATTTACAACCTCTACTTCTTAGATGTGAAGTCATTACTCCCTATGGGATAAGCAAATGAGACATGTATAATTTCAGAATTATGACATTCAACTCATTCAACCATTTACTCATAGGATATAAGTGAATCACACGAGTAAATGACAAACTACTCCAAAAAGATATAAGTGAAGATCAATGAGTAGTTAAATAGTTATGTAACTATGTGAAGACTCTCTCTCATTTAAGAATTTCAGATGTTAGTATTTTATTAAAAATGCAAGCAAAGCAAGATAAAATGACACTACAAGGATAGCACAACTCATGTGAAGAAGCAAAAACTTAGGTTCAACCGATACTAACCGATAGTTGCTGAAGAAAAGAGGTGGGATGCCTACCGGGGCATCCCCAAGCTTAGATGCTTGAGACTTCTTGAAATATTATCTTGGGATGCCTTGGGAATCCCCAAGCTTGAACTTTTGTGTCTCCTTAATTCCTCTCATATCATGGTTTCTCTTTTTATCAAAAGCTTCATCCACACCAAACTCAACAAGAACTCGTGAGGTAGGTTAGTATAAACCAATGCAAAACCTTATCATTTTCTACTGTAACAAATCACTAAAATTATTATTCAACATTGCATATTAAATGTCTCTGCATATTTAATACTCCTATCCTCAAATAGAATCATTAAACAAGCAAACATATGCAAACAATGCAACCATAACAGCAATTTGCCAAAACAGTATAGTCTGTAAAGAATGCAAGATTCATCATACTTACATAACTCCAAAACTTATGAGACCTTACTATATAAGATTTATCAGAGCTCAATATTCAAAAAGTTTCAACATTATACCATTCTCTGACTTTTCTAGGGAATTTTTGCAACAACGGTAAACTTTCTGTTTTCAAACCGCAACATGTATACTAGCAAAATAAGCATGGTAAAGGCTATCCTTGAGATTTTTATTGAAAATAAAGATGCAAAACATTATTATAAATAACATCAAGCAAATACTAACAAAAGAAAATGACGCTCCAAGCAAAACGCATATCATGTGGTGAATAAAAATATAGCTCCAAGTAAAGTTACCGATAGACGAAGACGAAAGAGAGGATGCCATCCGGGGCATCCCCAAGCTTAGGCTCTTGGTTTTCCTTGAATTTTACCTTGGGTGCCTTGGGAATCCCCAAGCTTAGGCTCTTTCCACTCCTTATTCCATAGTCCATCGAATCTTTACCCAAAACTTGAAAACTTCACAACACAAAACTCAACAGAAAACTCGTAAGCTCCGTTAGTATAAGAAAATAAAACCACCACTTAGGTACTGTAATGAACTCATTCTAAATTCATATTGGTGTAATATATACTGTATTACAACTTCTCTATGGTTCATACCCTCCGATACTACTCATAGATTCATCACAATAAGCAAACAACACATACAAAACAAAATCTGTCAAAAACAGAACAGTCTGTAGTAATCTGTATCAAACGTATACTTCTGGAACTCCAAAAATCCTACCAAATTAGGAAGTCATAAGAAGTGTGTGTACCAATACAGATCCAAAAGAATCATATCCGAAGCATGTTTATGTGAATTATCAAAACTAATTTACTGGGTGCAAAAGTTTCTGATTTTCAGCAGGATCAACACATCTATCACCGTAAGCTATCCTAAAGGTATTACTTGGCACTTTATTGAAACAAAAGCTATAAAACACGATTACTACAGTAGCATAATCATGTGAGCACACAAAAACAGTAAGGGTAAATATTGCGTTGTCTCCCAACAAGCGCTTTTCTTTAATGCCTTTGTAGCCAGGCATGATGATGACAATGATGCTCACATAAAAGATAAGAATTGAAACATAACGGGAGCATCATGAAGCACATGACTAGCCCATTTAAGCCTAACACACTTCCTATGCATAGGGATTTTGTGAGTGTAGCGACCAGACCTCAAGCAGTCTGATCTCTATGCATCAGTGTCATCCCTGGATCAGTAATGCTGACATGCACAGTTCTCGAAGGATTTATAACAGAGTAGCAATCACACACTTATTACATCGAATGTCTCCAAAGAGAGCTTATTACAATAAATATGGCTTAAGGCCATCTAATAATGATAACAGTGGAAGGCTTGGAAGATAAAGTGAGCCCATCAACTCCAACGGCATCACTGAGTATAGAACCACGATCCTAAGGCATCTTACTCGTCGTCTGAAAAGTCTGCAACACGAACGTTGCAGCCCGAAACGGGTCAGCACATGGAATATGCTGACAATGTAACACATAAAGAGTAATGAAAGAATAATGCTACACTACATGCATATATGGTTGGTGGAAAGCTCTATGGTTATAGTTTTTGCATAAAGCCAAATTTTCCCCACTGCAAAGAAATAAATTTATTTAACTATCATGGTGGTTGTTAAACATTGAGAATGGTTGACAGCATTCTCAATCCCAATTAAGTAACATCATTATTAAACAAACCCAACAATATTAATTAAAGTAACATGATGAGATTCACATGATAATCCAAGTACTAGATACTCAAAACGTCCATAACCGGGGACACGGCTAATCATGATTAGTTTATACACTCTGCAAAGGTTTGCGCACTTTTCCCCACATGACTCAATATCCTCCGTTGGTTTTCTCGCACTACATGGTGTTTGAGAAATGGATGACTGAGACATAATCTTTCAGAAGCGCTAGCACCTTACGATGGGTAGACCTGTACACCTACTTTCCCCTACATCTGCTAGTCTACCACTGTAAGAGTTTGCACGACTTAATCAACTATGCTAGAGCCCATAATAGCATGTGGCTGCACACGGAAGGTTCTAGCATGAATAATATTATGATCCCTTTTAGCCTGGGTGGCGGTCCAAAAACAAACAGGCAATACCCAGGTACCTCAATCACCCAGATGTGTATTAAAGTTGCCACCTTAAATAAACCATTAATTAACTATCTCACATCTGTCATGGATACACTCACCCAATCCACGTCTACTAGGATAGCATGGCATAATAAGCAAACGTAGAAGTAACTCCCAAGGGTTTGATAATAAACAGGTGATAGGTACTACCTCATCTACATCCCAAAACCCACATATTAATCACATCCTAATCATGCAATTGTTTGAGGATTGATCTAATGCATAAAAACTAGGTAGTAAAGAGGTATGATCAAAGTGTTACTTGCCTTGCTGATGATCCGTGAAACCTAGAGATTCGAAGTAGCAAGCGGCGCAATCCGGGTACTCTATCGCAAACAAACAAACAAGCATACAATAAGTACTCATCTAATGCACACGTAAAACTCAAATAAGAGATCTAACCAGAAAGTTCAACTTAAGAACTCCGGTTTGCAAAAAGAATCAAATCGAACAAAGCAACAAAAGTCAAACGGCGAAGAAACAAGCTTCGTTTACTAATCTGGACCTAACTAAAATTTTCCAGAAGCAAAAATTTGTTTGAGTAGATTATTCGGAAAGAGGGTTTCGAGACGAAACTCTAGGCGCTTGAATCGCCTGATTCCGATAAACGAGCGAAAAGTTATACTAAAACGAAAATCAGATCAGAAATCGCGATCAGAAAATCACGGAATAAATCCGAGAAAAAGAAAAAATGACGAATAGATTAACGAACGAATGTTCGTTATCTAGATCTAAACGATGAACGCGTTCGTTAAAACGAACGAACGAGCGAATGCTCGCTAATTAACCTACACCAAAAAACCAATCTAATAAAAAAAGGATCTAAAAAAACCAACGAAAAACTGACGGAAAAACCTAACGGTTTTCCAAAAAAACAGCGGCGGCGACGGGGTCAACCCCGGCATGCGGGTCCGGCGGCGGCGGCGGCAGCAGGCGGCGGCGGCGGCTAGGGTTTGGGGCGGCGGCGGCGGCTCGGGTGGGCTGGGGCTGGCGGCGGCCTGGGGTGGCGCTATATAAAGGCCCCGGCCAGAGGAGTCCTGGCCGATCCCGGCCCATAGTCGGTTCGGATTTTTTTGAAATAATTTTCGCGCAGAAAAACAAACGAAAGAAATACTAAACGGATTCCAAAATCCCGAAATAAATTTTCTCCGACTTCTAAAATCAAGCCGGACAAGATGAACATTTATTTGGGGCCTAAATGCAATTTTGAAAAACGGACATTTTCCTAAATTCAAATAAAATAGCAATAAAATCCAAAATAAAATCTTATTTGATTTTTTTATTAAATCCTCAATATTTCTTTATTTTGCGAAAGTCATTTTATTCCCTCTATCATAATTTATAATTTGAAATAATTGAAGATAAAATAAATAAAATCAAGTGATCCTATTTCTAAAATTTGAGAAAACTCAAATATGAAATTTACGAAATCCCCAACTCTCTCCGTGGGTCCTTGAGTTGTGTAGAATTTCTAGGATCGAGGCAAAAATGCAATAAATATGATGTGCAATAATGATCTATTGTATAACATTCCAAATTGAAAATTTGGGATGTTACAAACCTACCCCCCTTAAGATGAATCTCGCCCTCGAGATTCGGGCTGGCTAGAAAATAGGTGAGGGTGGTCCATCAGCAAATCTTCCTCTCTCTCCCAGGTGGCTTCATCCTCGGTGTGGTGGCTCCACTGAACTTTGCAAAACTTGATAACCTTGCTGCGGGTGACTCGGCTGGCATACTCAAGAATCTTAACTGGTTTCTCCTCATAGGTCAAATTACTGTCCAACTGAATCGCCTCTAGCGGCACTGTATCTCTCAGCGGTATATCAGCCATCTCTGCGTGGCACTTCTTCAACTGAGAAACGTGGAACACGTCGTGGACTCCTGACAATCCCTCGGGCAATTCCAACTTGTAGGCAACTTCTCCCATACGCTCCAAAACTTTGTATGGTCCCACAAAATGCGGTGCTAGCTTTCCCTTAACTCCAAAATGCTTAACTCCTCGAAGTGGTGATACACAAAGATAGAATCTATCTTCGATTTCGTAAACTATCTCCTTGCGTTTTGAATCTGCATTGCTTTTCTGCCTGGACTGGGCTACCTTGAGCCTGTCGTGAATCAACTTCACTTTCTGTTCAGACTCCTTAATCAAATTCGGTCCAAACATCTGGTGGTCTCCAACTTCATCCCACGACAACGGGGTCCTGCACCTCCTTCCGTATAAGTCTTCGAAAGGGGCCATCTTCAAACTGGATTGATAGCTGTTGTTGTAAGAGAACTCTGCATATGGAAAATTGTCGTCCCAACTAGATCCGTAATCTAGCGCACAAGCTCTCAGCATATCCTCCAAAATCTGATTGACTCTCTCGGTCTTTCCATCTGTGTGCGGATGAAAAGCTGTACTGAATTCTAGCCTGGTACCCAAAGTCTGATTCCAGAACTTTGAGGTAAACTGGGTTCCTCTATCTGATATAATGCTCCTCGGAACTCCATGCAGACATACATCCTGGTCATGTATATCTTGGCCAACTTAGCACTGGTGTAAGTTGTCTTCACTGGAATGAAATGTGCTACCTTCGTCAAACGATCGACTACAAACCAAATTGAGTCATAGCCTGAACGAGTCCTAGGCAATCCCGTGATAAAATCCATGCTTAGTTTATCCCACTTCCATTCGGGTATCGGCAATGGTTGTAACAATCCTACTGGCTTCTGATGCTCTGCCTTTACTCTCTGACATACATCACAAACTGCTACATACTCCGCAATATCCTTCTTCATTCCGGTCCACCAGAAAGTGTCCTTCAAATCCAAATACATCTTGGTATTTCCTGGGTGAATCGAATACAGCGAATCATGGGCTTCCAGTAGAATCAACTTCCTGATATCCGGGTCATTAGGCACATAAACACGGTCTTCAAACCATAAGGTATCGTGCTCATCCTCACGAAAACCTTTAGCTTTTCCTTTGTTCATCTCCTCCTTTATCTCGGCAATTTCCTTGTCGGTCTTCTAGGCTTCTCTTATCTTATCCATCAAAGTCGACTAAATCTCCAATGCTGCTACATAGCCTCTCGGAACTATCTCTAAACATAGCTCACGAAGGTCCTCGGCTAACTCCTTCGGTAACTCTCCGGTCATGAGTGTGTTGACATGGCTCTTACGGCTCAACGCGTCGGCTACTACGTTAGCCTTTCCGGGTGATAATGCAATCTCATATCATAATCCTTGATGAGATCCAACCACCTCCTCTGCCTGAGATTCAACTCCTTCTGCGTGAAAATGTACTTCAAACTCTTGTGATCCGTGTACACCTCACAATGATTTCCGATAAGAAAATGTCTCCATGTATTCAATGCATGCACTACGGCTGCTAACTCCAAATCATGCATGGCATAATTCAACTCATGAGGTTTAAGCTGTCATGAAGCATACGAAACAACTCTCCCCTCCTGCATAAGCACTGCTCCAAGTCCTCGACGTGAAGCATCGCAATACACCTCGTAATCCTTGCTCTGATCTGGCAGAATCAACACTGGCAAGGTAACCAAACGTTTCTTCAATTCTTGGAAACTGGCCTCACATTCCTCAGTCCAAATGAACTTGGTATCCTTCTTCAACAATTCCTTTATGGGCTTTGCGATCTTTGAGAAATTCTCAATGAATCTTCGGTAGTATCCTGCTAGTCCAAGGAAACTCCGGATCTCTCCAACTATTGTTGGTGCTTCCCAGTTTGTCATAGTGACAACTTTGGTGGGGTCTACTGCTATACCTTTTCCGGATATAACATGTCCGAGAAATCCAACTTCCTTTAACCAAAATTCACACTTGCCGAACTTGGCGTATAACTGGTGTTCTCTGAGCTTCTCCAATACCAAATGCAAATGCTCCTTATGCTCTTCTTCGTTCTTTGAGTAGACCAAAATATCATCAATGAACACCACGACGAACTTATCCAAGAACTCCATAAACACCTTGTTCATCATGTTCATGAAATAGGCAGGTGCGTTAGTCAGACCAAATGACATAACGGTATACTCATATAGCCCGTACCTGGTGGTAAAAGCTGTCTTAGGTATATCCTGCTCTCGAATCTTCAATTGATGGTATCCTGATCGCAAATCGATCTGAGAAAATACCTTTGCTCCTTGCAATTGGTCAAATAGATCATTAATCATCGGCAGTGGTTACTTGTTCTTGATTGTTACTGCATTCAATCCTCGATAGTAAACAGCCATCCTCAATGATCCATCCTTCTTCTCCACTAGAAGTACTGGTGATCCCCAAGGCGAAGAGCTTGGGCGAATATAACCTTTATCCAGTAACTCTTTAATCTGCTTCTTAATTTCCTCCAAATCCTTAGCGGGCATCCAGTACGGTCTCTTAGATATTGGTCCTGTGCCTGGCAAAATCTCAATCAAAAACTTGATGGCTCTATCCGGTGGCATGCCTGGCAACTCTTCTGGAAATACATCAGGAAAATCCTTCACTACTGGTACTTCCTCCTGCACAACTCCTGATAAGGAATTTACGTGCATCCTCTTCGGCTCATGTCTTGATACATACTTTATCCTTCTCCCTTCTGGGGTAGTAAGCAAAATCGACTTACTGGCGCAATCGATGTTTCCTCCGTACATCGATAGCCAATCCATACTAAGAATCACATCCAAACCTTGAGATTCCAAAATTATTAAATCTGAGGAGAAGACATGCTTGCCTATACTCAACGGCACTTGAAAACATCCTCGATTGGCCATATACTCCGCTCCTGGTGAGCTTACTAACATGGGTGTTCCTAGAACCTTGGTGGGCAGTTTATACTTATCCACAAAATCCCCTTGATATGTATGAATGCGATGCACTAGTATCAAAAAGAACGAGTGCAGTAAATGACTTAACCAAAAACTTACCTAATGCTGCATCTGGTTGGGCTTCAATCTCCTCCACTTTAACGTGGTTCACCTGTCCCCGGTTGAAAGGGTTTGGCTTCTTCTCCGAGCTTCCATTGCTATTTCCATTCTGATCTTTAGGACATTCATTGGCGTAATGTCTAGTCTTCTGGCACTTAAAGCAAGTGACTTGACTCAAATCTCTCTTGGCTGGTGTTGAGGGATTGGTACGGTTCTGGCCATTGCTTCCTCCATCCCCGTTACCATTCTTGGTACCATTATGGTTGTGTGAGCTACCACCTCCATGGGTATGCTGGAATTGTCCTCCCGATTTCGGGGTAAAACGTGGCTTCTGCTGAGCTCCAGAATTGTACTTCCCTTGTCCATACTTCCTCTTGCGGTTCTCGATCTGCTGCTGCTTCCCTTCAATCATGAGAGCTCTATCTACCAACTCCTGGTAGTTATTGAAACTTGCTACCATCAGCTGCATACTCAGCTCATCATTCAGTCCTTCCAGAAACTTCTCTTGCTTAGCTGCATCCATAGCAACGTCATCTGGGGCATAACGTGCTAGCTTACTGAAGTCATCCACATACTGGCCAACTGTACGTCCTCCCTGGCATAAGTTGCAAAACTCACGCTTCTTCATGGCCATAGCTCCTGCTGAAACATGAGCAGTACAGAAAGCCTGCTGAAACTGATCCCATGTGACAGTGTCTACTGGATAGGTGGCTGTGAAATTCTCCCACCATGATGCTGCGGGTCCTTCAAGCTGATGTGCGGCAAATCGCACCTTCTCCGCATCTGTGCATCCTGCAGTGGTCAACTCCCTGGCTGTCTTGCAAAGCCAATCATCTGCAACAATCGGCTCGGTGCTACTGGAAAACACCGGTGGATTCAGCCTAAGAAAACGGGTTAAGTGATCAACATGTGGTGGTGGTGGTGGGTTGTTGTTGTTGTCGTTCCCCTGATTCTGATTCTGGACTAACAACTGCATCAAGGCATTCTGCTGCTGGATCAACTGAGTGAGCTCTGGTGGGAAAGAAAATCCATTTTCGCATCTCGGAGGCATCTGAGGGTTTAGAAAAGATGAGAATACAGAATAGAATGAGGTCTAGAGGGAGAACACTATCCATATGCACATGAGACAAATTGCAATCAAAACACTTCATTCAATCAAGCAAGGGCATACAACGGTCTATCTATCGTTACAAATGTGCTCAAACATTACTAGATACATGGGGGAAAATACTACTACTATTATGGTGGTCTACTAGAAAAACTGCTCCAATGAAGACTCCATGATATCTGCTCCAGCTTCGTCAACATAGTCATCATCACTATCGTCTGGGTCCGAGTCGGTGTCGTCGATGATGATGTAGCTCTCTAGACAAGTGCAATCTTCATCTTCTCCAGTTGTAGGAAATCCCATAAACACTCTTAGCTTCTTCTTTAGATCATCATTCTTCTCTACTAGCGTTGCTATTTCCTCCTCATATCCATCGCGTGTAGACTTGAGTTCTTTCTCCAGTTCCATGATCTTGGTCATGGCCTTTTTTAGATCTATCATGCCTACGCACATCTGGTTCTCCTAGCGTCGAATGTGCTGGTTTAACTCCTGGATGAAAGCTGCAATTGACATGTCCTTCCTGGTGCTGATCATCTCCCATTGATCATCTCGGCACCCACAAATCTGGTAGATAGTATCCTTAATCTCCTTGTGGTAAACGTCTCCAATACGTCCCATGGTGATGTGGGCTGCCATGCTCTTTCCTAGACTCCAGGTTGGTGCATCAAAGGAAAACTCTATGGGCATAGTGACGAGCATGCATGTCCTTCCTGGAACTTGAACTTGAATCATCCAGCGCTCCTCTTCAGGTAAAGTGGCGTTGTAGGTCCCGGTGAAGCTTAGTACTCCGGTGTTCAGGTATCTAATGACTTCCTTCAAGTGTCGTCCAAAGGGTGTATCTTCATCCGGTTGTGTGAACTTGTTCCTTGCATCCACCATCCTAAAAGAGAGTAGAAAATACGAGGAGTCAGAAATGAGAAGAGAGAATAGTGATCTAGGGCTTTAGCTTAGTGGGCGGGTCCTACAATCAGCGTGTGCTCTGATACCATCTTGTAGCGACCAGACCTCAAACAGTCTGATCTCTGTGCATCAGTTTCATCCCTGGATCAGTAATGCTGACATGCACAATACTCGAAGGATTTATAACAGAGTAGCAATCACACACTTATTACATCGAATGTATCCAAAGAGAGCTTATTACAATAAATATGCCTTAAGGCCATCTAATAACGATAATAGCGGAAGGCTTGGAAGATAAAGTGAGTCCATCAACTCCAACGTCATCACTGAGTATAGAACCATGATCCTAAGGCATCTTACTCGTCGTCTGAAAAGTCTGCAACATGAACGTTGTAGCCCGGAACGGGTCAGCACATGGAATATGCTGGCAATGTAACACATAGAGAGTAATGAAAGAATAATGCTACACTACATGCATATATGGCTGGTGGTCTATGGTTACAGTTTTTGCATAAAGCCAATTTTTCCCTACTGCAAAGGAATAATTTTATTTAACTATCATGGTGGTTGTTAAACATTGTGAATGGTTGACAGCATTCTCAATCCCAATTAAGTAACATCATCATTAAACAAACCCAACAATATTAAATAAAGTAACATGATGAGATTCACATGATAATCCAAGTACTAGATACTCAAAACGTCCATAACCGGGGACATGGCTAATCATGATATTCTATACACTCTGCCAAGGTTTGTGCACTTTTCCCCACATGACTCGATCTCCTTCGTTGGTTTTCTCACACTACATGGTGTTTGAGAAATGGATGACCGAGACATAATCTTTTAGAAGCGCTAGTACCTTACGATGGGTAGACCTGTACACCTACTTTCCCCTACATCTGCTAGTCTACCACTTTAAGAGTTCGCACGACTTAATCAACTATGTTAGAGCCCATAATAGCATGTGGCTGCACACAGAAGTTTCCAGCATGAATAATCTTATGATCCCTTTTAGCCTGGGTGGCGGTCCAAAAACAAACAGGCAATCCTGGAATACCCAGGTGCCTCAATCCACCCAGATGTGTATTAAAGTTGCCACCTGAAATAAACCATTAATTAACAATCTCACATCTGTCATGGATACACTCACCCAATCCACGTCTACTAGCATAGCATGGCATAATAAGCAAATGTAGAAGTAACTCCCAAGGGTTTGATAATAAACAGGTGATAGGTACTACCTCATCTACATCCCAAAACCCACATATTAATCACATCCTAATCATGCAATTGTTTGAGGATTGATCTAATGCATAAAAACTAGGTAGTAAAGAGGTATGATCAAAGTGTTACTTGCCTTGCTGATGATCCGTGAAACCTAGAGATTCGAAGTAGCAAGCGGCGCAATCCGGGTACTCTATCGCAAACAAACAAACAAGCATACAATAAGTACTCATCTAATGCACACGTAAAACTCAAATAAGAGATCTAACCAGAAAGTTCAACTTAAGAACTCCGGTTTGCAAAAAGAATCTAATCGAACAAAGCAACGAAAGTCAAACGGCGAAGAAACAAGCTTCGTTTACTAATCTGGACCTAAGTAAAATTTTCCAGAAGCAAAAACTTGTTTGAGTAGATTATTCAGAAAGAGGGTTTCGAGACAATACTCTAGGCGCTTGAATCGCCTGATTCCGATAAACGAGCGAAAAGTTATACTAAAACGAAAATCAGATCAGAAATCGCGATCAGAAAATCGCGGAATAAATCCAAGAAATAGAGAAAACGACGAACAGATTAATGAACGAACGTTCGTTATCTGGATCTAAACAATGAACTCGTTCGTTAAAACGAACGAACAAGCGAACGCTCGCTAGTTAACCTAAACCGAAAAAACCGATCTAATAAAAAAACGGATAAAAAAACCGACAGAAAAACCGAACGGTTTTTCAACAAAAAACAAACGACGGTGACGACGGGGTCAACCTCGGCGTGCAGGTCCGGCTCCGGCGGCGCCGGCGGCTCCGGCGGCGGTGGCGGCACGGGGCGGCAGGCGGCGACGACAGCAGGCGGCGGCGGCGGCTAGGGTTTGGGGCGGCGGCGGCGGCATGGGTGGGCTGGGGCTGACAGCGGCCCGGGGTGGCGCTATATAAAGGCCCCGGCTAGAGAGTCCTGGCCGATCCCGACATAGTCGGTTCGGATTTTTTTTAAATAATTTTCGCGCAGAAAAACAAATGAAAGAAATACTAAAGGGACTCCAAAAATCCCGAAATAAATTTTCCCCCACTTATAAAATCAAGCCGGACAAGATGAACATTTATTTGGGGCCTAAATGCAATTTTGAAAAACGCACATTTTTCCTAAATTAAAATAAAATAGCAATAAAATCTAAAATAAAATCTTATTTGATTTTTTTATTAAATCCTCAATATTTCTTTATTTTGGGAAACTCATTTTATTCCCTCTCTCATAATTTATAATTTGAAATAATTGAAGATAAAATAAATAAAATCAAATGATCCTAGTTCCAAAATTTGAGAAAACTCAAATATGAAATTTACGAAATCCCCAACTCTCTCCGTGGGTCCTTGAGTTGCGTAGAATTTTTAGGATCGAGGCAAAAATGCAATAAATATGATGTGCAATAATGATCTATTGTATAACATCCCAAATTGAAAATTTGGGATGTTACAGTGAGCAAACAATTTATGGGAACAATAATCAACTAGCATAGGAAGGCAAAACAAGCATAGCTTCAAGATTCTCAACACATAGAGAGGAAACTTGACATTATTGCAATTCCTACAAGCATAGGTTCCTCCACATAATAATTTTCAGTAGCATCATGAATGAATTCAATAATAACTAGCACCTACAACATTCTTTTCATGATCTACAAGCATAGAAATTTTACTACTCTCCACATAAGCAAATTTATTCTCATAATCAATTGGAACCTCTTTAGAAATAGTGGATTCATCACTGAATAAAGTCATGACCTCTTCAAATCCACTTTCATAATCATCACAATAAGATTCAACATCCTCCAAAATAGTGGGATCATTACTTCCTAAAGTTGACACTCTTCCAGACCCACTTTCATCAATATAACCATCATAAATAGGAGGCATTCTATCATCGTAATAAATTTGCACATCAAAACTTGGGGGACTACAAATATCATCTTCATTAAACATAACTTCCCCAAGCTTGTGGCTTTTCATATCATTAGGATCATGGATATTCAAGGAATTCATACTAACAACATTGCAATCATGCTCATCATACAAAGATATAGTACCAAACATTTTAATGCATTCTTTTTCTAGCACATGAGTACAATTTTCCTTTTCATCATACTCATGAAAGATATTAAAAAGATGAAGCATATGAGACAAACTTATTGTAGTTTTCTTTTATAAACTAAACTAGTGATAAAACAAGAAACAAAAAGATTCGATTGCAAGATCTAAAGATATACCTTCAAGCACTCACCTCCCCGGCAACGGCGCCAGAAAAGAGCTTGATGTCTACTACACAACCTTCTTCTTGTAGACGTTGTTGGGCCTCCAAGTGCAGACGTTTGTAGGACAGTAGCAAATTTCCCTCAAGTGGATGACCTAAGGTTTATCAATCCGTGGGAGGCGTAGGATGAAGATGGTCTCTATAAAGCAACCCTGCAACCAAATAACAAAGAGTCTCTTGTGTCCCCAACACACCCAATACAATGGTAAATTTTATATGTGCACTAGTTCGGCAAAGAGATGGTGATACAAGTGCAATATGGATGGTAGATATAGGTTTTTGTAATGTGAAAATATAAAAACAGCAAGGTAACTAATGATAAAAGTGAGCATAAACGGTATTGCAATGGTAGGAAACAATGCCTAAGGTTCATAATTTCACTAGTGCAAGTTCTCTCAACAATAATAACATACTTGGTTCATATAACAATCCCTCAACATGCAAAAAGGAGTCACTCCAAAGTCACTAATAGCGGAGAACAAACGAAGAGATTATCGTAGGGTACGAAACCACCTCAAAGTTATCCTTTGTGCTTGATCTATTCAAGAGTCCGTAGTAAAATAACACGAAGCTATTCTTTCCATTCAATCTATCATAGAGTTCATACTAGAATAACACCTTAAGACACAAATCAACCAAAACCCTAATGTCACCTAGATACTCCAATGTTACCTCAAGTATCCATGGGCATGATTATACGATATGCATCACATAATCTCAGTTTCATCTATTCAACCAACACAAAGTACTTCAAAGAGTTCCCCAAAGTTTCTACCGGAGAGTCAAGACGAAAACGTGTGCCAATCCCTATGCATAGGTTCATGGGCGGAACCTGCAAGTTGATCACCAAAACATACATCAAGTGGATCACGTGAATATCCCATTGTCACCACAGATAAGCACGACAAGACATACATCAAGTGTTCTGAAATCCTTAAAGACTCAATCCGATAAGATACCTTCAAAGGGAAAACTCAATTCATCACAAGGGAGTAGTGCGGGAGAAACATCATAAGATCCAAATATAATAGCAAAGCTCGCGATACATCAAGATCGTGCCATAGAGAGAAGATGAGAGAGAGAGAGAGATCAAACACATAGCTACTAGTACATACCCTCACCCCCGAGGGTGAACTACTCCCTCCTCATCATGTAGAGCGCCGGGATGATGAAGATGGCCACCAATGATGGATTCCCCCTCCGGCAGGGTGCCGGAACGGGCTCCCGAGAGGTTTTTGGTGGCTATAGAGGCTTGCGGCGGTGGAACTCCCGATCTATCTTCGTCTTTGTTGTTTTTTGGGCATATGGGAATAAATAGGCGAAAGAAGGCGGTCGGGGGAGCCTCGAGGGGCCCACGAGGGTGGAGGGCGCGCCCAGGGTGGGTGGGCGCGCCCTCCTATCTCGTGGCCTCCTCGACGCTTCCCTGGCTTGCACTCCAAGTTCCCGGGATTGCTTCTGTTCCAAAAATAACTTTTCTGAAGGTTTCATTCCGTTTGGATTCCGTTTGGACTCCGTTTGATATTCCTTTTCTTAGAAACACTGAAATAGGCAAGAAAACAGCAATATGGGCTGGGCCTCCGGTTATTAGGTTAGTCCCAAAAGTAATATAAAAGTGTATAATAAAGCCCGTAATAATTCAAAACAGATAATAAAATAGCATGAATGCTTCATAAATTATAGATACGTTGGAGATGTATGAGTGAATAGTGGGCAATATCATGTGCTTACCACCAGTTTGTGTAAACGATACCAGAAGCTTCATAAGAGGGCTGTGAACGCTGTTGAGCTGGCAGTTCCTCATTATTTGAGATGGTCTGAGAAGCCTATTCTATTGAGTAGGGAGGATCACTCTCCCCGGGTTGATAATCCGGGTCACTTGCCCTTGGTGGTAGCACCTCAGGTTGGTGGATACAAGTTCACTAAAGTGCTCATGGACGGAGGCAGCAGCATTAATATCCTTTATTATGAGACCTTCTGCCGCATGGGTTTGATTGACAAAAATCTTAAGACTTCCAACACTGTTTTTCATGGAGTGGTTCCTGGTAAGTCGGCATACCCAGTGGGTAAGATTGAGCTGGAAGTGGCCTTTGGAGATGAGCATGATTCTAGGGCGAAGAAGCTAACCTTTGAGGTGGTCAAAATCAGAAGCCTGTATCACACCCTCTTTGGGCGGCAGGCTTATGCCAAGTTCATGGCGAGGTAGTGTTACTTTTATTTGCAGCTCAAGATGCCGGGTCATAAAGGCACCATCAAAGTGCATGGGAGTAAGAAGATAGCCTTGGAATGTGAGGAAGGTGATACCGCTTATGCTGGATCTGTTTGTGCGACAGAAGAATTGAAGTTCTACAAGGACAATGTTGACCCGACAGATATGACGTCTTTGAAAAAGCCAACCACAGAGAATGAACCGGTAATGAAGTTTAAGTCGGCCGATGATACTAAACTTGTTGACTTTGTTCCAGGCGATTCATCTAAGCAGTTCAGTATGGAAGCCTTCTGACATGCCGGGTGTATCGAGAGAACTCGCTAAGCACACTCTTAATATTGATCCAAAGTTTAAGCCGGTCAAGCAGTTTCCTCGGTGATTCAACGAGGAGAGGCGTAAGTCCATTGGTGAGGAAGTAGCCCGGCTCTTGGCGTCCGGGTTCATTATTAAAGTTTTTCATCCAGAGTGGTTGGCTAACCCGGTGCTTTTGCTTAAGAAAAATGGCACTTGGCGTATGTGTGTGGATTATACGGATTTAAACAAAGCTTGTCCGGCTGATCCTTTTGCTCTCCCTCGTATTGATCAAATTATTGATGCTACGACGGGTTGTGAGCATTTGAGATTTTTGGATGCTTATTCTGGTTATCATCAGATCAAGATGGCAGTTAAGGATCAAGAGAAGATAGCGTTCATTACTCCGTTTGGAGCCTTCTGCTATGCGTCTATGCCTTTTGGGCTCAAGAGTGCCTAGGCGACTTACCAGCGGTGTGTACAAAATTGTCTTCATAATCAAATTGGGCACAATGTTCATGCTTATGTGGACGATATTGTGGTGAAACCGGAGAGAAGGAAACCTTGATAGATGATCTGAAAGAGACCTTTGACAATCTTCGGGTCTACAAGATGATGCTTATCCCAGCCAAATGTGTTTTTGGCGTGCCTGCAGGCAAGCTTTTGGGTTTTCTGGTTTCTAACAGGGGCATCGAGGCTAACCCGGAGAAGATCAAGGCAGTCACCTCTCTGGCTAAGCCAGCATGCATCAATGATGTTCAGCGTTTGGCGGGTCGTATTGCTGCTTTAAGCCGGTTCATAAGCCGGTTAGGTGAGAAGGCCATACCACTGTATGAAATGATGAAGAAGTTAGATGACTTTGTTTGGAGTGACGCTGCCAATGCTGCCTTTGAAGATTTGAAGAGACGGCTAGCTTAGCCGCCGGTGCTTGTCGCTCCCATTGATAAGGAGCCAGTATTATTATATGTGGCTGCTAACACACGGGCTGTCAGTGTGGCCATTGTGGTGGACCGCAAGGAGGCTGGCAAAGAGCATCCGATTCAATGGCCGGTTTATTATATCAGTGAGGTGCTTATTGAGTCCAAGCAAAGGTATCCACATTGGCAACAATTTCATGTTTAACATAAGGAACTATAGCAAGTTCATCTCCATAAGCATAGTTCATATTGGCATCTTTGCCACGAGCATAGCAAGCATCATCAAAAAGGGGTAATTCAAGAGAACCAACGGGATCATAACAATCATCATAGAAATCATCCTTTGGTAAGCACGAAGGGAAATTAAACAATGTATGAGTTGAAGAGTTACTATCATTAGAAGGTGGGCACGGGTAGCTAATCCGCTCTTCCTCCTTTTTTTCTTCGCTCTCCTCGTCATTTTTTTCATCCAATGAGCTCACAGTTTCATCAATTTCTTCTTCCATAGACTCATGCAAAAAATATGACTCTATATGAATGCCTCCGACGGTGTACCAGGATGTGCAATGATCTAGCGTAGCAATGACATCAAAAAATGGTCAAGCCATGTAAACATCATGCTAGCTATCTTAAGATCATGCAAAGCAATATGACAATAAATGCTCAAGTCATGTATATGACGATGATGGAACTTGCATGGCAATATATTTCGGAATGGCTATGGAAATGCTATGATAGGTAGGTATGGTGGCTGTTGAGGAATATATAAGGAGGCTTATGTGTGATAAAGCATATCATATCACGGGGTTTGGATGCACCAGCGAAGTTTGCACCAACTCTCGAGGTGAGAAAGGGCAATGCACGGTACCGAAGAGGCTAGCAATGATGGAAAGGTAAAAGTTTGTATAATCCATGGACTCAACATTAGTCATAAAGAACTCACATACTTATTGCAAAAATTTTAAATCCCTTGAAACAAAGTACTACATGCATGCTCCTATGGGGGGAGGTTGGTAGGAGTTAATCATCGCACGCCCCCGACCTTCATGCAAAGATAAAAAATCAAAATACAATGCACGCCAATTTGGTTACATAGTTAGTAGACCATACGTGCATGCTTCGGGAATCACAAACCTTAACACCAACATCCTTACTAAACACAACCTTCTACTAGTACCTCCCACATATTATCATCTCTATATCGCAAAACTATTGCAAGGAATCAAACATATCATATTCAGTTATCCACAAGTTTATGTAGAATTTTATGACTAACCATGTGAATGACCAATTCCTGTCATCTCTCTAAATAAATATCAGTGAAGCAAGAGATTTTATTCTTTCTACAAAATATATGCCCACGCTCTAACAAATATAAGTAAAGCAAAAGAGCATTCTACAAATGGCGGTTTTCTATGTGAAGAGAAATAGGCAATCCAAACTTCAAATGATATAAGTGAAGCACATGAAGCATTCTATAAAGCCATACTCAAAAGATATAAGTGAAGTGCAATGAGCATTCTATAAATCAACCAAGGACTATCTCATACCAGAATGGTGCATAAAAAAATTGAAAACAGAATTCAAAAGACGCTCCAAGACTTGCACATATCGCATGAACGAAACGAATATGAAAACATACCGATACTTGTTAAAGAAAGAGGGGATGCCTTCTGGGGCATCCCCAAGCTTAGATGCTTCAGTCTCCTTGAATATTTACTTGGGGTGCCTTGGGCATCCCCAAGCTCGAGCTCTTGCCTCTCTTCCTTTTCCTCATATCGAGACCTCCTCGATCAAACACTTCATCCACACAAAACTTCAATAGAAAACTCGGTAAGATCCGTTAGTATAATAAAGCAAATCACTACTATAAGTATTGTACAAAACCAATTCATATTTTGTTTTTGCATTGTGTCTACTGTAATATAACTTTTTCATGGCTTAATCCACTGATATAAATTGATAGTTTCATCAAAACAAGCAAACTATGCATCAAAAACAGAATCTGTCAAAAAAAGAATAGTCTGTAGCAATATGAACATTCACCATACTTCTGTTACCCCAAAACTTCTACCCAAATTATTAAAAATAAAAAATTTGTAAATAAAGACAATGCAAAAAGAATCAGAACCATTTCATAAAAGAACAATTCATGCACACCAAGTAAAGGCCAATGCATAGTATAAGCAGTTTCTTGCAATTCTATCGTGTTGGAAACATAAAGAGGCGGAGATGTAGTTCCTCTCTCATAATAATTGCAAGTAGGAGCAGCAAGCACATGCATATTATATTCATCAAAATAATCATGTGCAATGGTAAAAGGCAACCCATCAATATAATCCTTAGTAAGGACAAACTTCTCCGATATAGTGTAGTTGGGAGAATTCAAAAAGATAATAGAACTATCATGCGTGGGTGCAATAGCAACAATTTCATGTTTACCATAAGGAACTATAGCAAGTTCATCTCCATAAGAATAATTCATATTGGCATCTTGGCCACGAGCATAGCAAGCATCATCAAAAAGGGGTAATTCAAGAGAATCAACAGGATCATAACAATCATCATAGCAATCATCCTTCGGTAAGCACGAAGGGAAATTAAACAATGTATGAGTTGAAGAGGTGGGCACGGGTAGCTAATCCGCTCTTCCTCCTTTTGTTCTTCACTCTCCTCGTCATTTTTTTCATCCAATGAGCTCACAGTTTCATCAATTTCTTCTTCCATAGACTCCTGCAAAATATTAGTCTCTTCTTGGACAGCAGAGACTTTCTCAATAAATGCATCAATATTGTAATTGTATTCATAATTCTTATAACAACATTTAAGTACAGCAAAATTTTCAGGTCTATAAACTGAATCATCAAACTCTTTAAACATAGATTCAATCTCATAAGCACCCATAAAAGCAACAAATTCTTCTATTTGTTCCACATTATAGTAATCATATACACCATTAGCATAAGAAGCTAAGGTTTTATTATCATTTAATTTGCATGAAAAGGGAAGGTGTGGAGCCTTCATCCTAGAGCAACAAGTATAATCATATATCAAGCATAGTCGACGAGCATACCAACGCAACATAGAAATTTGATCCCATAATAGTTTCCCTTTTTGTGTCAAGCGATAATCTCTAAAGTATTCAGGTTGATCCAACATGTCTCCCATAACAAAGTTCAATTGGGTTTTCTTAGGATTATCAAAGTAGTACATAATTTCTGTCACATAATGAGCATCAAGGGTTTTAGGAGGTTCCCCATCTCCATGAGTAGAAAGTACACCTAATTTTTTTGGTATTTCGTGTTCCATATTGATAACTAAAGATAGAGAACAACTTAGAACAGCAAATAAAAATTACTTAGTGAGAAAGCAAACAAGCACACATGAGAAATTCACCCCACGCTATGCTCCATGGCAACGGCACCAGAAAAAGGTCTTAATACCCCGCAAGTATACATGATAGTTCTAGCCTCTTTCGATAAGTAAGAGTGTCGAACCGAACGAGGAGCTAAAGGTAGAACAAATATTCTCTCAAGCCCTATCTGCCACTGATACGACTATATGCACGCTTAGTGTTTGCTTTACCTAGAACAAGTATGAAACTAGAAGTACTTTGTAGGTGTGATAGGATAGGTTTGCAAGATAATAAAGAACACGTAAATAAAAAGTAGGGGCTGTTTAGATAAAGAAGCAATAAAGTAAATATAACAAGTGTGGAAAAGTGGTGGTAGGAGTTGTGAAATTGTCCCAAAGCAATTGACTACGTTACTAGACCGGTAATCACTATTGCGATTCTATTTGAGGGAGAGGCATAAGCTAACATACTTTATCTTCTTGGATCATATGCACTTATGATTGGAACTCTAGCAAGCATCCGCAACTACTAAAGATCATTAAGGTAAAACCCAACCATAGCATTAAAGTATCAAGTCCCCTTTATCCCATACGCAAACAACCTACTTACTCGGGTATGTGCTTCTGTCACTCACGCAACCCACCATAAGCAAATCATGAACATATCGCAAACCCTACAGCGGGAATCCCTCACGCTTGCGTGACACGGAGGACACAATAGGACATCACCAATAATAAAACATGCAACTCAAATCAATCATAGCAATTCATCAATCACCGGTAGGACAACGAAAATCTACTCAGACATCATAGGATGGCAACACATCATTGGATAAGAATATGATGCATAAAGCACCATGTTTAAGTAGAGGGTACATCGGTTTGAGGGAGAGTGGACCGCTGAATATAGATCAGGGAAGGTGATGGAGTTGTTGGTGAAGATGGCGGAGGTGTTGGTGAAGATCGCGGTGATGATGATGGCCCCCGGCAGCGTTCCGGCGCCACCGGAAGCAAGGGGGGAGAGAGCCCCCCTTCTTCTTCTTCTTCCTTGACCTCCTCCCTAGATGGGAGAAGGGTTTCCCCTATGGTCCTTGGCTCCCATGGCGTGGGAGGGGCGAGAGCCCCTCCGAGATTGGATCTGTCTCTCTGTCTCTCTCTGTTTCTGCGTTCTCGGATTCTTCCCTGGCACCGTTTCTTTTATATCCGGAGATCCTAGCTCCGATTGGATTGAAACCTTCGCCTAGATCTTTTTCCAAAAATTAGCTTTCTTGCGGCCAAAGAAGGGCATCAACGGCCTTACGAGTGGCCTAGGAGGGTGGGGGCGCCCCCACCTAGAGTGGGCGTGGGCCCCTGTCTCGTGGCCACCTCGGGCACCGTCTCGCGTTGATTTTACTTCCCAAAAATCACAAATATTCCAAAATAATTCTCCGTCCGTTTTTATCCCGTTTGGACTCTGTTTGATATGGGGTTTCTGCGAAACATAAAACATGCAATAGACAGGAACTGGCACTGGGCACTGGATCAATATTATAGTCCCAAAAAATAGTATGAAAAGTTGCCAAAAGTATATGAAAGTTGTAGAATATTGGCATGGAACAATAAAAAATTATAGATATGACGGAGACGTATCAGCATCCCCAAGCTTAATTCCTGCTCGTCCTCGAGTAGGTAAATGATAAAAAAAGATAATTTTTGATGTGTAATGCTACCTAGCATAATCTTGATCATAAATCTAATCATGGCATGAATATTAAGACATGGGTGATTCAAAGCAATAGTCTATCATTTGACATAAAAACAATAATACTTAGGGCTTCCCAACAAACAATCATGTCTTTCAAAATATCAATGCTTCAGAACGTTATCCCTAACAAATCATATAGTCTTGTATGCTCCCTTTTCTTAACACAAGGTTCCCCTCATGCCTATCTTGGTGTCAGCCAAGCAATTGTTTCATACTTTAGTATTCTCAAACTTTTCCAACTCTCACGCAATACATGAGCGTGAGCCATGGACATAGCACTATGGGTGGAATCGAATATGATAGTGGAGGTTATGTGGAGAAGACAAAAAGGGAGAAAGTCTCACATCGGCGCGGCTAATCAACGGGATATGGAGATGCCCATAAATTGTTGTCAATGCGAGGAGTATGGATTGCCATGCAATGAATGCACTTGAGCTATAAGTGTATGAAATCTCAAACTGAAAACTAAGTGGGTGTGCATCCAACTTTCTTGCTCATGAAGACCTAGGGCATTTGAGGATGCCCATCGTTGGAATATACAAGCCAAGTTCTATAATGAAAATTCCCACTAGTATATGAAAATGATAACATAGGAGACTCTCTATATGAAGAACATGGTGCTACTTTGAAGCACAAGTGTGGTAAAAGGATAGTAACATTGCCCCTTTTTTTTCTTTTTTTTCCTTTTTTTGGCAGGCTTCTTTGGCCCCCTTTTTTATTTAGGCTTCTTTGGCCTCTAGTTTTTTTACTTTTTTATGGGGCAATGATCTATAATGATGATCATCACACTTTTATTTACTTACAACCCAATATTACAACTCGATACAAGACCAAAGATATGACTCTATATGAATGCCTCTGGTGGTGTACCGGGATGTGCAATGATCTAGCGTAGCAATGACATAAAAAAAGGACAAGACATGAAAACATCATGCTAGCTATCTTAAGATCATGCAAAGCAATATGACAATAAATGCTCAAGTCATGTATATGATGATGATGGAAGTTGCATGGCAATATATCTCGGAATGGCTATGGAAATGCCATGATAGGTAGGTATGGTGGCTGTTTGATGAAGATATAAGGAGGCTTATGTGTGATAGAGCGTATCATATCACGGGGTTTGGATGCACCGACGAAGTTTGCACCAACTCTCGAGGTGAGAAAGGGCAATGCACAGTACCGAAGAGGCTAGCAATGATAGAAAGGTAAAAGTGCGTATAATCCATGGATTCAACATTAGTCATAAAGAACTCACATACTTATTGCAAAAATTTTAAATCCCTTGAAACAAAGTACAACACACATGCTCCTATGGGGGGATGTTGGTAGGAGTTAACCATCGCGCACCCCCGACCTTCACGCAAAGATAAACAATCAAAATACAATGCACGCCAATTTGGTTACATAGTTAGTAGACCATACGTGCATGCTTCGGGAATCAAAAACCTTAACAACAACATCCTTACTAAACACAACCATCTACTAGTACCTCCCACATATTATCATCTCTATATCGCAAAACTATTGCAAGGAATCAAACATATCATATTCAGTTATCCACAAGTTTATGTAGGATTTTATGACTAACCATGTGAATGACCAATTCATGTCATCTCTCTAAATAGATATAAGTGAAGCAAGAGAGTTTAATTCTTTCTACAAAATATATGCCCACGCTCTAACAAATATAAGTAAAGCAAAAGATCATTCTACAAATGGCGGTTTTCTATGTGAAGAGAAACAGGCAATCCAAACTTCAAATGATATAAGTGAAGCACATGAAGCATTCTATAAAGCCATACTCAAAAGATATAAGTGAAGTGCAATGAGCATTCTATAAATCAACCAACGACTATCTCATACCAGACTGGTGCATAAAAAATTTGAAAACTAAATGCAAAAGACGCTCCAAGACTAGCACATATCGCATGAATGAAACGAATACGAAAACATAGCGATACATGTTGAAGAAAGAGGGGATGCCTTTCGGGGCATCCCCAAGCTTAGACGCTTGAGTATCCTTGAATATTTACTTGGGTTCCTTGGGAATCCCCAAGCTTGAGCTCTTGCCTCTCTTCCTTTTCCTCATATCGAGACCTCCTCGATCAAACACTTCATCCACACAAAACTTCAACAAAAAACTCGGTAAGATCCGTTAGTATAATAAAGCAAATCACTACTCTAAGTATTGTAGCAGACCAATTCATATTTTGTTTTTGCATTGTGTCTACTGTAATATAACTTTTTTATGGCTTAATCCACTGATATAAATTGATACTTTCATCAAAACAAGCAAACTATGCATCAAAAACAGAATCTGTCAAAAATAGAACAGTCTGTAGCAAGCTGACCATTCACCATACTTCTGTTACCTCACAAATTCTATACAAATTAGTAAAAATAAACAATTTGTACAGAAAGACAGTTCAAAAAGAATCAGAACCATTTGACGTTCCAGTTAAAAATGTAAAATCGCGCCCTACAGCCAAAGTTTCTGTCCTGCACCGTACAAACCAACAAGCATTGTAAACATCCTAAAGTCAAACCTTGGCACATTATTTTTATAATACAATGGAATTATACAAGGGAATAATTATTTTTGATGAAAAGTTTCTGTAATCAAGATTCACAAAGTTTCTGTGAGCATGAACAAAGTTCAAGGCTAGCTCCCACTTCAACAATGCTTGTCTTTATCACTTTCACTTTCCTTTTTGAAAAGTTTTTAGGTTCCCCTCTTTATTTTTTGTTTTTAGACTATATAAAAGCACTCAACAGAAATAAATGACTCTCTAAAACTTCTGGGTTGTCTCCCTGGCAGCGCTTTCTTTAAAGCCATTAAGCTAGGCATATAGAGCTCAAGTAATGGATCCACCCGGATCCCAAGGTATATCAAAGCCAATTTTAATTAACATTGATTTGTAATTTAGTAGTGAGCAAAAAGTAACATATATCATGCAGCAACAAAGTCTAACTCTCTTCCTATGCATTGGCATGTCATAAAAGAACAATTCATGCACACCAAGTAAAGGCCAATGCATAGTATAAGCAGTTTCTTGCAATTCTATCGTGTTGGAAACATAAAGAGGCAGAGATGTAGTTCCTCTCTCATAATAATTGCAAGTAGGAGCAGCAAGCACATGCATATTATATTCATCAAAATAATCATGTGCAATGGTAAAAGGCAACAAATCAATATAATCCTTAGTAAGGACAAACTTCTTCGATATAGTGTAGTTGGGAGAATTCAAAAAGATAATAGAACTATCATGTGTGGGTGCAATAGCAACAATTTCATGTTTAACATAATGAACTATAGCAAGTTCATCTCCATAAGAATAATTCATATTGGCATCTTGGCCACGAGCATAGCAAGCATCATCAAAAAGGGGTAATTCAAGAGAATCAACAGGATCATAACAATCATCATAACAATCATCCTTCGGTAAGCATGAAGGAAAATTAAACAATGTATGAGTTGAAGAGTTACCCTCATTAGAAGGTGGGAACCAGTAGCTAATCCGCTCTTCCTCCCTTTGTTCTTCGCTCTCCTTGTCATTTTTTTCATCCAATGAGCTCACAGTTTCATCAATTTCTTCTTCCATAGACTCCTGCAAAATATTAGTCTCTTCTTGGACAGCAGAGACTTTCTCAATAAATGCATCAATATTGTAATTGTATTCATAAATCTTATAACAATATTTAAGTATTGCAAAATTTTCAGGTCTATAAACTGAATCATCAAACTCTTTAAACATAGATTCAATCTCATAAGCACCCATAAAACCAACAAATTCTTCTATATGTTCCACATCATAGTAATCATATACACCATTAGCATAAGAAGCTAAGGTTTTATTATCATTGAATTTGCATGAAAAGGGAAGGTGTGGAGCCTTCATCCTAGAGCAACAAGTATAATCATATTTCAAGCATAGTTGACGAGCATACCAATGCAACATAGAAATTTGATCCCATAATAGTATCCCTTTTTGTGTCAATCGATAATCCCTAAAGTATTCACGTTGATCCATAATACGTCTCCAACGTATCTATAATTTTTGATTGTTCCATGCTATTATATTACCCCTTTTGGATGTTTATGGGCTTTATTTTACATATTTATATCATTTTTGAGACTAACCTACTAACCAGAGGCCCATCCCGTATTGCTGTTTTTTTGCCTATTTCAGTATTTTGAAGAAAAGGAGTATCAAACGGATCCCAAACGGACTGAAACCTTCGGGAGAGTGATTTTTGGAACGAACGTGATCCAGAGGACTTAGAGTGCAAGCCAAGAAGCGATCGAGGCGGCCAGGAGATAGGAGGGTGCGCCCACCGCCTCTGGGCGCGCCCCCTATCTCGTGGGCCCCTCGAGCAGCCACCGATGTACTTCTTCCTCCTATATATACTCATGTACCCCGAAAACATCCAGGGAGCCAATGAAAAACAATTTCCACCGCCGTAACCTTCTGTATCCGCGAGATCCCATCTTGGAGCCTTCGCCGGTGCTCCGCCGGAGGGGGAATCGACCACGGAGGGCTTCTAGATCAACACCATAGCCCCTGTGATGAGTTGTGAGTAGTTTACCATAGACCTTCGGGTCCATAGTTATTAGCTAGATGTCTTATTTTCTCTTTTTGGATCTCAATACCATGTTCTCCCCCTCTCCTGTGGAGATCTATTTGATGTAACTCTTTTTGCGGTGTGTTTGTCTAGATCCGATGAATTGTGGGTTTATGATCAAGTTTATCTATGAGAAATATTTGAATCTTCTCTGAATTCTTTTATGTATGATTGAGTTATGTTTGCAAGTCTCTTCGAATTATCAGTTTGGTTTGGCCTACTAGATTGATCTTTCTTGCCATGGGAGAAGTGCTTAGCTTTGGGTTCAATCTTGCGGTGTCCTTTCCCAGTGACAGCAGGGGCAACAAGGCACATATTGTATTGTTGCCATCAAGGATAAAAAGATGGGGTTTATATCATATTGCTTGAGTTTATCCCTCTACATCATGTCATATTTCTTAATGCGTTACTCTTTTCTTATGAACTTAATACTCTAGACGCATGCTGGATAGCGATCGATGTGTGGAGTAATAGTAGTAGATGCAGGCAGGAGTCGGTCTACTTGTTGCGGACGTGATGCCTATATACATGATCATGCCTAGATAATCTCATAATTATTCGCTTTTCTATCAATTGCTCGACAGTAATTTGTTCACCCACCGTAATACTTATGCTATCTTGAGACAAGCCACTAGTGAAACCTATGGCCCCCGGGTCTATATTTTATCATATAAGCTTTCAATCTACTTTTATTTGCATCTTTACTTTTTGCATCTATATTATAAAATACCAAAAAATATATTTATCTTATCATACTATCTCTATCAGATCTCACTTTCGCAAGTGGCCGTGAAGGGATTGACAACCCCTTTATTGCATTGGTTGCGAGTTCTTTGTTTGTTTGTGTAGGTGCGTGGGACTTTTGAGGAGCCTCGTACTAGATTGATACCTTGGTTATCAAAAACTGAGGAAAATACTTACGCTACTATTGCTGCATCACCCTTTCCTCTTCAAGGAAAACCAACGCAAGCTCAAGACGTAGCAAGAAGGATTTCTGGCGCCGTTGCCGGGGAGGTCTTCGCTCAAGTCAAGACATACCAAGTACCCATCACAAACTCATCTCCCTCGCATTTACATTATTTGCCATTTGCCTCTCGTTTTCCTCTCCCCCACTTCACCCTTGCCGTTTTATTTGCCCTCTCTTTCCCAATCTCCTCCTCTCTTTTTCGCTTGCCTTTTTTCTGTTTGCTCGTGTGTTAGATCGTTTACCTTGTCGTTATGGCTAGTTCCTTACCCGCTCCTATGTCTCCCGAGTTTGAAGTTCTTCACTTCAAGTAAAGGCAAGTAGAAAACTTAAAAGATGATTGGTACAGGATGATGGAATCTTATCGCAATTGCACACTAGAGGTGAATTTTAGAATTCTTCTTTGCAATTTTTATGTTGGGCTAAACATGACACATAGACAACTCTTGGACTGCATTGCCAAGGGGAATTTTATTGAAAATGATCCTAGTAATGCGCATGAAATTTTAGAGGGAATAGTGGGAACACTACCTCAAAAGGGAGGACCACATCCTACCCTAGAATAAACACAAGTGTTTGCAAAGATTTTTGAAGTAACAAAAATATTACAAAAGTCTCTTGAGCCTATTAAAAGTGTTAGCGGAAATCTTCACCGCATGAATATGTTGATTACTCTTTGCAATAAGCGGTTGGATTCTTTAGATCTAAAAATTTCTGAGTATGAACGGAAACATAAAGAACCTCCCGGATTCGAGCATGACTTTGCTAAAAACCTGAAAACTAAAGATAGCACTACTTAGATCTATCTTCGCTTTTATGCCTAGCTAGGGGCGTTAAACGATAGCGCTAGTTGGGAGGCAACCCAATTTTATTTGTGTTTTTTGTTTTTGTTTCTGTTTAGTAATAAATTTTGCATCTACCCTCTATTTAGATGTGTTTTTATGTTTTAATTAGTGTTTGTGCCAAGTAGAACCTATATGATAACCTATGATGATATTGATTTGATTCTGCTGAAAAACAGAAATTTTGCATGCACGAATATAGTTTTGTTAAATCACAGAAACGTGCTTTTGCGTTGATTATTTTTGCTTCTGATCAATAGACAAATTTTCCAGGACTTCCTATTTTGGTAGGATTTTTAGAGTTCCAGAAGTTTGCGTTAGTTTAGTGATTGCTACAGACTGTTCTGTTTTTGACAGATTCTGCCTTTCGTGTGTTGTTTGCTTATTTTGATGCATCTATGGCTAGTAAAATAGTTTATAAACCATAGAGAAGTTGGAATACAGTAGGTTTAACACCAATATTAATAAAGAATGAGTTCATTACAGTACCTTATGTGGTGGTTTTGTTTTCTTTCACTAACAGAAATTATGAGATTTCCTCTTGAATTTTGTGCTGTGAAGTTTTCAAGTTTTGGTAAAGATTTGATGGACTATGGAATAAGGAGTGGCAAAATCCTAAGCTTGGGGATGCCCAAGGAACCCCAATATATTCAAGAATAGCCAAAAGCCTAAGCTTGGGGATGCCCCGGGAAGGCATCCCCTCTTTCGTCTTCGTTCATTGGTAACTTTACTTGGAGCTATATTTTTATTCGCCACATGATATGTGTTTTGCTTGGAGCGTCGTGTATGATATTAGTATTTTATTTTTAGTTTACCACAATCATCCTTGCTGAACACACCTTTTGGGAGAAACCTACTTGATTAGAATTTATTAGAATACTCTATGTGCTTCACTTATATCTTTTGAGCTAGATAGTTTTTGCTCTAGTGCTTCACTTATATCTTTTAGAGCACGGCGGTGGCTTAATTTTGTAGAAATTGCTAGTCTCTCATGCTTAACTTATATTATTTTGAGAGTCTTTTAGAACAGCATGGTATTTTCTATGGTTATAAAATTGGTGCTAGAATGGTAGGCATCCAAGTTGGGTATAATAAAAACTATCATAGGAAGTGAATTGGATGCTATGATCAATTTGATACTTGATAATTGTTTTGAGATATGGAGGTAGTGATATTAAAGTCATGCTAGTTGGGTGATTATGAATTTAAAGAATGCTTGTGTTGAAGTTAGCAAGTCCCGTAGCATGCACGTATGGTTAAAGTTGTGTAACAAATTTGAAACATGAAGTGTACTTGGATTGTGCATCCTTATGAGTGGCCGTCGGGGACGAGCGATGGTCTTTTCCTACCAATCTATCCCTCTAGGAGCACGCACGTAGTGCTTGGTTTTTGATGACTTCTAAATTTTTTCAATAAGTATATGAGTTCTTTTGACTAATGTTGAGTCCATGGATTATACACACTTTTACCTTTCCACCATTGCTAGCCTCTTCGGTACCGTGCATTGGCCTTTCTCACCTTGAGAGTTGGTGCAATCTTCGTTGGTGCATCCAAACCCCGTGATATGATACGCTCTATCACACATAAACCTCCCTATATCTTCCTCAAAACAGCCACCATACCTACCTATTATGGCATTTCCATAGCCATTCCGAGATATATTGCCATGCAACTTTCCACCGTTCCGTTCATCATCATGACATACATTACTTTTTTCATATTGCCATTGCATGATCATGTAGTTGACATCGTATTTGTGGGAAATCCACCATGCATAATTTTTCATACATGTCACTCTTGATTCATTGCACCATCCCGGTAGACCGCCGGAGGCATTTATATAGAGTCATATCTTGTTCTAGTTTCGAGTTGTAATTCCTATGTTGTAATCAATGAAAGTGTGATGATCATCATTATTAGAGCATTGTCCCCAAAAAGAAAAAAGAAAAAAAAGAAAGGCCAAAAAAAGAAAGGCCAAAGGAAAAAAAGAAAAAGAAAAAAGAAAAAATAAAAAATAAAAAGGGGCAATGTTACTATCTCTTTTCCACACTTGTGCTTCAAAGTAGCACCATGTTTTTCATATAGTGAGTCTCATATATTGTGCTTCAAAGTAGCACCATGTTCTTCATATAGAGAGTCTCGTATGTTGTCACTTTCATGTACTAGTGGGAATTTTTCATTATAGGACTTGGCTTGTATATTCCTACGATGGGCTTCCTCAAATGCCCTAGGTCTTTGTGAGCAAGCAAGTTGGATGCACACCCACTAGTTTTCTTTTGTTGAGCATTCATTCATTTATAGCTCTAGTGCATCCGTTGCATGGCAATCCGTACTCCTCATGTTGACATCAATTGATGGGCATCTCCATAGCCCGTTGATTATCCTCGTCAATCTGACACTTTCTCCCTTTTTTGTCTTCTCCACACAATCCCCATCATCATATTCTATTCCACCCATAGTCCTATATCCATGGCTCACGCTCATGTATTGCGTGAAAGTTGAAAAAGTTTGAGATTATTTAAGTACGAAACAATTGCTTGGCTTGTCATCGGGGGTGTAGAATTTGGGAACATTTTTGTGTGACGAAAATGAAGCATAGCCTAACTATATGATTTTGTAGGGATGAACTTTCTTTAGCCATGTTATTTTGAGAAGACATGATTGCTTTGATTAGTATGCTTGAAGTGTTACTATTTCTTTTATCAATACGAACTTTTATTTTGAATCATTTGGATCTGAACATTCATGCCACAATAAAGAAAATTACATTGAGAATTATGCTAGGTAGCATTCCACATCAAAAATTATGTTTTTATCATTTACCTACTCGAGGACGAGCAGGAATTAAGCTTGGGGATGCTTGATACATCTCCAGCGTATCTATAATTTTCGATTATTCCATGCTATTATATTACCCCTATTGGATGTTTGTGGGCTTTATTTTACATATTTATATCATTTTTGGGACTAACCTACTAACCGGAGGCTTAGGGTGGGAACGGGTCGGCCCGGACCTGGCCTTGGACCCGGCCCCGTTGGCCTCGAGGCCAATTTGAGGGGCCACGGGTCGACCCAATTCAAAAAATTCAATGGCCTCGCCGGCCCGATGGGTACTTCTGGTCGACCCAAATTTTATTTTCTTATACAATATTTGGTTGTGGTTACAAATAGAATATTCTCAAAAATATGTTATTAGAAGTAAAACAAATTACGACCTAAACATGCATGATTGAAATAATTAAAGTTTACAAATGAACCACAACAGTTTCAGCTCTTTACACGTCCGGTTTATAAAGGAGGATTGGGTTAATGGATTCTAGTACGTGTACAAATGTTAGCTAGTTGATATTTCGGCTAATGAGTATACTGTAATTAGCTGATCGCTAGTTGCCGTATAACGGTATAAGCTAAGCTAAAGATGAATTTGGTGATACCGATGGACTCCAGTACTCGGAGATGGGTCAGCCCTGCTGGCCCAATGGGTCACTCAGTGCCGGCTCTACTGGCCCTATTTTTGTACGAGGCCGACCCGACTGACCCATTGGCCTTGTTTTCTTGGGTCGGGCCAAAGACCCGATGGGTCGACCCGGCCCATTCCCACCCTGACCGGAGGCCCAACCCGTATTGCTGTTTTTTTGCCTATTTTAGTATTTCGAAGAAAAGAAATATCAAACGGAGTCCAAACGGAATGAAACCTTTGGGAGCGTGATTTTTGGAATGAACGTGATCCAGAGAGACTTGGAGTGCAAGCCAAGAAGCGATCGAGGCGGCAGGAGATAGGAGGGCGCGCCCACCCGCTCTGGGCACGCCCCCCTATCTCGTGGGCCCCTCGAGCAGCCACCGACGTACTTCTTCCTCCTATATATACCCATGTACCCCGAAAACATCCAGGGAGCCAACGAAAAACAATTTCCACCCGCGTAACCTTATGTATCCGCGAGATCCCATCTTGGAGCCTTCGTCGGTGCTCCGCCGGAGGGGGAATCGACAATGGAGGGCTTCTACATCAACACCATAGCCCCTCCGATGAGTTGTGAGTAGTTTACCACAGACCTTCGGGTCCATAGTTATTAGCTAGATGGCTTCTTGTCTCTTTTTGGATCTCAGTACCATGTTCTCCCCCTCTCTTGTGGAGATCTATTTGATTTGCGGTGTGTTTGTCGAGATCCGATGAATTGTGGGTTTATGATCAAGTTTATCTATGAGAAATATTTGAATCTTCTCTGAATTCTTTTATGTATGATTGAGTTATCTTTGCAAGTCTCTTCGAATTATCAGTTTGGTTTGGCCTACTAGATTGATCTTTCTTGCCATGGGAGAAGTGCTTAGCTTTGGGCTCAATCTTGCGGTGTCCTTTCCCAATGACAGCATGGGCAGCAGGGCACGTATTGTATTGTTGCCATCGATGATAAAAAGATGGGGTTTATATCATATTGCTTGAGTTTATCCCTCTACATCATGTCATCTTTCTTAATGCGTTACTCTATTCTTATGAACTTAATACTCTAGATGCATGCTGGATAACGGTCGATGTGTGGAGTAATAGTAGTAGATGCATGCAGGAGTCGGTCTACTTGTGACGGACGTGATTCCTATATACATGATCATGCCTAGATAATCTCATAATTATTCGCTTTTCTATCAATTGCTCGACAGTAATTTGTTCACCCACCGTAATACTTATGCTATCTTGAGAGAAGCCACTAGTGAAACCTATGGCCCCCGGGTCTATCTTTTATCATATAAGCTTTCAATCTGCTTTTATTTGCACCTTTACTTTTCACATCTATATTATAAAATACCAAAAATATATTTATCTTATCATACTATCTCTATCAGATCTCACTTTCGCAAGTGGCCGTGAAGGGATTGACAACCCCTTTATTGCGTTGGTTGCGAGTTCTTTGTTTGTCTGTGTAGGTGCGTGGGACTTTTGAGGAGCCTCCTACTGGATTGATTCCTTGGTTCTCAAAAACTGAGGGAAATACTTACGCTACTATTGCTGCATCACCCTTTCCTCTTCAAGGAAAACCAACGCAAGCTCAAGACGTAGCAATCCAACGTGTCTCCCATAACAAAGTTGAATGGGGTTTTCTCAGGATTATCAAAGTAGTACATAATTTCTGTCACATAACGAGCATCGAGGGTTTAGTTAGGTTCCCCATCTCCATGAGTAGCAAGTACACCTAATTTTTTTTGGTATTTCGTGTTCCATATCCATAACTAAAGATAGAGAACAACTTAGAACAACAAATAAAAATTACTTAGTGAGAAATCAAACAAGCACACACGAGAAAATTCACCCCACGCTATGACTCCCCGGCAACAACGCCGGAAAAAGGTCTTGATAACCCGCAAGTATACGGGATAGTTATAGCCTCTTTCAATAAGTAAGAGTGTCGAACCCAACGAGGAGCTAAAGGTAGAACAAATATACTCTCAAGCCCTATCTGCCACTGATACGACTATACGCACACTTAGTGTTCGCTTTACCTAGAACAAGTATGAAACTAGAAGTACTTTTTAGGTGTGATAAGATAGGTTTGCAAGATAATAAGGAACACATAAATAAAAAGTAGGGGCTGTTTAGATAAAGAAGCAATAAAGTAAATATAACGAGTGTGGAAAAGTGGTGGCAGGAGTTCTGAAATTGTCCCTAAGCAATTGACTACGTTACTAGACTGGTAATCACTATTGCAATTCTATTTGAGGGAGAGGCATAAGCTAACATACTTTCTCTTCTTGGGTCATATGTACTTATGATTGGAACTCTAGCAAGCATCCGCAACTACTAAAGATCATTAAGGTAAAACCCAACCATAGCATTAAAGTATCAAGTCCCCTTTATCCCATACGCAAACAACCTACTTACTCGGGTCTGTGCTTCTGTCACTCACGCCACCCACCATAAGCAAATCATGAACATATTGCAAACACTACAGCGGGAATCCCTCATGCTTGCGCGACACAAAGGGCACAATAGGACAGCACCAATAATAAAACATGCAACTCAAACCAATCATAGCAATTCATCAATCACCGGTAGGACAACGAACATCTACTCAGACATCATAGGATGCTAACACGTCATTGATAATAATATGAAGCATAAAGCACCGTGTTCAAGTAGAGGGTACATCGGGTTACGGGAGAGTGGACCGATGAATATAGATGGGGGAAGGTCATGGAGTTGTTGGTGAAGATGCCGGAGGTGTTGGTGAAGATCGCGGTGATGATGATGGCCCCCGGCAGCATTCCGGCGCCACCGGAAGCAAGGGGGAGAGAGAGCCCCCCTTCTTCTTCTTCTTTCTTAACCTCCTCCCTAGATGGGAGAAGGGTTTCCCCTATGTTTCTTGGCTCCCATGGCGTGGGAGGGGCGAGAGCCCCTCCGAGATTGGATCTATCTCTCTGTCTCTCTGTTTCTGCGTTCTTGGATTCTGCCCTGGCACCATTTCTTTTATATTCGGAGATCCGTAGCTCCGATTGGATTAAAACTTTCGCCCAGATCTTTTTCCAAAAATTATCTTCTTGCAGCCACAGAAGGGCATCAACCGCCTTACGAGGGGCCCAGGAGGGTGGGGGCGCCCCCACGTGGAGTGGGCATGGGCCCCTATCTTGTGGCCACCTCGGGCACTGTCTCGCGTTGATTTTACTTCCCAAAAATCACAAACATTCCAAAATAATTCTCCGTACGTGTTTATCCTGTTTGGACTCTGTTTGATATGGGGTTTCTGCGAAACATAAAACATGCAACAGACATGAACTGGCACTGGGCACTGGATCAATATGTTAGTCCCAAAAAATAGTATAAAAAGTTGCCAAAAGTATATGAAAGTTGTAGAATATTGGCATGGAACAATAAAAAATTATAGATACGACAGAGACGTATCAGGTCTTCATGGCAAGCCGGAATCTTAAGCAATATTTCCAGGGTCACCCCATCACTGTGGTCAGTTTTGCTCCTTTAGGAGATATCATCCAAAATAGACAGGCCACAGGACGAGTCGCCAAGTGGGCCATTAAACTTGGGCCTCATGGTTTAAAGTATGTACCACGCACGGCTCTCAAGTCTCAAGCACTGGTGGATTTCATCAACGATTGGACAGAACTACAGATGCCTGAAGAGAAGCGACACAACACGTATTGGACTATTCCCTTTGATGGTCCAGGCAATTGGAGGGCTCGGGGGCTGGAGTTGTTTTAGCTTCCCCTCGAGGTGAGAAATTTTGTTATGTGCTACGGTTGATGTTTCCCTGTACTAACAATGCAGCTGAGTATGAGGCCTTACTCCATGGTCTTCGGATGGCTAAGGAGATGAGCTTAAGCTGGGTAAGGTGTTTCGGCGACTCAGATTTGGTGGCTCAGCAAGTATTAGTGAAGTGGGATTCCAAGGATCCTCTCATGGCGGCTTATCGTCGTGAAGTTGATGACATTGCTGGACATTTCAAGGGTTACCAGGTGGAACACATTGACCACAGAAAGAACGAGGCAGCTGATGCCTTGAGTCGGCTGGGCTCTCAGTGTAAGCCGGTGCCGCCTAATACTTTCTTGGATATTCTGCATAACCCTTCTGTCAAGTTACCTACAGAGGAAGACTTGGCTGTTCCTGACCCAGAAGCACAATTGGTGGCGGCTCTTCACGTCATCCCAGATTGGACAGTGCCATATCTGGCTTACATGACCCGGGGCGAGTTGCCTGAGGATGAAACCTTGGCCAGACAGATAACCCGATGATCTAAGTCAATGACAATTGCCAATGGCGAGTTGCATCATCACAGTGTCATTGGGGTGTTTCAGCGTTGTGTCTCTCCTGAAGAAGGCCAAGAAATTCTACGTGAGATTCATGAAGTGGATTGTGGCCATCATGCCGGGTCAAAATCCCTTGTGGCCAAGGCTTTCCGTCATGGATTTTATTGGCTGACGGCTCATGCTGATGCAGAGGACCTGGTTAGTAAATGTGACGGTTGTCAGAAGTTCTCAAGAGGTGCTCACGTGCCGGATCAAGAGTTGAGGATGATTCCAATTACTTGGCCATTTGCAGTCTGGGGGCTTGACATGGTTGGGTCTTTCAAAAGGTCCAAAGATAAAAAGACCCACCTTTTGGTGGCGGTTGATAAATTTACAAAGTGGGTTGAGGCAGAGTCAGTTAGTAAGTGTGATGCAGCTACGGTGGTTCAGTTCATGAAGAAGGTGATATTTCGCTTTGGCTTTCCACACAACATTATAAATGACAATGGCACTAATCTGTCTAAAGGCACCATTGAAGAATTTTGTCAACGTGAGCATATTCAGCTTGATGTTTCATCAGTGGCTCACCCCCAATCCAATGGTCAAGCTAAGAGAGCAATCAGGAGATCTTGAAAGGCATCAAGCCCCGGATTTTGGTCCCCTTGCAGCGGACGTCGGGTTGTTGGGTTGAGGAGTTACCCTATGTGATATGGAGCATCAATACTACTGCCAACAGGTCTACGGGTTATACGCCTTTCTTCATGGTTTACGGAGCTGAGGCGGTTGTCCCTAGTGACATCTGTCATGACTCGCCTCGTGTGGCGGCTTATGTTGAGGCGAACAATAAACAGGCGCGTCAGGATGCTCTTGACCTATTAGATGAAAAGTGTGACTTGGCAGCAGCTCGCTCGGCGATTTACCAACAGGACCTGTGCCGCTATCACAGCTGCCGGGTTAAATCTAGAACCTTTCAGGAAGGTGATTTGGTGCTCCGGCTCATCCAGGATCAAACTAACACACACAAGTTATCCCCACCTTGGGAAGGGCCCTTTGTGGTCAGCAAGAACTTGAACAATGGGTCAGACTACCTTATCGATGTTCGAGAGCACAAAGACTCACGTAAGTCGGAGGAGGAGACCCGCTGACCATGGAATATCGCTCATCTTCGGCATTACTACACTTGAGCCACCGACTCTCATGATGTACATATTTTGATGATGTATATATTATTGTAAATAATAAAGCAGGACCTCTGTCCTTTTTTCATCCTCAAAGGTAATATGTCATTGCTATTATCATTGTCATCTCACATGATCACTTGGGGGCTGATCGTATTCGAATCTAGGTTGACCCGTTTGATCCTGCTTATGATCGTATTCGAATCTAGCCGTTAAACCTTATGATCAATAGGGGGCTTCTTGTTCAAACATAGGTCATATTCCAACCAAAGAGAACATAGCTGTCGGTACCCTTTTGATCAGCACACTGCCGAGCTCACTAGGGGGCTTCTTGATCGTATTCGAATCATAGCTCAACCCCTTTTGGGAACCGACTTTGATCATATTCGAATCAGAGTCATTAAAAAACTCTCAAGGTCATTAGGGGGCTTCCTGTTCAAACATAGGTCGTATTCGAACTAAAGAGAACATAGCTGTCGATACCCTCTTGATCGGCGCAACGCCAAAGCCACTGGGTGCCACATGATCATATTCGAATCCTAGCTTAACCCCTTTGGAATGGTTTATTGATCGTATTCGAATCAGAAGCCTTAACTTTTCTATACTCTATTTGGTTTAAGTTTTCTTTGAAAGCAGCCTTTATTTGACTTGAGAATTTTTTGAGGTTTAAAAAGTACAAGTGTGGTTAATTTTAACCCGGCTTGATATTGGCCAATAAGTCGCCAATATATGAGAATCATTATATCTTTGGAAATATTGGTTTTTGAAGATTGGGTTATCACCCTTACTGTTCGGGTCATATAAGCCGGCAGTGCAAATTCAAAAAGGTCACAGGTATACGATTATAGTTGTGTTTCAACATTATATGTTACAACAGGCTTATCTGTGATTCTTTTTCTATCTTAAAAATATCAAGTTATTATGACCCGCCTTATGGTTAAGCCGCCAAGGGATCTTGTGATTTATTTCTATGTGCAGGACAGTTAGAAGACTTGGTCAAAGCATAAGGAAAACAGATGAAAATTATAACATGGCGGCTTAATAGTACTAAGAACCAAAAACGTACATTATGGCACGGTCAAATCAAAGTTATTTCTATTCTATTACATGACTCCCCGAGTCCAAATGATTCATGTTGTTTTTCAGCACACCACAGGAATGAGCCGCCACGGCAGGTTAACTCTCATGTTGGCCTGAAGCGTCCGGGTTAGCCTTCTCCGCTTCTTCGCCCTATTCCCTTTCCTGGAAGGTTGATGATGACCAGTCAATGTTGTTCAAAGCTTCAAATTCAGCCTCATCATCAACTAGTCTGGCCGGGTCAACTTCAAGGGCGAAGGTATGCTTACGGAGTGGGGGGATCAGACTGGTCACTTTATAGTGAGGCATTGGAATTCTCCTATTCTCTGCGTCATAACCCGCCTGGTACTTGGTGAGATCCACTTCGTCAGCTATCAGGGTGGCCACGTGGCGTACCTCCTTCACACAAGCGGCAAAGTCTTCCTGTTCAAAGGAAGTACCATCCTCCTTCAGGCTTGGATAACCAATAGCGATGTCGGCCGGGTCTAACTCTGGTAGCCAAGCTTTGGCCCGGCTTAAAGCATTCACCGCTCCGGCTCTTGTAGCTGACCGCCTTAGTTCATGGAACCGTTGGGGTAGCAGAGAAAGCTTCTTTAGTACATCCACCAGGAGGGTAGGCACTTTATTTGTCAAAGCCACTATGGCTAAGACACGCTGAGATCCAGTGTACAATTGTTCCACCAGCGTATAAACTACCTTCAGCTTGATCAGCATATCTTGATTCAAATTTGAACTCCTGGGGCCTGCATAAACATTGTCAGGTGAGTTAGTTCCAATTTTTATGATCAATTGAAAGGTTCAAGAATTTAACACTTGCAGGGCGACTTACCAAAGATCGCTGAGACCATCTGAGAGACATGGCGTTTTAACCCGGATATTCACCGGTTGCTTCTTCCAGAGCCGCCTCTGCCTTCTCAGCTCGATTAATCAACGCAATTTTTTCGTCAGCCCAGGCCTTTTTCTCCATTTCAAATTCTTTCTTCGGCTTTTCTTGTTCAGAAACGCTGAATTTAAACATGGAGTCAGCTCTTTGGGTTTCCGTCTCTTGGGCCTCAAGGCGGTTCTTCAGATCAGACACTTCTGATTCAAGTTGACTCATGGCGGCCTATACAAATACCGGGCCAAGAATCATGACAAACATGATGCAATATTAAGTCCCAAGCCTTTGCAAGCATAAACACTTGGCACTTGGGGGCTATTGTCTACCAAAGAATTTTACTTAACGTGGCAGTTCATGACAGTAAGTCCCAAGCACTTTGCAAGCAAGAGTACTTGGCACTTGGGGGCTAATGCATATTGCTTTTTAAAAGTTTCAAATGTTTTATTCAATACAACCATATGAAGGACCGGTTCAACCATACTGGTTAAGCCGCCCCTTGGGGACTACGGAGTAAGCCAGATTTCTTACATATCTTGTCCATATATGTTACTAATGTCACTAAATTAGTTTCTAAAGTCTACAGCGTATTCATCATAAGTAATAGACTTGGGGGCTGGCATAGTAAAGATAAGTAAGTACATAGAAAGGTTTGTACCTCAAATTTCTGGTGCATCTGCTTCACCATGTTAATTTCAATGTCACGGTTGTTGTGCACTTGACTCATATAGTTGGAAAAGACCTCTTCAATACTTAGGGGAGTATAGTCAGTGACATCAAGTTTGACCCAGCGGTGTTCCAGAAGCTCTTCCTTGGCGGAGCACTTGGCCAGCACGGTTGGCCTTCCCGGCTCAACAAAGCCGGTTCTAGTGATCTCGACATTAGTATTTTGAGGATCATCCGTCCCGACCGGGCTAGGAGCTTCCGGATTTTCTAAGCCATCAACGGCTCGCTCAGTAGGCGGGTCAGCAATTGGAGTTGGTATATCTTGAGCTGGTTCAGGTGGTGGCTCATGAGTTGACGACTCAGGCGCGGCTGTTCCAAGTACTGGCTCGGTCACGACCGTGTCTTCAGCCGGCTTGTTCTTCTTGACCCTTTTGCTGGGCTTGGCTTGTCCACTTCATAAAATCAAAAGGTTAGTGCAAATTCAATGAATTGAAATGAATACAGGATAAGAAGGTTATCATTACCCTGGTGCGGTCTTGAAAGCCGGCAGATTGGACTGCATTGAGTCGCCGGAGGAAGGGAAAGTTTCCTGATAATCCGAGTCAAAAGAATTGAGTGGTTGACGAGTGAGACCTGCCAAAGGATAAAGGAGATTGAAATCAGAGGTGACCTTGTTCCGGCGCTTCTTTGGGGTGTTTGGCAAGCCAGAGGAGAGCTCCACATCCTTGTTAGTCTGGGTCTGCCTCCGGCTCTCATGAATCTGTCGCTTCAAAAGAAATTGAGGATCTTGATAAGCTAAGGGATGTGAAAATCTTACTTCCTGAGTTACTCTGCGGATTTTCTCTCTTGGCAAATGCTCGGAGTCGGAGGAAATGATAGTTACCTCTTTAGCCTTGTTATGGCTTGCTCCTGTGTCCTCCTGCTGATAATTAGTGTCAATAAGATGGTTCAAAAAGGAGCCAAGAGAGTCAAGGTCTACCTCCGACTCAGAAGAATCTTCTAGATGAAGCAAGTCAGAGGCGATGGCTTTCTTGTGCTTCTTCTTGGCAGCTTCTTTCCTGACGGCTTTCTTCTCCTTCGTGGCTTTCTTTGCAGCCTCATGGTCATATTTGACCTTCCAGAATTTATCACCTGGCTGTGAGAGTTAGCAAGAGGTATGAGTATGGGTGAAACATCAAAAAATCAAAGTAATGTGTTCATATGGGCGGCTTACCATTGGAGCCGGGTTAGCTTCGCAGAAGGGGGCTAGGCCCATCTTACCACAATCCGCTAGGCTCTCGTTCAAAAGGACTTCGTCATATCATTGATGACATCTTCAGGTAAGTCTTCAGGGTTGTGCCATAGAGGATCATCCTTTTTGCCTGTGTAGGTGCACATCAAGTCGGGGCGGTGGCTCAATGAATGACCCGCCAAGCGAGCCAAACCCGGACTAAGTCGATGCCAGTTAACCCGTTCCCCAGAAGAGCTTTGATCTTAGCTAAAGTGGGGGCGAGTGTTTTGCATTCAACGGCTGTAATCTTGTCAGGAAGCTGGTGATTGGGCCCAAGACGTAGAGCACAAAAACTGGGCAGAGGGTTCTCACCAGCCGGAGTGGTGTTTTGGCAGTAAAACCATGTCTGATTCCAGTCTTTGGGATGACTCGGTGGGTTGGCATAAGGAAAGATTACGTCCCTACGACGCTGGATCGAGACACCACCAAGTTCTAAGCTCTGGCTGTTGGCGCACTCATTCTGGCGGTTCAAGTAGAATAGCTCTCTCAAGAGTAAAATGTTGGGTTCTTCTCCAAGATATACTTCACTGAATACTTGGAAGTTTCAGATGTTAGACACAGAATTGGGTCCGATGTCTTGTGGGCGAAGGTCAAAGAAGTGCAACACATCTCCGAAGAATTTTGAGCTGGGTGGAGAGAAACCCCCGTTCATGTGATCCGTGAAAACGATAACCTCTCCCTTTTTTGGCTGAGGAAATTCCTCCTCCGGGTTAGGAGCACGATAGGACATGATTTCCTTCTTCGGCAGATAGCCGGTCTTCACAAAGTCATCATGTGTGCTGTCTGTGACAATGGATTTGACCCAGTTGCAAGAACTGGGTGCTTTCGGTGCCATTGTGATGAAAGCCTAAGACAGAGTAAAAAGTACCGGTTCAAATTTAAGCCGGAGAGGAAAAAAATATTACGGTGCATATTCAAGATGGCAGCTTATGAAGGGGCCTAATGGTATAAGGATAATTATGTCAAGATTATTTAAGCCGCCATAGGCTATAAGCCGTTAAAAGCTGTTTAAACCACCATGGGTGGTCAAGGTTATCAATTGAGCATTGCCTCTTTAAAGCCAGTGATAAGAGTCGCCATGGCTAGATGGATCTAACACGTACAGATTTTTGCCTAAGTGTTGCATAAACAAGTTTCACAAACTGCAGCTATTATTTTAGATCAAATGGCTGTTCAGAAAAGTAAAATTTCTAGACCTAAAAACATGGTAAATAGGAGTTCATGCATTCTAATGAGGGTTCTTTACAAATAAAGAGGATCTGCTAGTGCCTAAAATGGATGCAAAACAGCTACCTCATGAGATCTATGCTACTGTTGGATCAAAAGAAGCCACGGCAGAAGAGACACGAAGAACTGAGATGAACTACGAACTGTACAGAGGAACTCGTTAACCCTAGCATGGATCTAAGATGCAGGAAGGGGAAAACTTACATCAGTAGATCTGTTGCGGAGGGGCGCCCCTGTTCTCTGGATGGATTCAGGTTGATGCAGCGGCCAAAGTCGATGGAGACGAAGGTGCGCTGCGGCAGCGGTGGAGCTCGAGCGACAGTAGGGGGCGAGAGGAAGAAGACGAGGAAAGGGAAGAATGAATAAATACCTGGTTGGGTCTATTTATATGGAAGGACCACTAAAAGAGCGCGAAAAATGAGGGGGCCAAAAACATAAGTTATCCAACTACAAGGATGCCTCGATTTTCGGGATGGTCATCAAGATAAAGATCCGTCGGGATACATTGAACAAAACGTGCATTTATGGTAGGTGACGTCATGGTGGGTTACCACAAATCCAGAGGATGACATAATGGCGGGTTACAAAAATTTCATAAGTAAAGAGCAGAAGATTTTTCTTAAGTGTTGAAGATTGACATGAACCAGTCCAAATCAATTTGGGGCCTAATGTTGGGGATATAACTATTGGTATGACCCGCCCAGGATGGGGCGGGTTCTATCTACAAGTATTCTTGAAGCCCAAGATCAAGGTTGAAGATTGCGGTTTATTAAGGGCCCAAAGCCAAGAGGCGACTTAAGGCCCGTAGTGATAAACCACCATATGTATGTGACTTGTATTGTAAGGCAAGAATAGTTAAGAGACCAAGCCGGACACTGTTTATGAGTCGGCCTGGACTCTGTGAGCTGCTGGGCGTCGACCTCTATATATAAAGGGACGAACCAGCGACAATTCAGGGCAGGTAACATCAGATCGAGAGCTAGGTCAAGTGATTCCGCTCCCTAGTTATCGAGTCATAAGCAATCCCACTCAAAACTGGATCATAGGCTTTTACCTTCACCGTAAGGGGCCGAACCAGTATAAACCTCACATCCTTTGACCCGATTAACCCCTTTAAGCTTCCTAGTTGTGATGGCTCCACTACTAAGTCCTTTCACTAGGACATCTGACATGACAATTCCACGACAGTAGGTATGGTGGACTCTCATGGCAAAACTGGTTTAAGGGATGTTTGGAAGCACAGGTAGCATTTCTACTTGGTGCAAAGAATTTGGGTAGCATGAGAGGGAAAGGAAAGCTCAACATGTTGGATGATCCAAGAGAATATAACTTCTGTTCGGATATAAGAAAACATAACCCATTAAGTTGTCTTCCTTGTCCAACATCAACTTTTTAGCATGTCATATTTTAATAAGTGCTCACAATTACAAAAGATGTCCAAGATAGCATATTTATATGTGAAATCTCTTCTCCTTCAACATTCTTTCATGAATTGTTCAAGTGAGCAATATTATGTTTGCTAACTTTCAATAAATTTACCACCTATACTTATTATGTGTGAAGTCATTACTCCCCATGGTATAAGCATAAGAAACATATATAAATTCAGATTTATGATATTTAATTCATTCAAACATTTACTCATAGGATATAAGTGAAGCACGTGAGTAAATGAGAAACTACTCTAAAAAGATATAAGTGAAGGACAATGAGTAGTCAAATAATTAACTAGCCATGGGAGGACTCTCTCTCTCTCATTCAAGATTTTAGATCCAATGATTTTATTCAAACATCAAGTAGAAATAAAAATATGCTCCAAGAAAAACACATATCATGTGACGAATAAAAATATAGCTCCGAGTAAGTTATACCGATGGTTTTGAAGATGAAAGAGGGGATGCCTTCCGGGGCATCCCCAAGCTTAGGCGCTTGAGTCTTCCTTGAATATTACCTTGGGGTGCCTTGGTCATCCCCAAGCTTAGGGTCTTTCCACTCCTTATTCTCGTCATATCGATATCACATCCAAAACTTGAAAACTTCAATCACACAAAACTTAACGGAACTTCGTGAGATGGTTAGTATGATAAAGAGTAAATCATTCAGTTTGGTACTGTCGAAGACAAGATTCATAATTGTTCTCACACAATGCCTACTGCACCATATCATTTATACAATTTATATTGAATAAATGATATGCCATAGAAACTAGAAAACAAGCAAATTATGCATTGAAAACATAATCTGCCAGAAACAAGATAGTTTGTAATGATCTCAACAACAACCGTACTTCTGCTACTCCAAAAATTCTGAAAAATTAGGAAATCCTAGGAAGTTTTATATAAATCTTGTGTGAAAGTTTCAGATCAAAAGCACGCTTCTGTGATGTTTTAAAATTCTAGCAATGAGTGCAAAAGTTTCTGTTTTTCAGCAAGATCAAATCAACTATCACCGTAAGCCATCATAAAGGTCTTACTTGGCACTTTATTGAAACTAAATCTATAAAACATGATTACTATAGTAGCCTAATCATGTGAACACACAAAAACATTAAGGATAAATATTGGGTTGTCTCCCAACAAGCACTTTTCTTTAATGCCTTTCTAGCTAGGCATGATGATGTCAATGATGCTCATATGAAAGATAAGAATGAAAACATAACGAGAGCATCATGAAGCATATGACTAGCACATTTAAGTCTAACCCACTTCCTATGCATAGGGATTTTGTGAGCAAACAATTTATGGGAAAAATAATCAACTAGCATAGGAAGGCAAAACAAGCATACCTTCAAAACTTTAAGAACATAGAGAGGAAACTTGATAGTGCAATTCCAACAAGCATATATTCCTCCCACATAATAATTTTCAGTAGCATCATGAATAAATTCAAAAATATAACCATCACATAAAGCATTCTTTTCATGATCTACAAGCATAGAAACTTTACTACTCTCCACATAAGCAAAACTCTTCTCATTCAGAATAGTGGGAGCAAACTCAACAAAATAACTATCATGTGAGGCATAATCCAATTGAAAATTAAAATCATGATGGCAAGTTTCATGGTTAACAATATTCTTTATAGCATACATGTTACCACAATAATCATCATAGATAGCAACTTTGTTCTTATAATCTATTGGAACCTCTTCCGAGATAGTGGAATCATTATTAACTAAATTCAAGACCTCTCCAAATCCACTTTGATAAATATCATACTAAGATTCAACACCCTCCAAAATAGTGGGATCATTACTTCCTAAAGTTGACACTCTTCCAAACCCACTTTTGATGATAGTCTTATTCATACCCCAAAAGATGTAAGTGATGTTCATGGAGCATTCTACAATTAATATAGATTAACCAATATCCAAGCTCAAAATATATAAGTGAAGCACATGAAGCATTCTATAAAACCATACTCAAAAGATTTAAGTGAAGCACAAAGAGCATTCTATAAGGTCACACTCAAAAAATGTAAGTGAAGCACATGAAGAATTCTATAAATCAATGACTGGCTATCTCCTACTAGCATGGTTCATAAAGAAAAAGAAAAACACAAGGGACACAAATCATGTGAACAAAACAAAAACCGAGGTATACCGATAATTGTTGAAGAAGAAAGATGGGATGCCAACCGGGGCATCCAAAGCTTAGATGCTTGAGTATCCTTGAAATATTTACTTGGGGTGCTTGGGCATCCCCGAGATTGACCTCTTTCCTCTCTTTATTCTTCTCACATAGGTAACTCCTCGTTCTTCGAACACTTCATCCACACAAAACTTAGCAAAAACTTTGTGAGATCCTTTAGTATAATAAATCAAATTACTACCTTTAGGTACTGTTGTAAACTCATTCCAATTTCATATTAGCATTATATATATTGTATTCCAACTTCACCATGGTTCATACCCCCTAATATTACCCATAGATTCACCAAAATAAGCGAATAACACATACAAAACAGAATCTGTCAAAAACAGGACAGTCTGTAGTAATCTGGAAACTTCTTATACTTATGTAACTCCAAAAATTATAAACAATTAGGACAATCTAAAAAAATGTATATAAGTATTGTTCCAAAAGTTTCAGAAGCATTTGATATTCCAGTAAAAAATATAAATTCACGCGCTACAGCCAAAGTTTCTATTTTTGCATCGAACATAGCAAACAAGCAATCTAATCATCCTAAAACCAAAGCTTGGCACATTATTTTTATATTAAAATGGATATATACAAGGGGACAATTATTTTCAGAGAAACTTCCATGAAAAATTCTGCATTGTTTCCATGAGCATGAACACAAGTGTTAAAGGTCGACCCTCACTTATCCAATGCATAACTTTCCAATCACTTCTCTTTTTGAAAAAAGTTTTTAGGCAAAAGCGGCAAGTAATAATTTTTGTATTTTAATTTTTTAATTTTTTTGTATGTTTCACCCACAACTAAGCAAAACAAAAATGGAAAACAAAAACTACTTAGTGAAGAAAGCAATCAAGCACACACAAGAATATCAACCTCACGCTATTGCCCCCCAGCAACGGCGCCAGAAAAGAGCTTGATAATCCCCAAGTGCACGAAATCATCATAGCAATTTCCAAAGGTGGAAGTGATAAGTATGGACCGTCGAACCCACAAGGAGCTAAAGGTAAGATCAATATTCTCTCAAGTCCTATCCACCACTGGTACGACTCTACGTACACCGAATGTTTGCTTCCAACTAGAAACGAGAAATAAAACTATGTTGTGGGTATGAAGATGATAACTTTGCATGGTATCATATAGCTAAAGTATAAAAGTAGGTGCTGTTATCATTACTTAGAATATATTACTAAATATTATAAATAGCGATTGTGGAATAATGATGGGTCGGTGTGCAGAGTTGTCCTAGGCAATTGTTAACAAGACCGGTAATCATTATTGCAATTTCATATGAGGGAGAGGCATAAGCTAACAAACTTTCTCTTCTTGGATCATATGCACTTATGGTTAGAACTCTAGCAAGCATCCGCAACTACTAAATATCATTAAGGTAAAACCCAACCATAGCATTAACATATCAAGTCCCCTTTATCCCATATGCAACAACCCCCTTTCTCTTCTTGAATCATGAACGTATTGCAGCACCCTACAGCGGGAATCCCTCACGTGTGCATGGCACGAAAGGCACCATAGGACAACACCAAAATAAAATATACTACTCAAACTAATCTAGATCATCAATCAACCCAAAGAGAAACTAAATCTACTCAAAACATCATAGGATGGCAACAAATCATTCGATCATAATATGTGGCATAAAGCACCATGTTCAAGTAGGTGATTAGAGCAGGGTGCGGGGGAGTGGACCGCTGAAAAGAGATGAGGATGGTGATGATGATGGTGATGTTGATGAAGACGATCACCACGGCGATGATTCCCCTCCTGATGGCACTTAGGCGCCACTTAGAGAGAGGAGGATAGGTTCTCCCCCTTGTGCATCCTCCTTCATGGCCTCCCCATGTATGCGGAGAGGTTCTCCCTCTGGTCCCTAGCCTTCATGGCAATGATGGCCCCTTTGAGATCCTCTCCCATGGCCTCCGATGATGATGGCCCCCTCCGGCAGGGTGTCGGAGAGGGCCTAGATTGATTCCTCGTGGTTCTGGAGGCTTGCAGCGGCGGAACTTCCAATCACTCTTCTGTTCTGGGTTTTTTTTGATTTATAGGAGGGGTTGGCGTTGGTTTCACGTCAAGGGGGCCCACGGGGAGTCCATGAGGTAGGGGGCGCACCCTAGGGGGCGCGCCCTCCACCCTCGTGGTGGCCTCGGGACTCCCCTCCGGTAGCTTTTCGTTCGGGTATTTTTTATATTTTCCAAAAATATTCTCCGTTGATTTTCAGCGCATTCCAAGAACTTTTATTTCTGCACAAAAACAACACCATGGTAGTTCTGCTGAAAATAGCGTCAGTCCGGGTTAGTTCTAATCAAATCATACCAAAATCATGTAAAAATATTATAAACATGGCATGAATAATTCATAAATTATAGATACATTGGAGACGTATTAGCTCTCTCCCCCCTCTCATGGTGGCGCCGGAGTGGCACCGGGGCAAGGATCGTGATGGCGATATACATCAACAACCTTGCTACTGTCAACACCAACTTTCTCCCCCTCTATGCAGCGGTGTAACCTCTCTTTTTCCCGCTGTAATATCTAAACATGGTGCTCAACACTATATATTATTTCCCAATGATATGTGCTTATCCTATGATGTTTGAGTAGATCTGTTTTGTCCTATGGGTTAATTGTTGATCGTGATTGGTTTGAGTGTATATTTATTATGGTGCTGTCCTATGGTTCCCTCCGTCTCGCGCAAATGTGAGGGGTCCCCACTGTAGGGTGTTGCAATACGTTCATAATTTGCTTATTGTCGGTTGTCGGAGTGGTTGAAGCCAGAACATGGATAAGTGGGTTATTGCGTATGGGAGTAAAGAGGACTTGATACTTAGTGCTATGGTTGAGTTTTACGACCTTAATGATCTTTAGTAGATGCGGATGCTTGCTAGAGTTCCAATCATAAGTGCATACAATCCAAGTAGGGAAAGTATGTTAGCTCATGCCTCTCCCTCATATAAAACTGCAAGAATGATTGCCAGTCTAGTTATCGATTGCCTAGGGACAAATGACTTTCTTGTTGACAAAAGCTATCTACTTTTATTACCTTGCAATTTATTCATAGCTTTACTCTCACAAAGTACTCGTAGTTTTATTCTTGCAAAGTAGTTTCATAGTTGTTCTAGGTAAAGCAAACGTTAAGTGTGCGTAGAGTTGTATCGGTGGTCGATAGAACTTGAGGGAATATTTGTTATACCTTTAGCTTCCCTTTGGATTTGACATTCTTATTTATCGAAAAGGGCTAAAGCTATCGCCTATACTAGTGGGTTATCAAAGAGGAGGGCAATCACGGGGTTGGAGATCATTGCACAGCAAAAGGATGCACGAGAGGAGGGCTATCGGGAGGTTATATATCATCGCTCGTCTTGCTCAGGATGACATGAATCTAGCGATTAATGTGGACCACAAGGATGAGAAGATGGTTGGCCAGGAGCACTTGGAGGCTGGCTGCAAGAATGCCCCAATAGTGGTGGAGCAGTATGAGTGCTTGACGCAGTTTGAGCAGGATGCTCAATGCTCCCACCGCCGCCTGGCTCGCCATCTTAAGCGTATTAAGTAGTTTAGTTTGTTTCTTATAGCTACTGCCGAGGATCCGACATTTGGTATTCCCTTTTAATTGAAAACAATATGTTATTTGAATGTTTTTAATCACTAGTTGTATGCTATGTTTTGGACTTCCTACGTCGAGTGAGTTTTGCATGTTCAAATAGAGTGCAACATGCAGAACATGCCAAAAATAGCAACACACAAAACTTGCCAAAAACAGCAACATGCAAAACTTACTTAAATTGGAGTCAAACTTGTAATATTGAATTTTCAAAACTTGTGGTATTGCAATTTTATGATTTTTCCCACAAACTAGTTGACACAAAGGACCCCATGCACAAGGATTTTAATTTTTGAGGTTTTTTCATTTTCATTGATTTTTTCCAATCTGGGGTCAAACTAGCAATGTTGACCATTCATGCAAAATGGTTTGGAATTTCAACTTTGTTTGTGCCCAATTCATACACCACCAATGCAAAAGCATAAAATGATTTTAGCCAATTTTTGGGACCAAACTACATGACACTTGTATTTCATATTTGAGCAAGTTCAGATAATTCACTAGACATCTAGTAAATCAATGAAATATAGTAATACTACTCTGAAATTCAAGAAACTTGGTTACTGGGTTACCAATGTGGTCTACTTTGGATGAAAAATGAAAAGACCTAGTTTTACAACTTATTTAGCACTTCCTTCACAAAAACTTCATTAATCGCACTTGAAAAATAGAAATAATATTTTTTATTACAAAAATTATAATGTTTCTATGGCAACATTTTTCATAATGGTAACACCCATGGTTGTGCCAAATTTGGACATGTTAGCATTGACTATGCAGTGGCTAGGTCCATGTGCATATGCCTTGAAATCCATGCAAGTTCATACTAGATATGCCATTTTTGTGAAGTTTTTTTAAACTTGTGGTATGGCGAGTTCATGATTTTTATCACAAACTCCTTGACACCAAAGGGCCCCATGCATAAGGATTTTAATTTTTGAGACTTTTTCATTTTCTTTGATTTTCCAATTCTGGGTCGAACTTGCAATGTTGACCATTCCTACAAAATTGTTTGGAATTTCAACTTTGGTTGTGCCCAATGCATACACCACCAATCTAAAAGCTTAAAATGATTTTACCCAATTTCTAGGACCAAACTACATCACACTTGTAGTTCAAATTTGAGAAAGTTCAGAAATTTACTAGAAATCTAGTAAATCCATGAAATATAGCAATAATACTAAGAAATTCAAGAAAATTGGTCAGTGGGCTTACATTGTTGTCTAATTTGGATGAAAAATGAAAAGACATAATTTTAAAAGTTATTCTATGGACTTCCTTCACGGAAAAATCATTTCTGGCACTTGAAAAATGGAATCAATATTTTTTTATTATAAAAAAATATTATTCATATGGAAACACTGTTCACAGTGGTAACACCCATGGTTGTGTGATTTCTACTATGCAACTTTATTCTTGTAGACCTAAGGATGGTAGCAAATTTTAGTCAAGTGTATGACCTAAGGTTTATCAATCAGTGGGAGGTGTAGGATGAACATGGTCTCTCTAAAACAACCCTGCAACCAAATACAAGAAATCTCTTGTGTCCCCATCACACCCAATACAATGGCAAATTATATAGTTGCACTAGTTTGACACAGAGATGATGATACAAGTGTAGTGTGGATAGTAGAAATATATTTTTATAATCTGAATAGATAAAAACAGCAAGGTAGCAAAATGATAAAAGTGGGCACAAACGGTATTGCAATGCTTAAAAACAAGGCCTAGGGTTCATACCTTCACTAGTGCAATATCTCAACAGTGCTAACATAATTGAATATGTTGGTGCAATATCTGCCTACCTTGTGTTTTGGAGATTGTTGATAGAAACAGGAATGGACTGATTTGTTTGCTAGTACATACAGATAAAAAAGGGGTCCATACACAACCGAAGAGAATGTTGTCTTCGGTGATGAGTTCGAGGAACTTCACCAAAGTACATCTTTGTTGCAGAGAAGAACAAGCTATAGTTGTTGAAGTAATAGAGTCGAGAAGATTAATGTGAAGAAATCGACACCTCGAAATTTCCTCCTGAAGAAAAGCTTTCGATTCGGTACTATCATTCGGCTGACTCATTATTCTTGATCATGTGGCGGTGGTGATGCTCGATCCTCCTCTTGTAGGACTGAGCGCCCAGGGCGTCGCCGTTCTCCATCATCGCTCTGTTGCCCATGTAGTTCGTCATGTCAGCCTGCATCATGGCGCTCCTCCCGTCCAACGACCCAGGGCTCATGATACCCACCCCACCTTGAGGTGGTGGTGGTGGAGGCACCATAGCCATCCCTGCGTACCCATTGGGGATGAACCCATGTCGTCGCTCATCACCGAGAACATGTCGTTGGTCGGTGCCATTAGGTACATCATTGGGCCAGGTAGATGCCCTTGCTGCACGGAGTTCATCTATCCATGGAAAATGCCAGCCGACACAGGTGTGTGGCCACCGACGCCAAATACTCGGACGACGCTGGCCTTGACAAGGAACTACTGCCACATCTCTCTCCAAGCGTCCCCTACCGGTTGTTGGCCGCAACCGAACCACCATTCCCCATGAATTGTAGAATTGCGCAGTTGCGCTACCAACCAGCAAGGTGGTTTCCAATAGGGAGTTGTCATCTAATGCTATGTGGGCCAAATATCTTTGTATGACATTTCTTTTCTGGATTTCCCATCTTCGTATTTCCACTCTCACTCTTCAACAGTTGGCCCCCACTAGTGTACTTCACTAGCATGCATGACAGTGTGGCAGAATCACTTTTTCTTCTACCACACAATAAATCCAATTTTTTTTCTCCTTAGCTAATTTAAAACATCCATATCTTTTAAACCATATATTCATTTGTGATTTTTTTTATATTTGAACTCCGTATGCCAAAACCTTTAAAATGAGATCAAACTTGAGTATTTTTAACCATATTTAAATTTGAACATATATTTCACATGTCAAAATAATCTATTTCATAATGATACACTACAATTTCACTTCCTGCAGTGGCTATTGCACAATTCAGAACCTACATTTCACTTTTCATGGGCTTCCTTCACAAAGAAACACCTAATTAAATTGCATATTTTTCAAATAACATATTTCACTCTTTTGAAATAAAGTATTACACATGTTCAAACAATCAGTTTCACGAACAACACAATAGAATTTCACTTTCTGTAGTTACTCTTTCATAATTCATAACCTACATGTCACTTCAGACTGGTTTGGTTCAGGAAAATCACATATATTTCAATTACAAATGTTTAAAAAACTTATTCACTCTATTGAAATAATCAGTTTCACATTTATACATTGTAATTTCACATTTGTGCTTAATATTTTTCACAATTCAGAACCTACTTTTTACATTTCACTAACATGTTTCACAAAAATCACATATAATTTAGTTACACATTTTTTAAAAACATATTTCAATCTTTTGAAATAATCAGTTTCACATTTATACATTATAATTTCACATTTTGTGGTTAGTATTTCATAATTCAGAACAAAAAATTTTACATTTCGCTGTCATGTTTCACAAAAATCACATCTATTTTAGTTACACGTTTAAAAAACATATTCCACTATTTCAAAAAATCAATTTCACATTTTTTTGTTACTACTCCCTTCGTCCCAAAATAACTGACGCAACTTTGTACTGACTTTAGTACTAACTTGGTGTAAAGTTGAGTCACTTATTTTGGGACGGAGGGAATATTTCACAATTCAAAACCTACATGTTACATTTCACAAGTGTGTTTCACAAAAATCACATATATTTCAATTGCATGTTTTAAAAAAATATTTTCACTCTTTTGAAATAAACTGTTACACATTTCAAAAAGTTGTAGGTTTCTAGAAAAATATGATGGTTTTACATATTTCTGTGGAAATAGTTATTCAAAAAAATTCTAGTTATATACGTTTGCTTCACATATGGAATGTGAAATGTTGAAATTTAAATGTGTTCGAATGTATTCATGATTGGTCTTGTTTAAAAGGCCTTAGCGCCAGGAGTTCAAATATGTATGTAAAAAAAGGGAACTTATGGTTTAAAAGATAGGGATGATTTAATTCAGTAAAGGTGAAATAAAAGGTTGGATTTAACAAGAGAGAGAGGGAGAGAGAGATAGAGAGCATAGTGTCATATTTCTACCATGCATCCATGCCAAAGACAAATAATGGGGACCACTAGCTATATTTTGATGATGTATACTAGTGTATAGCAGAAAATGAGAATAAAGTGGTCCCACCTGCACACATCTTAATGCAAGCAATCAATGGCGGATTTGTTGCCGCTAGGTAGCATCACCGCGCAAAAAGACTTTCTGTCATTCCCCACCTTTGGCTAGACAGGAAGTTGCAGTGAGGCACACGCGACCTGAGGCTGGGCATGCACCAGTCGGGGCTCCCAGTTGATCTCAGCCCACACCTCCTCTATCGTCTTCCGGCACAACGGGGAGGCAAGGAGAAGGACCCTTGCCAGCATTGGCCACTTCCTCCTGCATCCCTGCCACCTCTGCTTCCACCAGCACCCACCACAGGAGCCTCCTCCATGCCCACCAAGCCATCGCTTGTAGCCAATTGGAACTCCTCGACATTCCATATGTTGCTCATAAACTCATCCATGTTCATGGATCCAAAATTGCGCCCACCTCGCAAACCGAGTATTGCTGCTCATCCAACATCAACGCGAAGATCGAAGACTGCAGCATCTGGGCAACCGTCTGCTCCTCACCTTTGAGAATGTGCGATTGTGAGGTGACTTCTCCCTCAGAGAACTTCATCTCCTTGCTCATCTTTGATGACATCCTAGAAGGTCTCTACCTACGCTCTTGCTTGTGATGTGTGGTTCAGTCTTGTGCGTCGCACCACCCTATTTATAGCCTGCCGCATGAGAGAGGTAAGCATAAATTAAAGAATTAGATAGCTATTAAATTCATGTGATTGATGAAAAAGGTGAGCTATAGATAGATAGGTACATAGTAGATAGTTCGTCTCGTACTGGATAGATAAGGTGCTGCCAAAGTGCCAAAAATTCACAAGATGCAGCCACCGCAGAGCCGCGACAGGGCGCCACCCTTCTTTGTGTTGTCGTTCTCCTTGGACTATTCCATCATCTTCTCCACCATCTATAAAAAGTCGAGACCAAAAGGTGTTACCATCAGCACGCTCACATTAACTGTTTTAAGACTTGCCAATTATGTTCTTGCAAGCAATTGGCAAATTATGGTAAGTGTGGGAGGTTTTTTTTCTTAGAAAAGAAGGATCACCCCCGGCCTCCGATGCACACATCCATAAGAGTATCAGGGTTGATGATGGCTATCATGGTTGCCAAATGAGGGAGCACAACTGAATGCTAGTCGGACCATCAAGAAGCAAGTCACGACGGAGGGGGAAACTGGATCAACTACCCAAGCATTACGATGGGTGACCACCGACAAGTCTCAAGGGATCCCGCATGACCACTGATTTGAATAGCTCAGATTTCACTAGATTTAAGAACTATTTGAATGACTAATATTTCACCTATGCAAAAAAGTGTGCCTACGTGACTAAACTCAACTCGTGTGTCATCTCCACTTGTTCATAAGAGAGGAATGGCGAAGACTCCCACACACACATGGACCACACACACTCAATTACATCATATTAAAGAGCGAGTACACATCAACATATTGCTAACTTTCTTTTGTTCCATTTGTTTGAATCTTCTCACAAACACATATACCTATAAATAGTAACAACAACACAAGTTTACTTGCTTGACTAGATAAACTCTCACATTTGGGTCCTTCTGGGTTTTAGCTACTACTAGTATATTACTATGCCACCCCGGTCCGAAAAGGAAAGGTAACTGTTATGAACATCACAATTCATTCTCATCCTCATGCTAGCATGGCTATGGAAGCTGAATGGCGGGTCACTGTCCACAAGATGCATCTTCTGTCGCACCATGATAGGGCTCCACCTTTCTTGACGTTCACTTTCTCCTTGGACTGTTCCATCATCTTCTCCACCAGTTGTAAGAAAAAATATCAAGAACACAAGGTGGTTTTATCAGCACACACACATTAGCTGTGTTAAACTTAGCAATTTGATTGTTAAAAGAAGATGGCAAGTGTAGGAGGATTGCCACGCGATGGTGGGAAAATGTACATAACATTTTTTTTCTTGGTCAACAAAATTGTCTTCTGCAACAAAACAATGATAGAGTTTAGTAATGGTAAGAACTGAAAAGAAGAAGAAAACTGAATTTTCTCATGGTTTTCACTGGTCAACAGCTCCCTACCTCCTCAGCTTTCAGACGAGCTTTCTCCTCCTTGACGTAGTTCAGTTCAGCTTCAAGCTCCATAGTATAAGCCTGTAGGATTATCGAAGATGGAGTGTGTATGTGTCACCGACCTTGTTACCACTATTGCAGAAATGGTATTGCATAAAAACCAACAATTTTGGCAGCAATGTAAGTACCTGTTCCTAGCATGCGACCGTTCGGCTGACTCATGATTCTTGATCATGCGGCGGTTGGGATGCTTGATGCTCCTCTTGGAGGACTGATCCTCCGAGGCGTTGTTGTTCTCCATCATCGCTCCGTCGCCAATGTAGTTCGTCATGTCAACCTGCGTCATGGCGCTCCTCCCATCCGACGACCCGGGGCTCACAATGCCCACCCCATCTTGAGGAGGTGGTGGCGGAGGCACCACAGCCATCCCTGCGTACCCATTGTGGATGAACCCCATGTCATCGCCCATCACCGAGAACATGACGTTAACCGGTGCCATTGGGTACATAATTGGGCCATGCTACTTCCCCTACTGCGCGTGGTTCATCTGTCCATGGACCATGCCGACCGGCGCAAGATCCGCGGACCACGCTGGCCTTAACAAGGAACTGCTACAGCGTCGTCTCTCTGACCGTCCCTTGCCGGTCGTTGGTTGCAAGCGAATCGCGATTCCCCACAAAATGTAAGTTTGCGCGGTTGCGCTACCTACTAGCAAGTTGGTGTCCAATAGGGAGCCGCCATCTAACACTATGTGGGCCAAGTATCATTGTATTACATTTCTTTTCTGGATTTCGCATATTCGTATTTCCACTCTCACTCTTAAACAATTGGCCCCCACTAATGTACTTCACATGCATGCATGACAGTGTGGCACAATCACTTTTTATTCTCCCACACAATAAAAAAATCCAACCATTTCTTCCTCCTTAGCTAATTTAAAACATCCATATCTTTTAAACCATATATTCATTTGTGAAAAAAAATTGAACTCCGTGAGCCAAAACCTTTAAAATGAGATCAAACTTGAATATTTTTCAACCATATTTAAATTCGAACATATATTTCACAATGATACACTACAATTTCACTTTCCGTAGTGGCTATTGCACAATTCAGAACCTACATTTTACTTTTCACGGGCTTGCTTAAAAAACACGTAATTACATTGCACATTTTTCAAATAACATATTTCACACTTTTGTAATAAACTATTACACATGTTCAAACAATCAGTTTCACAAACGACACAATAGAATTCACTTTCTGTAGTTACTCTATCATAATTCACAACCTACATTTCACTTCAGACTGGCTTGGTTCAGGAAAATAACGTATATTTCAATTACATATGTCTGAAAAAACTTATTTCACTCCTTTGAAATAATCAGTTTCACATTTATACATTGTAATTTCACATTTGTGGTTAATATTTTCACAATTCAGAACCTACTTTTACATTACACTAACGTGTTTCACAAAAATCACATATATTTTAGTTACACATTCTTTTTAAAAATATTTCACTCTTTTGAAATAATCAGTTTCACATTTATACATCATAATTTCACATTTTGTGGTTAGTATTTCACAATACAGAACCAACATTCTTACATTGCTATGTTTCACAAAAATCACATCTATTTTAGTTACACATTTTAGAAAAGAAAACATATTCCACTCTTTCAAAAAATCAATTTCACATTTTACGGTTACTACTCCCTTCGTCCCAAAATAAGTGACGCAACTTTGTACTAAGTTTAGTACTAAGTGAGGGCAAAGTTGAGTTACTTATTTTGGGAAGGAGGGATTATTTCACAATTCAGAACCTACATGTTACATTTCACAGGTCTGTTTCACAAAAATCACATATATTTGAATTCCATGTTTAAAAAAACATTTCCACTCTTTTGAAATAAACGGTTACACATTTCAAGAAGTTGTAGGTTTCTTGATGGTTTTACATATTTCTGTGGAAATAGTGTTTAAATTTTTTTCTAGTTATATAGGTTTGGTTCACATACGAAATGTGAAATGTTCAAATTTAAATATGTTCGAATATATTCAAGATCGGTCTTGTTTAAAAGGCCTTGGCGCCAGGAGTTCATATATATATATATAAATTCAAATAGGAACTTATGGTTTAAAAGACAGGGGCAATTTGATTTAGTAAATGTGAAATAAAAGGTTGGATTTCACTAGAGAGAGCACTGTCATATTTCTTCCATACATCCATGCCAAAGACAAATAATGGGGACTACTAGCTATAGTTTGATGATGTGTACTAGTGTATAGCAGAAAATGATAATAAAGTGGTCCCACCTCCACGCATCTTGACGCGAGCAATCAATGGCACGGATTTATCGCCGCTAGGTAGCATCACCACGCAAAAAGACTTTATGCCATTCCCCACCGTTGGATGGACAGGAAGCTGCGGTGAGGGACGCACGACCTGAGGCTGGGCATGCACCGGTCAGGCTCCTTGTTGACGTCAGCCCACACCCCCTTCACCGTCTTCCGGCACAGCAGGGAGGCAAGGAGAAGGACTCCTGCCGGCATAGGCCACTTCCTCATGCATCCCCGCCACCTCCGCTTCTACCAGCACCCACCATAGGAGCCTCCTCCATGCCCACCAAGCCACCGCCGGTAGCCGCTTGGAACTCCTCGACATTCCATATGTTGCTCATGAACTCTTCCATGTTCATGGACCCAAAATTGTGCCCGCCTCGCACACCGAGTAATACAGCTCATCCAGCGTCAGCACGAAGATCGAAGACTGCGGCATTAGCGCAACCGTCTGCTCCTCACCTTCGAGAATGCATGGGTGTGAGGTGACTTCTTCCTTGCATAACTACACGTCCTTGCTCATCTCTGATGCCATCCTTTCTCTACACTATGGTCTCTACGTGTGCTCGCTTGTGGTGTGTGGTTCAGTCTTGTGCGCCGCGGCACCCTATTTATAACATGCCGCATGCAAGAGATAAGCATAAGTTAAAGCATCAGATAGCTATTAAATTCATGTGATTGATGAAAAATGTGAGCTATAGATAGATAGATACATAGTAGACAGTTTCTCTCGTACTGGATAGATAGGGTGTTGCCAAAGCACCAAACATTCACAACATGCAGCTACCGCAGCGCCGCAACATGGTGCCACCCTTCTTGGTGTTGACGTTCTCCTTGGACTATTCCATCATCTTCTCCACCAACTATAAAAAATCTAGACCAAATGGTATTACCATCAGCACGCTTACATTAACTATTTTAAGACATGGCATTTATGTTGCTGCAAGCAACTAGCAAATCATGGTAAGTGTGGGAGGGTTTTTTGTTCTTAGAAAAGAAGGATCACCCCTGGCCTCTGATGCACACAGTCGTATGAGTATGAGGGATGATGATGGCTATCATGGTTGTCCAACAAGGGAGCGCAATTGAAGGCTGGTCCGACCATTAAGCAGGAAGTCACGACAGAGGAGGAAAGTGGATCAACTACCCAAGCATTACGATGGGTGACCGCCGACAAATCTCAAGGGATCCCGCGTGACCACTGATTTGAATAGCTCAAATTTCACTAGATTTAAGAACTATTTCAATGACTAAAATTTCACCGACGTGGAAAAGTGTGCCTACGTGACTAAACTCAACTCGCGTGTCATCTCCACTTCTTCACAAGAGAGGAATGGCGAAGGCTCCCATACACACACACATGGACCACACACATTGCATCGCATTATTTTAAAGCGCAAGTACATATCAACATATTCCTAACTTTCTTTTGTTCCATTTGTTTGAAGCTTGTGAAAAACACATATACATATAAACAATAACAACAACACAAGTTCACTTGCTTGACTAGATAAACACTCACATTTGGGTCCTTCTGGGTTTTAGCTACTACTAGTATATTGCTATACCACCCCGCTCCGAAAAGGAAAGGTAACTATTATCAACACCACAATTCATTCTCATCCTCATGCTAGCATGGCTATGGAAGCTGAATGGCGGGTCACCATTCACAAGATGCAGCTTCTGTTCCACCTTGATAGGGCTCCACCTTTCAGATGGTCACTTTCTCCTTGGACTGTTCCATCATCTTCTCCACCAGCTGTAACAAAAAAAATCAAGAACACAAGGTAGTTTTATCAGCACGCACACATTAACAATGTTAAACTTAGCAATTTGATTGTTAAAAGAAGATGGCAAGTGTATGAGGATTGCCACGCGATGGTGGGAAAATGTACGTAACACTTTTTTCTTGGTCAACAAAATTGTCTTCTGTAACAAAACAATGATAGAGTTTAGTAACGATAAGAACTAAAAATAATAAGAAAACTAATTTTTCTCATGGTTTTCACTGGTCAACAGCTCCCTACCTCCTCATCTTTTAGACAAGCCTTCTCCTCCTTGAGGTAGTTTAGTTCAGCTTCAAGATCCATAATATAAGCCTGTAGGATTATCAAAGAGGGAGTGTGTACGTGTCACCGACCTTGTTACCACTATTGCAGAAATGGCATTGCAGAAAAACCAACAATTTTGGCAACAATGTAAGTGCCTGTTCCTAGCACGCGATCGTGTGGCTGACTCGTGATTCTTGATCACGCGGCGGTGGCGATGCTCGATGCTCCTCTTGGAGGACTGATCCTCCGGATCATGGACGTTTTCCATCATCGCTCCATCGCCGATGTAGTTCGTCATGTCAGCCTGCGTCATGGCGCTCCACCCGTCTGATGACCCGGGGCTCACAATACCCACCCCACCTTGAGGAGGTGGTGGCGGAAGCACCACAGCCATCCCTGCATACCTGTTGGGGCCGAACCCCGTAACATCGCCCATCATAGAGAACTTGTCGTTGGCCAGTGCCATCGGGTACATCATTAGGCCAGGTTGCTGCCCCTGCTGCACTTGGTTCATGTGTCCATGTACCATGACGGCCGGCACATGCGCTTGTCCACCGGCGCAAGATCCACGGACCACGCTGCTACAACATTGTCTCTCCGAGCGTCCCCTGCCGATCGTTGGCCGCAACCGAACCGCCATTGTCGGTGTACTAGAATAGGGGTACCCTAGTATCCCGAACTTGTGCACGGGCAGTTGCAGCGCCCCGCGGCAAGGCTTGCCGGGCGACGGTCAAGGTCCTCCGTGGTTCCTTTGGAGCCATTCAAGAACAAAGTTTTTAAGCCAAGGAGGCAAGGCCCCGGCAAGAGGAGCTTGCCGGGAAGGCCAACCAAGGCATTTCAAGGAACTTGCCGCGACGCGCCGCGCGTCCCGACAAGGCCCGGTGAGCGACAAGCTTCCGGGCCCGACCAGACAACGACCGCGGCAAGGCACTTGCCGCAACAAGCGGCCACTCTGTGCCCACGCTCCAGCGCATCCACCAATGTGTCGCTCTGGGGGACTTTCCAGGCACGCGTGGCGGGAGGCTGTGCAGCCAGCGGTGCGCGGTGGCATGCGAAGCTGACAAGATCACCATCGTGGCGAGCGGTGGCGCCCCTGACGGTCCTTTTCTGCATTGTTTGGGCTACACAGACAGGCATTTAATGCCCTTGTCCCCTGCCGTCAAGGTTAGGTAGGAAACACTATATAAGTAATTGTACCAACCACCTCTCTTTTTACATTTGTACCCTTGTTTACATTGCCACCTGTCGGTGACCCCTTTAGCATATAAAAGGAGGTCCATGCGCAACATAGGGGGGGTTCGGATCATTCGGAAGCCAGAAAAAAAACACTTAGCTCTCTTGAGCAAGAACACAATACAATCAGACAAGCAGCAGTAGGAGTATTATCTCTCCGGAGAGCTCCGAAGCTGGGTAAACTGCTCGTGTGCTTCGCCTTGATGTGCTCTTCGTGCGACCTCCGCCCCCCGCCGAACCGAAAGGGTCTTGATCCGCCGATCCCATAGTTGTTCGTGGATCAGTTTCCCCGACATCTTTGGCGTGCCAGGTAGGGGGCGTCGAGATTGTGTGAATCTGATCCGGCGTTCACACGAGCTAGATCTTCATTTTCTTCATCAACATGCCACCGAAGAAGAAGGCTTCGGAGGCAGCTGTTCCGTCCGCGTCGGTCCCACCGCCACTGGAGCAAGCAGGTGGTGGGGTGGACGCTGGCGGAAGAACGGACATCGACGAGGAAGCTCACGACGCCGCCAGGTCCAAGGGCAAGGAAGCCAAACCTTGGCGTCCATACATGTTTCGCGCCCGTCTCAGGAGGCGCAGGACCGACAGCGTCATGGTACTCGCAGTACCATACGTCTGTTGGGCCAAGATTGAGCTGGTGGATCTCGGGCCGCTCAAGACCAGCATGCACGCCAGCATGCTGGCACGAGTGAGACACGGTCGCCTGGACGGGATACTGCTCCTTCTAACATAGTTAGAAGTCCGAGCACATCCCGCTCCTCGCACCGTTCGCCACTGCCGCCCACCACTCCAGCAGAAGCTTTGGCACGAGCTCAACTGCTCCTAGATTACCCTCCAATGGCGGACAAGACCGATCAATGGAGGGCCACCATTCAGAGTCTCATCGGCTTCGCCAACGGCGACACTCCACGGCAGCCAAGCATGTCGCTGCCGCGGCAGGGTTGCCAGGCGCGAGCCGATGGCGACAAGACCGGTGAGGGTGCGACCACCACGCACTCTCCACCCCAAAGGCCAAGATCGCCGACTCGCCGGATCCACCTCGACAGCGACTCCATCGCATCATCGGATCCACGAGCTCATCGCGATCAACGCCAAGTTCTTCGCGATCGACAACAAGAAGACGCTCGTAATTGCATCGAGCGCCGAAGAGAAGCGCGGCGTCAATCTGACCAGCGCGCTGGACCCTCTATTGACATGCACGCGCCAGGGGAACCAGGCGACTTGCCGTACGCGGTAGGTTGCCCTGCGTTCACTCGTGAGTTGCGGCGAGTCCAGTGGCCCAGCACAAAGAACTTCAAGCCAGACGTACCGGAGAAGTACGACGACAAGACGCATCCGTCGGAGTTCCTCAACATCTACACCATTGCGGTGCAAGCTGCCAGGGGACGGGACGACAAGATCCTTGCCAACTACTTCCCGCTGGTGCTCAAGCCCAACGTCAGATCCTGGCTCATGCACTTGCCGGACAACTCCATATCCTCTTGGGCCAATCTATGCCATCAGTTTGTCGGCGCCTTCACAGGCGGCCACAAGCCTCATGGCCAAGAGAGTGACCTTCATCTACTCGCCCAGAAGGAAGGAGAGCCCATGCACAAGTACATTCAGAGATTCAGCAGCGTACAGCACAACATCCTAGACGTCCACCCTGCCGCGGTGATCAGCGCGTTCCATCAGAACGTGCGGAACCGCAGGATGCGGGAGGAGATGGCGATGTGCAAGATCAGAGACGTCAGTGAGCTATATGCCCTGGCCGACAAGTGTGCACGTGCTGAGGAAGGGAGGAGACTCCCTGGAGAGAATGCAGGAGTAGGAGGATCTGACAGTGAGGATGCTGCCCCGGCAAAGAAAAACCGGCGGCGAAATAACAGGAAGAAGAAAGGCAAAGAGGTTCTAGTCGTTGAGCAGTCCGGCAAGGAAGCCAAAGCTGGTAACTCCGGCAAGGAGGTTACCACGGCTGTGGCAGTCGCCGACAAGGAGGACGGCACCAACAAACAGTACTGCAAGATCCACCGCACCAAGGGCCACGATCTCCAGAGCTGCAAGAAGGTCGAGCAGCTTGTTGAGCAACAGAAAGCTGAATACGAGCGGCGCGACAAGGAGAAAGCCCAGGAAGGTGCTGGAGGATCCGGTAAGAAACGTCCCGGCCGAGGAGGACGCCGCGGCAAGGCCAAGCAGCGGCAAGGAGAAAGACCTCCCCGTGGCCGCGACAAGAATGAAGATGACGACGATGACGAAGACATGGACGATGACGGAACCGATGAGCAGGAGTTCCAGAAGGCCATAGAGGTCCTGTGCGTTGACGGCGGTGCTTCTCTGCATACTTCACACCGTCAACTCAAGCAATGGGTGCGGGAAGTCAATGCAGCAGAACCACCTGTCGAGTCACGCAAGCCTCTGAAATGGTCCAGCACGCCTATCATCTTTGATATTGAGGACCACCCTGATCGCATAACTGCGGTCGGGTGCTTGCCGATGTTGGTTTCACCAACTATCCGCAACCTCAAAGTCACTAGGATGCTAGTTGACGGCGGGGCCAGCTTGAACCTGATCTCCTCCGCGGTGCTCCAGAAACTCCAGATCCCTGACAGCGAGCTCAAAGAAACCGGCACTTTTCAAGGAATCAATCCGGGAAGGAGCAAGCCGAAGGGAAAGATCACGTTGCCAGTAACATTTGGCAGCGAGTTGAACTTCAGAACTGAGAGGGTTACGTTTGATGTTGCTGACTTTCCATTGCCTTACAATGGAATCCTTGGCCGTCCAACACTCGCCAAATTCATGGCGGCCTCTCACTATGCATACAACATGCTGAAGATGCCAGGCCCGATAAGTGTCATTTCTGTCCCTGGCGACAAGAAGGATGCTCTTATCTGTGCCGACAAGATCTACAGGGAAGCAGCAGCCGCAACAGATCGCAAATCACTTGCCGCTGAAGCTCCCAGGGGGAAGAAGAAGACCAAGTCCGGCAAGAGTTCTGATGCCCACTCCGGCAAGCGCACCTCTTCGGAGTGCTGTGCTACCGTCGAGGACGCACCATTGAGCTCCACCGGCAAGTGTAAGAAGGCGATGGCAGCTCCACCAGAAACCAAGAAGGTGCCCGCCAAGGAGTTTGGCACTGGTGGTACCTTCACCATCAGTGCCACTCTCGACCCTAAATAGGAAAGCACGCTTGTTGCTTTCCTGCGGGCGAATGTCGATGTGTTTGCGTGGCAACCGTCTGACATCCCCGGTGTTCCCAGGAAAGTAATTGAGCACCACCTTGCCGTCTGTCCTCATGCGCGGCCCGTCAAGCAGAAAGTCAGGAAACAGGCAGTGGAGCGCCAAGAATTCATCGCAGAAGAAATCAAGAAGTTGGAAGCAGCAGGCCTTGTCAGAGGAGTGCTCCATCCTACGTGGTTGGCCAATCCTGTAGTCGTGCGCAAGGCAAACGGGAAATGGAGGCTTTGTATCGACTTTACCGATGTTAATAAAGCTTGTCCCAAAGACCCATTTCCCTTGCCGCGCATCGACCAGATTGTTGACTCCACGGCCGGATGTGACTTGCTTTCATTTCTTGATGCGTACTCAGGATACCATCAGATCTTCATGGCAGAAGAGGATGAGGAGAAGACTGCATTCATCACCCCGTGTGGCACGTACTGTTTCGTACGGATGCCTTTCGGTTTCAAGAATGCCGGTTCAACATTTGCAAGGGTAATCCACCATGCTTTTGAGCGGCAGATGCACAGAAATGTGGAAGACTACATGGATGACATAGTGGTCAAGAGCAAGGACAAAGCGACCCTAATTCAAGATTTAGATGAGACATTTGCAAATCTGCGCAAGATCAACCTCAAGCTTAACCCCGAGAAGTGCGTGTTTGGATTCCCCTCCGGCAAGCTTCTCGGGTTCTTCGTGTCTTAGCGGGGAATTGAAGCCAATCCCGACAAAATCAAGGCCATTGAGCAGATTGAAGCACCAAAGCGCGTCAAGGATGTACGACGACTTGCCGGTTGCGTAGATCCTCTCAGCAGGTTTATCTCTAGATCTGCTAAGCGCGCCCTGCCATTTTTCAAAATATTGAAAAAGGCAGGTCCAATGAAATGGACTCCGGAGGCGGAGGCTGCGCTGCAGGATTTAAAGAGATACATGTCCTCCACTCCAACACTTGTCGCGCCTAAGCCACAAGAGAAGTTGCTGCTGTATATAGCGGCAACCAATCAAGTGGTTAGTGCTACGTTAGTGGCGGAGAGGGAGGCAGATGACGAGCCAGCAACCACGGCAGACACATCCAGCGACAAGCAGGGGACTTCACCAGCAAGTTCTGGTCCCGACAAGGATGGATCTGCGCAGGAGCATGACAAGATGCAGAAGAGAATGGTGCAGCACCCAGTTTACTTTGTCAGTTCCCTTCTGCAGGGGGCTAGGTCAAGGTACTCTGGTGTGCAGAAATTGCTTTTCGGCCTCCTCATGGCCTCAAGAAAGCTGCGCCATTACTTCCAAGCACATGAGATCACAGTCGTCACTCGTTTCCCGCTGAAGAGGATACTGCAAAATCCAGAAGCAACAGGCAGGATTGTCGAGTGGGCACTGGAACTGTCAAGCTTTGGCCTAAAATTTGAGAGTACTTCAACTATCCAAAGCAGGGCATTGGCAGAGTTCATAGCAGAATGGACGCCAACACAAGATGAAGAAATTCCAGAGACGAGCATCCCCGTCAAGGAAGCAAACAAAGAGTGGCTGATGTACTTTGATGGCGCCTTCTCGCTGCAAGGCGCTAGTGCGGGCGTGCTAGTTGTCGCACCCACCGGAGAGCACCTCAAGTACGTAGTCCAAATGCACTTTCCCAAGGAGCAAGCAACCAACAATACTGCAGAGTATGAAGGATTGCTTGCCGGTCTCAGGATCGTAGCAGACCTTGGGATCAAGAAGCTAATTGTCAGGGGTGACTCACAGCTTGTCGTCCACCAAGTGAACAAGAATTATCAGAGTCCGTTGATGGAAGCTTATGTTAATGAAGTGAGAAAGCTAGAAGAGCACTTTGACGGCCTACAAATGGAGCATGTTCCGAGAGCTCAGAACGACATTGCCGATGGCCTGTCAAAGTGCGCTGCACTGAAGTTACCTGTGGAACCAGGGATCTTTGTGCTCAAGCTGATTCAACCATCTGTAACACCATCAACTGGACAGGGTAAGAAGAGAAAGTAGATTTCTGGCGACTATTTTCTGGCAGAGCTCCCCGAAGCCGCCACCAAGAAGGTCCCCAAGATCAACACCAAGAGTGCTGAGGAGCAGTCTGCTCCGGCAAACCTTAGTGTTTGTTCCGTTGAAGCAGACGCTCCCGGCAAGCTTGCCGGGGAACATCAAGCTCCGGCTGAGCCATAGGTTCTGGCCGTAGAAGCTGATGTTCCCGCAGCAGCAGAAGTGTCTTTAGTCCTTGTTGTCGAGCCACAAGCTCCAACATGGGCACAGCAGATTGTCCATTTCCTTCGGACAGGAGAACTTCCCGAAGAGCAAGAAGAAGCGGAAAAAGTAACCCGGCAGTCAAGTATGTACCAGTTTGTCGACGACACACTGTACAGAAGAAGATTCAACGGTGTGAAATTGAAGTGTATTTGCCGGGAAGACGGACAGAGGCTGTTGGCAGAGATACATGGAGGCATATGTGGTCACCACATTGGCACAAGAGCACTTGCTGGCAAAGCTTTCCGGCAAGGTTTCTTTTGGCCGACAGCCCTCCAGGATGCAACTGCACAAGTAACCAAGTGTGAAGCGTGCCAGTTCCATTCCAAGCAGATACACCAGCTAGCTAGCTCAAGCTCTCCAGACGATCCCTTTATCCTGGCCATTTTCGGTCTGGGGGCTCGACATCCTCGGCCCCTTTCCCCGAGCTGTCGGGGGCTTTGAGTACTTGTATGTTGCAATCGACAAGTTCATGAAGTGGCCGGAAGTGGAACCAGTGAGGAAGGTGACAGCACAGTCAGCAGTCAAGTTCTTCAGGTCGATTGTTTGCCATTTCAGGATCCCTAACAGGATCATCACCGACAACGGCACGCAATTCACGAGCCGCACCTTCATGCAATATGTCCAAGATCTTGGCACCAAGGTCTGCTTCGCTTCTGTTGCTCATCCAAGAAGCAACGGTCAAGCGGAGAGGGCAAATGCTGAAGTGCTGCGCGGGCTCAATACCAGGACTTTCGACAGGCTGCACAAGTGCGGAAGAAACTCGATTGAGGAGCTGCCGGTGGTTCTTTGGTCGATCAGGACGACGCCAAATCGAGCCACTGGCCAGACACCTTTCGCTCTAGTCTATGGAGCAGAGGCAGTTCTCCCCACGGAACTCGTATACGGGTCACCTCGAGTGCTCACTTATGATGAGCTTGGGCAAGAGCAGCTGCGACAAGATGACGCGCTGCTCCTTGAGGAGGATCGTCTTCAGGCTGCTGTACGAGCTGCTCGATACCAGCAAGCTTTGCGCCACTACCATAGCCGCAAAGTTAATGCCAGAAGCTTCGAGGAAGGCGACCTTGTTCTTCGGCGCGTTCAGTCCGCCAAGAGTTCCAACAAGTTGACGCCGAAGTGGGAAGGCCCTTATCGGGTGAAACGAGTCACTAGGCCCGGCGCTGTCCGCCTTGAGACCGAAGAGGGCATTCCGGTGAGCAACTCCTGGAACATTGAGCATCTTCATAAGTTTTACCCGTAGGGCGCGGTTGCCGGAACCTGCTCCGGCAACCACCTTTTGTACCAGTCTTGCCGATGTTGCATGTAATCCTTTGTACAAAGCCGGGCGCAGATCCCGTGCATAAGTAAAGCTCATGTGCTCCGCACATCTTGTCAATTTCATGCATTATAATCTTTCTTGCATGCTATCTGACACTTTGTGCAGGACCTGTCCCCGGTAAGCAATAACGAGCCGAAAGGCTCCATATCTTTACTTTCTCCAGTGCTCCACAGTCCCCCAGTGCTCCAAAGTCTCCATACCTGTCCCAGTGCTCCACAGTCTCCCTGAATGAGTTCTGGGTAACGGCGATACTTGCCAGTAGCACCTCGTCGGCCTTGATCTTCTCCGACAAGGTCACCTGTCGCTCCCTGGTGACATCCAGCGTCTGGGTCAACGTGGCCAGCTTCAACTCCAAGTCTGCATTGGAATCCTTGGCGGCGTTGAGCTCCTTGCCCCTCTCAGCGAGAAGACCCTGCAGCTCACCATGAGCGGCAGCGTCCTTCTCGCGCTCGTGCTTAAGCACAGCAAGCTCCTCGCCGCTCGCCTTGAGATCGGCCTCCAGCTGCGCCACCTTCATCCCCAGTTCCTTCTTGGCGGCCTCGGCAGCTGCGGCGGCGTCCTTTGCTTCCTTGAGCGCCCCGCCTATTGCTTGCTCGCGCGCGGCAAGCTCCTCCTCGTGGCTGTCAAGATTGACCTTGCACTGCGCCAAATCACCCTCCTGCGCAGATAGCCTTTCGGCGACAAGCCGTTGCTTCTCTTCAGCTTCAGCCTTCTCGAGGAGGAAAGCTTTCCGCTCCTCAAGAAGTTGCTCCCGCTCCTCCGCCAAGGACCAGAGAGTTTCCTGCCTGAGACCCCGGAGCTCCTCCGCGCGCTTCTCAATGTCAACCCCCGCCTTCGCAATGAGCGCCTCTCGGGACGCCAGTTTGGCTTGGCGGGCGCGGTAAAGAGACAGCAGCTTCCGCAGCAGCCGCTCCTCCTCAGGCTCATCGCTGCTGCTGCTTGGCGCGTCGACCAGCACCAGCCCAGCGGAGGCGAGCACCTCCTTGTCAAAAGCTTCTCCTTCGACCGGCGCCCTGGAGCTTGACGCCCAGGGAAGCTTGATGAAGATACCGTCGCGGGCCTTCAAGTATGCGCCGGGCTGGGGCTCTTCGGAGCCTGGCTCCGCGGCAGCGGCGGAGGGATCGGCGGTCGGCGTAGCGCCTGGTGCTCCTGCGGCCTCACTGCCGTCAGTGCGATCGCCCGACCCCTCGCCAGCTTCTCTGGCGGCAGCCCTGGCGGCCTCTTCGCCGGCGGGCTCATCAGCACCGGCCCCTTCTTCGGTGGCGGCAGCGTCGTCGTTGCTGCCACGCGCGCTTTCCTCGCCGGCGTCCTCAGTCTCCATTGGCTCCGCAGCAGATGGATCTAAAGAACGAAGAAGGGAGAAAAGTCAAGCAAAAATCCAAGAAAGGGAATTCAGAAGAAGAAGAGCCCAAGTGAAGTTTTCAGGCAAGAAGATTACCTGTGCTAGGATCTGCGGTCGCGGTCTCAACCGCCGGAGGATCGTTGGTGTCGTCCCTTGCCGGAGAACTGTCCCTTGCCGAGGAGTTCTCCCTTGCCGGAGAGCGCTCCCTTGCCGGGGACTCCTCCCTTGGCGGTGTAGTCAAAGCTGATGGCACTTCGGGAGCAGCTTCCGGGCACTCCTGGTGAGGTTGTTCAGCTCCTACACAAATCAACAGTCAAGATATCATTAGAGAAAAGAGCACCCATGCGCGCCTGACAACAGGAATTAAACTATAAACTTACGCTGGGGGCTGCGCTGGGGGCTGCTTTGGGGAGTAGCTGCAGGGTCCGTCAAGGTGGTCTCAGACACACCCCCTGCTGACACGGTGGGATCATCTTCGATGACAATCACCGAGGCCTTGGCTCTCTTCGCCGCTCTCTGGGCCAACGTCCTGAAAAGGAATGGGTTCAGATTGAAGCAAGTCAGAGACAAGATAAAAGCAACAAGATTGGAGAACTACAAGAACACCAAAGAAACTTACTCTTCTTCCTCCTCGTCGGAGCTGAGCGCGGAGAGATCAAAGTCCAGCTCCCCTCCGGTGCGGCGAGGCGGAGGAGTAGGATCCCTTGCCCGCTTGGCAGGGGCGGTGGCGGTTGACCGGGAAGATCCCGCTCCAGTTGCCGTAGCAGCGTGAGGCGCTCCCGCGGCAACATTCCTTGCCGCGGTAGAGCGTGTCGCTCGGCTTGGCGGCTGTTGGCTCGTTTGCCTCCCCGCTACGTCCCCGGCCTTGCGGAGACGCCTTCTTGGTGCAGCCGGGGGCTCCGCCTGCGGCAAGCTGTCTGAAGGTTCGGGCTGTTCCTCGCCGGGCTCGCTCGGCTCAGCTTCAGGGCCGGCAAGATCTTCCTCGCCGGCAAACTCCTCGCGCTCGGCAAGGCTTGCCGCCTCTGCTGCCTTGGCCTCCTCCACGGTGAACCCGAACTCGCTCGCGGCAGCTGCTGCCGCAGCCTCTTCCCTCCTAGTGGCGATGCGCTGCAGCTCCATGTCGGTAGTGTCGCGGGTGAGGCTCTTCTGTTCATCAGCGCGGACCGGCACTTCTACCAAGTCGTCGAAGAACGCCTGCACGACGTCATCCGCGGGCCCTTGCCAAGTTGGGGCGATTCCGTGCGAATCACACAGCGGCATCATCGCGCGGATGCGGTCAAGTGAAGAATTGTTGCACAGCGGAACGACATTCTGCGGCAACATAAAAGGGTGCTGAGGGTCGCGCTTGAACAGTTCCAGAAGCATCGCTTCCAATTCCAAGACCGTGAAGTTGAAATTGAGGCCTGGGCACAGCCTCATGATATCCGCCGAGTTCTTGAACTCCTAGGCTGGTCTCCCCCTCTCCTGCAGGGGGGCGATGCAGCGGCGAAGAAAGTCTGCGCCAACTGCGCCTACAGTGAGCCCGGCAAGCCTGAGGTGAAGAATCCGAGTGACGGCAATCTTCAGCCTGTCGTCCTCCAGGGCCACATTGCTCCAATCATTGCCGCGCACTATTGGGGCTTGGCGCAGGGCAGTGAACGGCTGCGGGTTCTCCTCGACGATCCAACACCACTCAGCTCTCCACTTCTCCCACTTGCTGCGGAGTTCACCCTCCAGATATGCTTCCTTCTTGCCGACTCTCGAGATCCAAGCGATTCCTCCGGCAAGAGGCTCTCCTCTCTCGACCCGGGGCATGAAGAAGTGACGGAAGAGGGCTACGTTTGGGTGGACTCCGACAAAGTTTTCGCATAGATGTGCGAAAACTGCCATGGTCAGAACGGCGTTGGGGGTGAAGTCAAGGAGGCGGAACCCGTAGGTGTTCATAATGTCGCAGAAGAAATCAGAAAAAGGCGGACAGAGCCCGTAGTAGAAGAACAACGCGAAGAAGGGGTACCCGCTTGGAGCCAGTTCCGAAGCTGCGGCCGGGAGTACCCTCGTGCGCGGATGCGCTCGAGTCTCCGTCGACCAGAAGAGGTAGTAGTACTCCCTCAGCTCCTGCGCACCGAGCTGAGGGGGGAAGAGGGCCCGCTCCTTCCGCAGCGCCGCGAGCCGCTGCGCCTCGTCCGACTTCACGCCCTTCCCCTTGTCGGCTTTTGGAGCCATGGCGGAGGTGGTGGGGGAGATCGGCGGCGTTGGTGATGCTGGTGGCAATGGGGGGCGGAGCGCTGCTCTCTTTCTGCTTCGGGAAGAAGGGGGAGCGGCGGAGATTTCTGGAGTTGGAGCAACAAACGGCGAGATGGACGAACTGCCCCTGTTTCCCCTGCTTATAAAGAGGGAGGGGGCGGACGTTTCGCCCTTCCAAATAAAGAAACCACCCACGACCTCTCCCACGATGCCGCATTCGACGCGTGCTGTTAGGGAGGGAGCGGTGGATACCGAGTCAGATACGGCATAACCCAGGCCGCGTGTGCCCGTGCCCTGTTTTGGGCCTGGCCCAACAGCGCTCGGCACCGTGTGTGGCCCAGGCCCGGGGGCTCCTGTCGGTGTACTAGAATAGGAGTACCCTAGTATCCCGAACTTGTGCACGGGCAGTTGCAGCGCTCCGCGGCAAGGCTTGCCGGGCGACCGTCAAGGTCCTCCGTGGTTCCTTTGGAGCCATTCAAGAACAAAGTATTTAAGCCAAGGAGGCAAGGCCCCGGCAAGAGGAGCTTGCCGGGAAGGCCAACCAAGGCATTTCAAGGAACTTGCCGCGACGCGCCGCGCGAACCGACAAGGCCCGGTAAGCGACAAGCTTCCGGGCCCGACAAGACAGCGACCGCGGCAAGGCACTTGCCGCGACAAGCGGCCACTCTGTGCCCACGCTCCAGCGCATCCACCAACGTGTCGCTCTGGGGGCCTTACCAGGCGCGCGTGGCGGGAGGCTGTGCAGCCAGCGGTGCGCGGTGGCATGCGAAGCTGACAAGATCGCCATCGTGGCGAGCGGTGGCGCCCCTGACGGTCCTTTTCTGCACTGTTTGGGCTACACAGACAGGCATTTAATGCCCTTGTCCCCTGCCGTCAGGGTTAGGTAGGAAACACTGTACAAGTAACTGTACCAACCACCTCTCTTTTTACATTTGTACCCTTTTTTACGTTGCCACCTGTCGGTGACCCCTTTAGCATATAAAAGGAGGCCCATGCGCAACGTAGGGGGGGGGTTTCAGATCATTCGGAAGCCAGAAAAAAAACACTTAGCTCTCTTGAGCAAGAACACAATACAATCAGACAAGCAGCAGTAGGAGTATTATCTCTCCGGAGAGCTTCGAAGCTGGGTAAACTGCTCGTGTGCTTCGCCTCGATCTGCTCTTCGTGCGACCTCCGCCCCCCGCCGAACCGAAAGGGGCTCGGTCCGCCGGTCCCATAGGTGTTGGTGGATCAGTTTCCCCAATAGCCATTCCCCACGAAATGCAAAATTGTGCGGTTGCGCTACCTACTAGCTAGGTGGTGTCCAATAGGGAGCCGCCATCTAACACTATGTGGGCCAAGTATCTTTGTATTACATTTCTTTTCTGGATTTCCCATCTACGTATTTCCACTCTCACTCTTCAACAATTGGCCCCCACTAATGTACTTCACATGCATGCATGACAATGTGTGGCACAATCATTTTTCTTCTCCCACACAATAAATCCAACCATTTCTTCATTTAAAACATCCATATCTTTTAAACCGTATATTCAGTTGTGAAACATTTTTATATTTGAACTCCGTGCGCCAAAACCTTTAAAATGAAATCAAACTTGAATATTTTTTAACCATATTTAAATTTGAACATATATTTCACATGTCAAAATAATCTATTTCACAATGATACACTACAATTTCACTTTCTGTAGTGGCTATTTCACAATTCAGAACTTACATTTCAATTTTCATGGGCTTGCGTCACAAAAAAACACCTAAGTAAATTGCACATTTTCCAAATAACATATTTCACTCTTTTGAAATAAACTATTACACATGTTCAAATGACACAATAGAATTTCACTTTCTGTAGTTACTCTTTCATCTTTCAGAACCTACATTTCACTTCAGACTGGCTTGGTTCAGGAAAATCACATATATTTCAATTACATATGTTTGAAATTTCACTCTTTTGAAATAATCAGTTTCATATTTATACATCATAATTTCACTTTTGTGGTTAATATTTTCACAATTCAGAACCTACTTTTTAAATTTCACTAACATGTTTCACAAAAATCACATATATTTTAGTTACACATTTTTTAAAACATATTTCACTCTTTTGAAATAATTATTTTCACATTTATACATTATAATTTCACATTTTGTTGTTAGTATTTCACAATTCAGAACCTACATTTTTACATTTCACTGTCATGTTTCACAAAAATCACATCTATTTTAGTTACACATTTTTGAAGAAAAACATATTACACTCTTTCAAAAAATCAATTTCACATTTCGTGGTTACTACTCCCTTTGTCCCAAAATAAGTGACGCAACTTTGTACTAACTTTAGTACTAAGTTACTGTAAAGTTGAGTCAATTATTTTGGGACGGAGGGATTATTTCACAATTCAGAACCTACATGTTACATTTCACAGGTCTGTTTCAAGAAAATCACATATATTTCAATTGCATGTTTTTCAAATAAAATGTTAACTCATTTCAAAAAGTCATTGGTTTCTAGTAAAATATGATGCTTTTACATATTTCTATGCAAATAGTGTATTAAAAAATTTCTAGTTATATAGTTTTGGTTCACATATGGAATGTGAAATGTTGAAATTTAAATGTGTTCGAATGTATTTAAGATCGGTCTTGTCTAAAAGGCCTTGGCGCCAGGAGTTCAAATATAAAAAAATCAAATAGATACTTATGGTTTAAAAGATAGGGACGATTTAATTTAGTAAAGGTGAAGTAAAATGTTGGGTTTAACCAGAGAGAGAGAGAGAGAGAGAGAGAGACAGAGAGAGAGGAAGAGACAAATAATGGAGACCACTAGCTATATTTTGATTGTGTATTCTAGTGTATAGCAGAAAATGAAAATAAAGTGGTCCCACCTACACGCATCTAGACATGAGCAATCAATGGCGGATTTGTTGCCGCTAGGTAGCATCACCGCGCAAAAAGACTTTTTGACATTCCCCACCTACATGCTTCAGTCTTGTGCGCCACGCCACCCTATTTATAGTCTGTCGTAGCAAGAGATAAGCATTAATTAAAGCATTAGATAGCTATTAAATTAATGTGATTGATGAAAAAGGTTTGAGCTATAGATAGATAGATATAGAGTTGATATATAGTTCGTCTTGTGTTGGATAGATAGGGTGCTGCCAAAGCACCATACATTCACAAGATGCAGCTACCGGAGCGCCGTGACAGGGCGCCACCCTTCTTGGTGTTGACGTTCTCCTTGGACTATTCCATCATCTTCTCCACCAACTATGGAAAATCAAGACCAAAAGGTGTTATGATCTGCATACTCACATTAACTGTTTTAAGAATTGGCAATTATGTTGTTGCAAGCAATTGGCAAATTATGGTAAGTGTGGGAGGGTATTTTTTCTTAGAAAAGAAGGATCACCCCTGGCCACCGATGCACACAACCATAAGAGTATGAGGGTTGATGATGGCTATCATGGTCGGCCAACGAGGGAGCACAACTGAAGGCTAGTTGGACCATCAAGTAGAAAGTCACAACGGAGGGGGAAAGTGGATCGACTACCCAAGCATTGCGATGGGTGACCACCTACAAGTCTCAAGGGATCCCGCGTGACCACTGATTTGAATAGCTTAAACTGCACTAGATTTAAGAACTATTTGAATCACTAAAATTTCACCGCTGAGGCAAAGTGTGCCTACGTGACTAAACTCAACTCGTGTGTCGTCTACACTTCTTCACAAGAGAGGAAAGGCGAAGACTCCCCCCCCCCACACACACATGGACCACACACATTGCATCGCATCATATTAAAGCGCAAGTACAAATCAACATATTCCTAACATTCTTTTGTTCCATTTGTTTGAAAAGCTGCTGACAAACACATATACCTATAAACAATAACAACAATACAAGTTCACTTGCTTGACTAGATAAACACTCTCATTTGGATCCTTATGGGTCTTAGCTACTACTAGTATATTACTATACCACGGCGGCTCAAATCCAAGGCCAAACATCCCAATGGCTTCACACATTAATTTGAAATCATCGTTGTCACAAGCATTGAATGGTATAGCTACAAATGCAATACAAACAAAATTAGTAAGTGACAAGGCAACCATGGTCAAACATTGCAAAGAAGTAAATAATAAATGGCAGTGTGGGTAAAAATAAATATTTAATTACCATGATTGTACACCCATCTAGCCACATATTGTTGCACTTCATGTGTTCTCCTTTACCAAAGTTCCTTGTTTATCCTCTGTTGATGCAAGGCCTCAGCTTGAGTCAATTTAGGATCAATAGGCCGTGCCCACTTGTCAATGGGACCTAACTTGTGTGGCTCTGCGCTTCCGATACAAGTAGCTTCGTCATCTCCAACGTGAGAAATGCTCACACTTTGTCTAAGCTCTTGCTCACGGGCAGTCTTTTCCCTCCTCTTATTAGATGCGTCCTCAAGAAATTTCTTGCACCTGTCTTTAGCTTCCTGAGAGTTTTTCTTGCATTTTAGCACAACATTACCAAGATGAGCTACATGCTGCTTGTGTCGATAAACACCTCCACTGCTCACGTGGTTACAGAACATACACTTCACTTTATCCTTGTTGGAAGCATCAACTAGACTCCCATACTCCCATCCCACATCATCAGACTTTCTCTTAAGGACATTCTGTTCCTGCAATGCTGATGTTGCATTTGTCTCGGACATCCTACAACTAATCAAATACACAACAAATAGTAACTCAGTAATCTGCATTGCTGATGCTAAAAAAATGGACCAGATCTACCAAAGTCTAGACCACAAGTAGGCATAAAAGGAGAGAATAATCAAAGCAAGAATGTAATAAAGTATGTCAGTACGTGTATATGTATGTCCAGATCCTAGAATCGAAGCAATATAAATTATTAAATTATAATATCATAATATATGCAGAGCAATATAAAGTAGGCACCAAGCTATATATCGACAGATTCCAAGAAACTTTCTGTTCTGAAGTAAATAAATAATACAAAACTACCATGGAGGAAACCAAAAGAACATATTTTTTGCATTACAAGCTAATAAATGTGTTCCATTCAGAAATTATTTTGTCTTGCAATGCTCGATACCTTGCTGGCCGATCATAAAAGATGATGTCATGGCAGCCTTCCACGCTTTTGGCATGATGGATTTCCACGGCCCCACATCCATTAATCAGGCTCTTATTACTCTCCTACCCAAGACGCCAACAGCGGTTGAGATCCACGAGTTCCGGCCCATAAGCTTGATTCATAGTTTCCCGAAGCTTGTTGGAAAGGTGTTAGCAACACGTGTGGCCCCGGACGTCCCAGAGTTGGTCGGAACACACCAAGGTGCTTTCATAAAAGGTAGATGGTTACACGACAATTACATGATGGTGCAAGGGTTGGCAAGGAAGCTTCACGCGGTGAGGCAAGAGGCAGTGATACTTAAGCTTGACATTACAAAAACCTTCGACACCATGTGTCGGTGTCAAAACCGGCGGATCTCGGGTAGGGGGTCCCGAACTATGCGTCTAAGGCTAATGGTAACAGGAGGCGGGGGACATGATGTTTACCCAGGTTCGGGCCCTCTCGATGGAGGTAATACCCTACTTCCTGCTTGATTGATCTTGATGATATGAGTATTACAAGAGTTGATCTAGCACGAGATTGTAGAGGCTAAACTCTAGAAGCTAGCCTATGATTATGATTGTCGTTGTCCTACGGACTAAACCCTCTGGTTTATATAGACACAGGAGGGGGCTAGGGTTACACAGAGTCGGTTACAGAGAAGGATATCTACATATCCGAATTGCCAAGTATCGGATTTCGGGTTCCGGCAGACCCTCAAGGTTTAAACTCTGGGGTGCACGCGGAGATCACACCTCCTGCCTACCCACGTCTCGTCGGCTCGCAAGGATCTAAACTACACGAAGAACAACACAAGGGACACGAGATTTATACTGGTTCAGGCCACCATTGTGGTGTAATACCCTACTCCAATTTGTGGTGTGGTGGATTGCCTCAGGGGCTGATGATGAATAGTACAAGGAAGAACAGCCTCATGAGGGGCTGTTCTTGGCTGGTGCGATGAACTGCTTGGGTGAGTTTAGTCGCCTCTCTTTCTCTCTAGTCTACCTAAAATCTCCTCTCCTCTACTCTGCGGTGGCTAGCTCAATTTATAGAGGGAGGCCCTGGGCCTCTTACCAAATATTGAGCGGGAAGGGCGCCAACAATTGGCCATTTTGAAGGGGAACATCTAGTACACTCATCCTGACTAAAGTCGGTCCTCGCCTGCCAAAGACCCTAATGGTGACGCCGGCTTGGGCTCCACGATGACCTCCATCCTGCTGTCCTACTGGTCTTGGTCTTGTTGCACCGAAATGGTTGCCTTTGCTTGATACTCCTGCTTGCGCTTGCCCCCTTTGCACCAAAGAGGAAACAAGGACCCTGCGCAGGCTAGCGCCTGCCTAGCGCCCGCTTGACCTCGGTCATCATGGCTTGCGTCATGGGCACCTCGTGAGGTACCCCGCCTTGATCTCTCCGCCTCCTCGTGAGCCAGCCCGACGAGGTTGTGCCCGAGGAAGTCTCCTGTCATCCGCCCCGCAAGGATTGGCCCCTCGCGAGGGTCTTGAGCATGTGCTGATGAAGATGGGCCGTACTAGGCCTCTCCCTGAGCCACGCCGCAGGCCGCAGGCAGGCAAGTCTGGGTACCCCCGTTCCCAGAACGCTGACACCAACCTTGCCATCCACTCAAAGGAGAGTCCCACCCGGACACGAGACGAAGTCTTCAATCTTGTATCTTCATAGTCCAACAGTCCGGCCAAAGTATATAGTCCAGCTGTCCGAGGTCCCCCTAATCCAGGACTCCCCCAGTAGCCCCTGAACCAGGCTGCAATGACGATAAGTCCGACACGCAAATTGTCTTCGGCATTGCAAGGCGGGTTCGTCTCCAAATACAGAGTACCTGTTATAACGAGTAGTGTCTGGCTTCCCATTAATGTTGCACTCCTCGGCTTCTGTGCCTTCATAATGGCTACCTCCACGCATTGAGCGAATGCGAGAAGTTGGGGAATTTTTACATTTGCCACCCTGACCATGTAAGTAAATCGTCTATTTAAAGAGACGGGGATCCTCAGATCCAAATCACACCTTCTTCCCCCAACAAGTATCCATCAGAGCGCGCCTGGAAAAATCCATCCCATCATGGCCGGCTGACGCGGCTCCTCCTCTCGCTCCCGTAGCACTAAGCCAGGCGATTGGGAGAATTTTTTCATCCCCCATAGCCGATTGGTAGAGTTGCGGACCCAGGGGTTTCTCTCGCCTGCGTACATGATCCCCGTCTGAGCAGGACTAGCCACTTACAATGGCGGGGAGCAAGCGGAGAGTTTTACCAACCCATCCAAGGGGAAGCGGGTATGCCTTGTCCCTTACTTGTTGCGGGGACTCGTATTTCCAATCCATCCGTTCCTCCACGGGCTCCTGGAGTTCTACCGCCTCCAGCTGCATAACTTCACTCCTGCCTCCATACTACACATCGCAGGCTACGTTGCCTTCTCCGAGTTATTTCTGGGTTGTGAAGCTCATTTCGAGCTATGGAAGAGGCTATTATGACTCGTACCCCGTACTTAGGAGGGTTCGATATATCAAGTGAGCCGAGCCGAAATATGGCGCATCACCGGGACCGGATACCTATCCGGTATTCCGAAGAAGACATCCGAAGACTGGCCTTCGGAGTGGTTTTACATGGAGGACGTCCCCCTTCCGAACCCTATTTGGATGGGCCTTCCTGAGTTTGTAAATGCCCCATTGAAGAAACGCCACATCTGGCGCCCTCGGGGCCCCCCAAGGAGGAAGACAACAGAGAGGTCCTTTACCTGATGGGTAGGATAAAGACGCTGGCCAAATCAGGACTGACTATAATTGAGGTTATGTCAATTCGTATAATGCGGGGGGTGCGGCCACATCAGTATCGGGGGAAACCCATGTGGCACTTCAATGGAGAAGACGATGCCACCTGCTGCAGTCAGAAAGGTCCGGACTCCGCCGCGGCTCTGGCAAAAATTCTGTTCGATTTGTACAAAGTAGAAGAAGAGGAGTTCACCTGTATTAAGCCACGGGATGGATTCTCCATGTATAACCCTCCAAGCTGGGTGAGCTACTATCCTTTACTCCAGTCATTCCCGCACTTGTCATCATAAATATTTACCTTGCTAATTCATAGCAGGAGCTGCGAAAAGCTGTGAAGGAGGTCCACAGCCCGTCTCCACAGCCAGAGGACCCTTACCGGGCCCTCGACCCCAGACTCGAAGAGGATCCGGAGGTATTTGTGGAGCTCGTTGACAGGACGTTCTATCAGCTGAGCTGTGATGGTGCCTTGGTGGCCATCATAGCCGATTACCCAGGCCTACTCCCTCCATTGCATGTAAGTAAAACCGGAGTCCCAACTTCCAAGAAGGGTCCCTTCTTTGCACCTTACCCAATGCACACATATTGCATCTTATAGGGAAGGCCATCAGGGCACCGTGCCGAACCCGTGGTGACTCATCAACAAGGGGCACCGAATCCGGGTAGGCTCAAAAGGAAGGCGGTTAGGACTGAGACACCGTCGCAGAGGTATGATTTAAAACCTGCTCCATGATTATCGTCTTTAAAATATAATAATGTCCTTGGTTCCTGGCAGAAAAAATGCTTGCCGGCTAGTGTCCGGAGAGCCTGTCGGCCACGCCTCCACCAGCCGGACTCCAGAGCCAGACTTAGGGGCAGAGGCTAACGTGGGGACGACACCGGATGGTCCTCATATAGAGGATGCGGATAGAATGTCCGCTACGAATTCCGAAGTGGAGAGTGCCATGAATCACATGCGTCACCGGGCCGTACTCCGCGATCCTAGTTTCTCCGAAGAGGCGTTCAATGACTTCAACTCAGGAGACGCGCACATCCGAGCCGCTCAAGATGGACTTGCCAGAGCCATGGACCAGTATGTAAAGGATATACGGGTAAGAAAATCTGATAATTATGTATATCAGTAGCCCCTGAGACTTGAAATAGTTGGCACAACTGATTTGAGGATCATTGTATGCATAGGTTCTTACGGAGAAAAATACCCAGTTGTCTAAAGAGCTGGAGGAGTGCAAAGCCCAGCTACGGGCCGCAGTTGCCGGAATGGAGGAGTCCAAGAAGGTCCCGTCTGGTAATACTTGTTCTTAATCAAAAAAGAATGTAATGACATGTACGAGCTAGTATTCGGCATGGATGCAAATCTAACAATAGATTCTGCGGACGATCCCGGAGGCAATTCGGATATCGTATCGGTGGATGAGCAACATGCTCAACGACAGCGAGAGGCTGGCGAGCGCGTGCTTACATAGGTTATTCGAGAGAATAATGATCTCAAGGATGCCAAGACCCGGTTGGACGTTGAATTAAAAGATGTTCGGGGCCAGCTTGCAGACTCCATGAAGGAGAACAAGAGGCTTTGACACGGCATTTTTAGTAAGTGCTCGAACGGACCTTTATACAATTCGGCAAAGAAACAGGCTAACAGAGTTATGTCTGTAGGTATGATGACAGGTCGTCCCGAAGAGGAGATGTCCGGATCTGCAGGCGATATTCTGCAAGAACTCTCACAGCTACACGAACAAGTTCGACAGGTGATGCAGGGTATCGCCCAGGCCTTGTGGCCATCCGCTTCCCTGCCAAGAGGCATGGGGAGCTTGTAGAGATGCTCAAGGGAGCCCGACGACGCTTTCGATTATGGAAGATATTGGCCTGCCGACAAGGTGCAAGGGAAGCCTGGGCCATGGTGAAGACGCGATACACCAAGGCTGACCCGAACCACATAGCCAAGGTCGGGCCCATAGGGTCATATGGGAAAGAGATCCCCGTTAGTCTGGTATATGACCAGGTAGCATTAGCCGCAAAGTATTCCCAACAGGATTGGGCTAGACAGCCTGTTGGATGGTATAGAAGAAGAATTTAGTCAGTCTAAGTGACTGTGTACTTCAGATGACATATTTTGTCCCTAGCCAGATTGTAAATAATTTGTCATGGCGAACCTTTTCGCTTCAGCCTCCGAACCCAATAGTCCGTAGTGTATCCAAATACCCACTCAGTTATGTAAAACCGGGGTATGCGTGGAAACCAGGCGTAGGGGTCATTAGTGCTTGAACAGACAAGTACCCAACTAGCTGTGTTATATTACATGGATAGTAAGAAACATATTCCAGGGAGAATAGTTCCATTAAGGGTTCCTTTCCCTGGGTATGCATGCATTAATGTGCATGTTCGAGCTGCGCACAGAGACGCGGGATATAAAACATCTGGGGGTTTATATTGTAAGTCGGTAAGAAACATCTTTTGTTCATCGATCGAATATTCCCTTAAGAACGCTAGCTTTCGGCTTCACCCAATCTGAGGTACACATCCGGCTGACCCGGCAGTAACAATCACAGAGGTGCTCCCCTTATGCCCTAGCTGAATTAACGGGAACGTAGGGCATAAACACAAGAGCCAGGCAACCCAGCTTGGCCAAAACTTAAGTCATATCGATGCATATAATGGCGAAAAAGGTACATATGGAGAAGTGACACATATGTGGTGGGCTTAAAGCCCAGACGATAATTATATTAAGCTTCTGTATAAGAAGCCCCCAGGTATATTGAGCGCGCATAGCGCGGCAGGAGTGTGCGGTCGAAGCACACTTGAAGCTTTTAAGGCTATATAAAAAAAGAAAGAGAGGAAGAGGATATAACTTAAAAAATAAAGGCGGAGGTAAGGAGACGAACACAGATTTTGGCACTAGGCGTAGAATCATCGTAGTCTGGCCGCGTTCCATGGGTTCGGCTCGAGTCGATTATCTGATGCATCACGCAGACGGTACGCTCCTCCGGTGAGAACTTTCTCGATGATGAAGGGACCCTCCCACTTGGGCTTGAGCTTGTACTTTTTCTTCTCCGGTAGGCGTAGAACGAGTTCGCCAACGTTATAAGTTTTGGCATGTACTTCTCTGCTTTGATACCTTTGAACCTGCTGCTAATAGAATGCGGAACGGGCCTTTGCAATGTCACGCTCCTCCTCTAGGGCATCTAAACTATCCTGCCAATCCAGCTCAGCTTCTCTCTCTTCGTACATGCGCACTCGAGGTGAGTCATGAATGATATCGCAGGATAGCACCGCCTCTGCGCCATTCACCATAAAAACGGTGTGTATCCGGTAGTGCGATTTAGCATGGTCCGCAGCCCCCATAGTACGGAGTCGAGCTCCTCGACCTTGTGCGTATCTGATTCCTTCAAGGATCGCACTAGTCTGGGTTTGATGCCGCTCATAACAAGACCATTTGCTCGTTCTACTTGACCGTATGTTTGGGGATGATAGACAGAGGCATAATCGAGCTTAATGCCCATGTTGTCGCACCAAGTTTTCACCTGATCGGCTGTGAAGTTGGAGCCGTTATCAGTGATGATGCTGTGGGGGACACCGTAATGGTGTACGACCCCGGATATGAAGTCTATCACTAGTCCGGATTCGGCCATTTTAACTGGTTTGGCCTCTATCCATTTGGTGAATTTATCTACCATGACCAACAAGTATTTTTTCTTATGGCATCCTCCTTTAAGGGGTCCAACCATATCGAGCCCTCAGACCGCAAAGCGCCAAGTTATGGGGATTGTTTGGAGAGCGGTAGGTGGCATATGGCTTTGATTTGCAAAAAGCTGGCAACCGACGCAATGTTGGACGAGGTCCTGTGCATTTGCTCGGGCTATCAGCCAGTAGAAACCTGTACGGAAGGCCTTGCTTACAAGGGCCCGAGCTGCGGCGTGATGGCCGCCAAGCCCAGCATGAATTTCGGCCAGTAGCTGTCGTCCCTCCTGTTAGGAGATGCATCTTTGAAGAACTCCGGTTGCACTTTTCTTATAAAGCTCTCCCTCGTGAACCTTGTAGGCTTTAGAGCACCGCACAATGCAACGCGCTTCATTTTGGTCCTCAGGGAGTTCTTGCCTATTTAGGTAGGCTAAGAAGGGTTCTGTCCACGGGGCAATGACAGCCATAATCATGTGGGACAAAGGTGTTATTTCGGTGGTGGAGCCTCCGATTACGTCAGATTGTTCGGGATCTGGGTTGTGTTTGGATCCGGACTGGTATTGCCGGTCTCCCCTTCCCACACCACGGATGGCTTGAACAGCCTTTCCAAGAAGATATTAGGTGGGACGGGGTCGCGCTCAGCGCCGATGCGGGCGAGGATATCCGCCGCTTGATTGTTTTCTCGGACCACATGGTGGAATTCGAGCCCCTCGAACCGAGCTGACATTTTGAGGACGGCATTACGGTAAGCTACCATTTTTGGGTCCTTGGCGTCAAAGTCTCCATTTATTTGAGATATTCGAGGTTTGAATCCCTACGCACTTCCAAGCGTTGAATGCCCATGGAGACTGCCATCCGAAGACCATGCAACAAAGCCTCATATTCGGCTGCGTTGTTGGAGTCTGTGTATAATATTTGGAGTACATATTGGACTGTATCTCCGGTGGGGGATGTTAGGACAATGCCTGCCCCCAGACCAGCCAGCATCTTAGAGCTGTCAAAGTGCATGATCCAATTGGAGTACGCGCCATACTCTTTAGGGAGTTCGGCTTCTCCCCATTCGGCGATGAAGTCGGCCAGTACTTGCGACTTAATGGCTCGCCGTGGTTTGTATATTATGTCGAACGGGATGAGCTCGATAGCCCATTTAGTAATCTGGCCCGTGGCATCGCGCTTATTTATTATATCGTTGAGTGGTACTTCAGAGGCCACCGTGATTGAACACTCTTGAAAGTAGTGTCGTAGCTTCCTGGATGCCATGAAGACCGCATATGCTATCTTTTGATAATGTGGGTACCGGGACTTGCATGGGGTGAGGACAGTGGATACGTAGTATACCGGCTTTTGAAGCAGGAATTTATGTTCGTCCGTTTCTTGTTCAACGACGAGCACTGCGCTTACAACCTGATGTGTTGCAGCTATATATAACAGCATGGGTTCGCCGATATTTGGTGCGGCCAGGATTGGGTTGCCGGCCAAGAGGGCCTTTATTTCTTCCAATCCGGCCGTGGCCGCATCCGTCCACTCGAAGTATTCGGTGCGTCGAAGAAGGCGATAAAGAGGTAGTGCCTTTTCTCCCAATCTGGAGATAAAGCGGCTTAAGGTAGCCACACATCCAGTCAGTTTGTGGGTTTGCTTGAGGTCTGTTAGGGTAGCCAACTGTGGTAGAGCTTGGATTTTAGCCGGATTTGCTTCAATTCCTCTATTGGAAACGATGAAGCCCAGCAGCTTTCCGACAGGCACGACAAAAATGCATTTTTCCGGATTGAGCTTGATTTCATATGTTCGGAGATTGTCGAACGTAAGCCTCGAGTAGTCTATTAAAGATTCGATGTGTCTGGTTTTGATGACCACGTCGTCTAGGTATGCCTCTACTGTTTTGCCGATTTGTTTTTCCAGGCATGTCTGAATCATGCGTTGATAGCTTGCGCCGGCATTTTTGAGCCCGAAAGGCATGGTATTAAAACTGAATGGGCCGTATGGTGTGATGAATGTCGTTGCGGCTTGATCAGACTCTGCCATCTTGATTTGATGGTATCTGGAGTATGTGTTGAGGAAGCACAATGAGTCGTGTCCTGCGGTAGCGTCGATGATTTGATCAATGCGGGGGAGGGGGAAGGGATCCTTGGGGCAAGCCTTATTGAGGTCCTTGAAATTGACACATAGGCGCCAGGATTTGTCCTTCTTTGGTACCATCACCAGGTTTGCTAGCCAGTCTGGATGTTTTATTTCTCTGATGAATCCGGCCTCGAGTAACTTGGCTAGCTCTTCTCCCATGGCTTGTTGCTTAGGTTCTGAGAAGCGCCGAAGAGTCTGCTTGACCGGCGTGTATCCCTTCAGTATGTTTAGGCTATGTTCGGCCAGCCTGCATGGGATACCTGGCATGTCTGAAGGATGCCAGGCCAAAATGTCCCAATTCTCACGCAAGAACTCTCGCAGTGCGGCGTCTATTGTGGGGTTTAGCTGTGCTCCGATGGATGTTGTTTTTGTAGGGTCCGTTGGGTGGACCTGGAATTTGACTATTTCGTCCGCTGGTTTGGAAGAGGTCGATTTGGGTCATTTGTCGAGTATCATGTCATCCCTATCCACCGTGGAGCGCAGCGCTATTAGTTCTTTGGCCGCGAGGGCTTCGGATAATGCCTCAAGGGCCAGTGCGGTGGTTTTATTTTCGGTGCGGAGTGCTACGTCTAGATCACTAGCTAGAGTGATGATTCCATTGGGCCCGGGCATCTTGAGCTTCATGCACCCGTGATGGGGTATAGCTTGAAAGCTCGTGAATGCATCCCGCCCTAAAAGGGCGTAGTATCCGCTACTAAATGGGGCGACTTGGAATGTGATTTCTTCGGACCTATAATTCTCCGGCGTGCCGCATACCACATCTAGTGTGATTTTTCCCGCACACCGTGCCTCCCGACTAGGGATGATTTCCCTGAAGGTCGTGCTGCTTTGCTCAATGGGGCTCTTGTCTATTTCCATTTTGTTAAGAGTCTCCTAGTAGATGAGGTTTAATCCGCTGCTGCCGTCCCTAAGCACTTTAGTAAGCTGGAAGCCGTCCGCGATTGGACTAAGGACCAGAGGGCTGGTGCTCGAACTGTTCGGAATTGAGGTTCGTCACTGGCATTGAGGGTTATGGCCATGTCGTTCCATGGATTTATTGTTGCGACATGGCAGACTTCGACGAGGCTGCGGAGTGCTTGCTTGCGCCTATTATTTGAGGCGAAAGACTCGAAGACTGTCAGTACTGTATTGTTATTTTCCGTGGGATGGTGTTCTGTGGTATTGTTGATGAGGATATCCTCGCCGCTCTTGGCCACCTGCCGGAGTATCCCACATGCTCTAAGGCTATGTGTTGGTATGGTATCCGGTGTACTATGAATTTTGCATGGCCTGTTAAGCCATCCCTCCAATACGGTTCCACGCCCTGTAGCAGGCTTTGGTTTTTTGTAATTGGATCGGGTGACTTGCGAGAGTGCAACCTTTTAGTTCGGACGGGGGGTTTAGTGAGAGCCGGAGGATCCCAGAATTTTGTTTGGGTTTTCCAGGCGCTTTCCATCGCACAGTACTTCTGTACTATGGCCTCCAAGTCAGCGAAGTGTACTATGTCACGGCGACTTATGGCGTTGAGGATTCCCTTGTCCGTGCAATTTTTGCAAAAGAATGAGATTGCATATTCCTCGCGACAGTCTTTAACCTTGCTCATTACAAGGAGGAATCTGGCCCAGAAGTGATGCACTGTCTCTTGGGGCTCTTGTCTAATGTGGGAAAGATCGCTTGTATCTGGGTGGGTGGGTAGATTTAAGTCCAAACCCTGACCCGATCTGAGACCCAGGGGCAGAGGAGCTTCCGAGCTTGGCAGATTGGGCTCCGGGATGTTGCCCAATTTTTCTGGCTGGCTGTCTGATTCTAGGTTCGGAGCCTAGGCCATGTCCTCCCGTAGACGGGTATCCGGCTCGGAGAGCTCAGGAATCCGGACATAGTTCGTCCTCAAAATAGAGGAAGAATCGATGCATTGCTCCTCCACTACCGCTATCTGATGGGTGACCGGCGGAGAGTTAATCTCCCTTTGGTCGGGTTTAAGCCCGATCCGATCATAATCCGTATCGACTCTCAGAGCGGCGATGCAATCGTAGAGCTTGTTCAGGGAGGAGAGCTCCATTGGATCCATCTATTCGGTAAGTTTCAAGCTGACGTGGAGGCTGTTTTTGATGACCTGAGAAGTCATCGTCGGCGCGAAGGCCGATCGGGCGGTCATGATGAAGCTGCCTATTCAGAGAGTTTGGCCTAAAGTTAGGGCTCCCCCAGAGGTGATGTTGTCCTTGACAACAAGGCGAGCCATCAAGCCTTGCCGTGAAGGCACAATGGAACTCTCAATGAAAGCACCAATGTCGGTGTCAAAACCGGCGGATCTCGGGTAGGGGGTCCCGAATTATGCATCTAAGGCTAATGGTAACAGGAGGCGGGGGACACTATGTTTACCCAGGTTCGGGCCCTCTCGATGGAGGAAATACCCTACTTCGTCCTTGATTGATCTTGATCATATGAGTATTACAAGAGTGGATCTACCACGAGATCATAGAGGCTAAACTCTAGAAGCTAGCCTATGATTATGATTGTCGTTGTCCTACGGACTAAACCCTCCGGTTTATATAGACACCGGAGGGGGATAGGGTTACACAGAGTTGGTTACAAAGAAGGAGATCTACATATTCGAATTGCCAAGCTTGCCTTCCATGCAAAGGAGAGTCCCACCCGGACACGGGACGAAGTCTTCAATCTTGTATCTTCATAGTCCAATAGTCCGGATGTCCGAGGACCCCCTAATCCAGGACTCCCTCACCGTGCACTGGGCATTCCTCTTGGATATTCTCTAGCACATGGGATTCAGTAATAAATGGATGGCATGGATTTCTGGCCTTCTAGCATCTTCCTCCACAAGAGTACTACTCAACGACATTCCAGGAGAGGTTATTTAAAATCGACAACGCTTGCGGCAAGGAGATTCGGTCTCCCCCCTCCTGTTTGTCCTTGTCATGGAAGGAAAACTGCAATGTATGCTCTACCAGGCCATGGCGGCAGGGGTTCTGACCCCCCTCGCATCCTCGGGTGTTCAGAAGTGCACCTCCATCTATGCATATGATGTGATCACGTTCATTAAGCCAGACATGTAGAGTCTCAGGGCTTGCGCTGCTTTGTTGTTCGACTTCGGTGTTGCATCCGGCCTCCACACCAACCTGTCAAAGTGCTCCGTGCACCCAATATGGTGCACCGACGAGTAGAAGCAGATGATCGCAGATGAGATGGAGTGCCAAGTGTTGGGCTGGCCGTGCAGATACCTTGGGCTGCCGTTGGGGCTACGAAAGATCACCGCAGCTCAGCTGCAGTACATGCTTGACAAGATGGCAGACAAGCTACCTGCTTGGCAAGCAAGACTACTAGCCGGACGACTCGAGCTGCTAAGAAATACACTGATGTCCATGCCGATCCACGCGATGATGGCGCTCGACCTGCCAATCAAAACTATTACAGCCGCAAACAAGATTTGTCGTGGTTTCCTATGGAAAGGCCGACGCGTGGTGAATGGAGGACACTGCATTGTGGCATGGGATCAGGTTTTCTCGCCAAAGGAACATGGCGGCCTCGGTGTTCCGAACTTGCGCTACCTGAACTCCGCACTTAGGGCACGATGGCCATGGCTACAAAGGACCGACTCAACCCGGTCGTGGAGCAAGTTTAACATACAAGTATCCGATGAATCGATGGGCATATACAAGGCAGCGGCAAGGTGCACACTTGGAGATGGGGAGATAGCTCGGTTTTGGACAGACTGGTGGCTCTCAGATGGCCGCATTGAGGATATAATGCCACACCTCTATGATAGGGTAAAGAAACATGGGCGGCAGATCACCGTCAAGCATGCCCTCATCGTCGGATGATGGCATGAGATGTCCCCGGACATGGACATGCAGGCCCTGTCCGAGTTCCTTGCACTGGTGGACCTAACCCAACATGTGGAACTGCGGCGGGGCATTGAGGATGCCATTTCCAGGACTTGGGAGAGCATGAGGCAATTCTCAGCGCGATTGGCATATCGTGCCCACTTTGCGGGAAGAATAGAGAGCGCGGGAGCAGTGCAGGTATGGAGATGCCGCCCCTCCCCACACCCCCCTCCCGCATGCAAGTTCTTCATGTGGATCATGACAAGGAACCGATTCTGAACAACGGATAGGCTTCAGCGACGGCAGTTGCCGCACCCGTCGGCATGCCCCTTCTGTGATCAACTGCGAGAGACATTGGATCATTTGCTTCTCGGATGCATTCTAGCACGACAGGTATGGGCCAAGATCATGAACACTTGGAGTAGGATGGAGTGGACGCCATCTGCAGATTCAAAACTAGTTGAATGGTGGACAACACTCAACCCCCAAAAGCAATTTCGAAAGTAGGCATGGATGGTGATAACACTGGTGCTATGGATGCTGTGGAAGCACGGAAATGACATTGTTTTCAATGGAGCATCGGCATCGGCGGACGATATGCTTGTTAAGATCAAGTTAGAGGCTCAGGACTGGAGAGCGGCTGGCTGCGTGAATGTGGATTAGTCATTTGTATGGTAGATAGGTGGGACGAGAGTGAGTAATCCGGATGTAGATTCTTTAGGGCTGTAGCAGCCGTAGGGTTGGTTGTACTAACAACAATGGCCTTTTCTTTTGGCCACCTATTCTATCTATGATCCTGGTGCGTCAACCTTGATGTATCCCTTGAAAAATGCTTGATACCGGTCGTCCAGAAGAAATTCCATTTTTATACCTACTGAACAACCCCTCTGATATAGTAATTTGAAGTATCATGTCAAATAACCTCATATTTCTACATTCAAGATTACTAGCAGCCTCACTCACGCATATGACCCTACTTTTAGACTAGTGTATGTAATAGTAGCAGCTAGTGTGACCATCACATTTTGGCATCATGCAACAGAATATGATCCTACTTGTACTCTAGTACTAGTACCGTCCAGTATCACATCTTGGCATCATGCCGCATGTATAACTTAAATAACCGACACAATCATAGAACGAACTTCATTAACATCAATAGTGCCTAGCATGATTACCTTCAGACCAGTCAATACTTCCCTTGCTTCTTCAGGTGCTAGATATAACCAGCCCTCTTTAACCTCCTCGCATTATGACCTGTCGAGTACAACTGTATCAGGGAGTTATAATTATTTTTAGTCATGTCTTATTCCATTAGAAGTGTTCAGTAGAGAAAAATTCATATGTTCAGTGTCTAGGGTGGTCAGGCTGGCTGGTGCAGCAGCCAACAACAGTAGGTGCAAGTCAGGCAAAGGGAGCACTTGCACGCTACCGGGCCAGCTACCAGCAAGCATGGGCATGCCGTCGTGCAGTGGTAGACTAGGCGAGACCAGGTCTTGTTTAAAAGGCCTTGGCGCCAGGAGTTCTGGTAGGAGCTTGGGCCCTACCTAGCCTAAACCGTAGGTTATAGGGGTGGAAGGCTGGTTGGCAAGGAGATGGGCGCCGGTGGCGGCGCGTCGACGCCGTAGTAGCGTGGGAGAAGGCGGCGGCTGAGAAGAAGATGGCGCAGGGGAGGAGGCTAGGGTTAGGTCTCCCGGCTCCCTAAGGAAGCCGAGCAAATATGATTGCTTCTTGCTTAATTTCAAAACGGATCCCTACACGAGTTTATATAATCCTCCTAATAAGATAATTGGGCTAAGCCCCTAATAACGATAAGCTAGACTGGGCCAAAACTAACTGGGCTAAGCCCCTAATATGCCGGTCATCACATTTCTCCCCACCTGCACAAACAGCTCTTCCTCGAGCTGGAAGGCGGGGAAGCGCTTGCGAAACTCTCCGAGGTGATCAACCGTCGCCAAGCAACTTCGCGGCAGCTGGGGCGGGCAGGTCACCGAGCCCAGGGGCGGCGGCATCCTCCTCAATATAGACAGCCTCCAGGTAGAAGAGTCATCAGCAGACATGGTCGGGCACGTAGGGCTCGTCACAGTTGAAGCACAACCCTTGGCGGCGACGACGCTTGAGTTGCTCGGCCGGGGTGAGCCGGCGGAACAGGGGTGCAGCGGTCGCGGGGAGGGGTGCCGTGGAAGCCTAAGCAGGCCGACCCTATGCGTGAACGTCCGGCCAGGGTGGCGGCCCAGCGGACCGGGATGGTGACGCCTGCTAGATGGCCACTACGCGGCTCTCGAACGCGCGGGCGTAGTACATGGCCGTTTGGAGGTCCTGGGGTCCCCGCAGCTCCATTTCAACGCGGATATGATCCGGCAGACCGTCGATGAAGAGCCTAGCCCGTTGGCGAGCCGTCACGCCGGGCGCGTGGCATGCCAGGGCCAGAAAGCGGTCGGTGAAGTCCTGCACCATAGAGGTGAAGGGAAGACGGCCCAACTCCGCCAACCGGCTCCTGCGTACCGGCGGCCCGAAGCCAAGGAGGCGGAGCTCGCGAAAACGCTCCCATGGAGGCATGCCGCCCTCGTCCTTCTTAAGAGCGTAATACCAAGTCTGTGCGGTGCCTCAAAGGTGATATGAAGCGAGCCAGGTGCGGTCCGACCCAAGCATGTGTTGCCCCCGAAAGAACTGGTCACACTGATTAAGCCAGTTAAGGGGGTCCTCGGTGCCGTCGTAGGTGGCGAAGGCAAGCTTGGCGAAGTGCGACACCATCTGGGTATGACCGTCGTGGGGGTACGGCTCGGTGGTGCGGAGTAGTGGCATCGGGTCAGTGATCACAGGGGGGGCCCCGTGGAACTACGTCACGTCGAGGCCAACATAGGGACTCGCAAAACTGGAGGACCCGTCGTACTGCGCCTGTTGGGCGGCACGTGCGGCGGTCCCGAGGCAATCGTGTAGACCGGCTGAGACAATGACTCGGTGAACCAAGCCGGTAGCGGGGACGGCGAGGGAGGGAACCAAATCTCGTGGATCGGGACTCCTGCCGACATGGTCGATGCGGGGCCGGAGCTGACTAACGGTGGCTGCTGCAGCTGCAGCGGCAGCTGCTGCGGCGACGGAGTGCTGGGCACAGGGGCCGCCTGGAGCGACGGCTGCCACTTCAGCCAAGGTTGGCCGGTGGTGGGGATGAATGGCAGCTGCAGCGGCCCGGCGAGCGCGGCGGAAGCCACCTGGTGCGGTGGCTGCCACGGCAACCTCGGCGGTGCGGAGGCAGCGATGGGCGGCGCATCTGGGTGCGGCCCGTAGGACCCGGCCAAGAACATGCCGATCTCTTGGACCACCTGGGTCAGGTCCCGCGGCACCCCGGACACCTCCTCCATGGTGAGGGCGGCGGGGGCGGGGGCGATGGAGGATCCCGGCACGGGCAGGAGTGGGCAATGGTTGTGGTGGTAGGCAACAAGGTGACCAGTAGTGGGAGAGACGGGTTGGGCGGCGGTGAAGACATGATCAGACTGAAGCTAGCTGATACCAAACTGGTAGGATCTTGGGCCCTACCTGGCCTGAACCATAGGTTGTAGGGGTGGGAGGCTGGTTGGCGAGGAGATGGGCGCTGGCGGTGGCGCGTCGGCGCCGTAGTTGCGCCGGAGAAGGCAACGGCTGAGAGGAAGATGGCGCAGTGGAGGAGGCTAGGGTTAGGTACCCCGACTCCCTAAGGAAGCCGAGCAATTTTGATTAGTTCTTTCTTAATTCCAAAACGGGCCACAACTAACTGGGCTAAGCCCCTAATATGTCGGTTGATACGTCTCCAACGTATCTATAACTTTTTGATTGTTCCATGCTATTAAATTACCTGTTTTGGATATTTATGGGCTTTACTTTACACATTTATATCATTTTTGGGACTAACCTACTAACCGGAGGCCCAACCCGTATTACTGTTTTTTTGCCTATTTCAGTGTTTCGAAGAAAAGGAATATCAAATGGAGTCCAAACGGAATGAAACCTTCCGGAGCGTGATTTTTGGAATGAACATGATTCAGAGGACTTGGAGTGCAAGTCAAGAAGCAGTCTAGGCGGCCACGAGGGTGGAGGGCGCGCCCACCCCTACTAGGCGCCCCCCCTATCTCGTGGGCCCCTCGGGCGGCCACCAACCTACTTCTTCCTCCTATATATACCCACGTACCCCGAGAATATCAGAACAAGCCACGAAAACCGAATTCCACCGCCGCAACCTTCTGTATCCGTGAGATCCCATCTTGGAGCCTTCGCCGGCACTCCGCTGGAGGGGAAATCGACCACGGAGGGCATCTACATCAACACCATAGCCCCTCCGATGAGTTGTGAGTAGTTTACCACAAACCTTCAGGTCCATAGTTATTAGCTAGATGGCTTCTTCTCTCTTTTTGGATCTCAATACCATGTTCTCCTCGATCTTCTTGGAGATCTATTCGATGTAACTCTTTTTGCGGTGTGTTTGTCGAGATCCGATGAATTGTGGGTTTATGATCAAGTTTATCTATGAGAAATATTTGAATCTCCTCTGAATTCTTTTATGTGTGATTAAGTTATCTTTGCAAGTCTCTTCGAATTATCTGTTTGGTTTGGCCTACTAGATTGATCTTTCTTGCAATGGGAGAAGTGCTTAGCTTTGGGTTCAATCTTGCGGTGTCCTTTCCCAGTGACAGCAAGGGCAGCAAGGCACGTATTATATTGTTGCCGTCGAGGATAAAAAGATGGGGTTTATATCATATTGCATGAGTTTATCCCTCTACATCATGTCATCTTTCTTAATGCATTACTCCGTTCTTTATGAACTTAATACTCTAGATGCATGCTGGATAGCGGTCGTTGTGTGGAGTAATAGTAGTAGATGCAAGCAGGAGTCAGTCTACTTGTCACGAACGTGATGCCTATATACATGATCATGCCTAGATAATCTCATAATTATTCGCTTTTCTATCAATTGCTCGATAGTAATTTGCTCACCCAACGTAATACTTATGCTATCTTGAGAGAAGCCACTAGTGAAACCTATGGCCCCGGGGTCTATCCTTTATCATATAAGCTTTCAACCTACTTTTATTTGCATCTTTACTTTTCCAATCTATATCATAAAAGACCAAAAATATATTTATCTTATCATACTATCTCTATCAGATCTCACTTTCGCAAGTGGCCGTGAAGGGATTGACAACCCCTTTATTGCATTGGTTACGAGTTCTTTGTTTGTTTGTGTAGGTGTGTGGGACTTTTGAGGAGCCTCCTACTGGATTGATACCTTGGTTCTCAAAAACTGAGGGAAATACTTACGCTACTATTGCTGCATCACCCTTTCCTCTTCAAGGAAAACCAACGCAAGCTCAAGACGTAGCAAGAAGGATTTCTGGCGCCGTTGCCGGGGAGGTCTTCGCTCAAGTCAAGACATACCAAGTACCCATCACAAACTCATCTCCCTCGCATTTACATTATTTGCCATTTGCCTCTCGTTTTCCTCTCCCCCACTTCACCCTTGCCGTTTTATTCGCCCTCTCTTTCCCAATCTTCTCCTCTCTCTTTCGTTTGCGCTTTTGTTTGCTTGTGCGTTGGATTACTTGTCGCCATGGCGCAAGATAATACCAAATTGTGTGATTTCTCCAATACCAATAATAATGATTTCATTAGTACTTCGATTTCTCCTCTTAATGATGTTGAGTCTTGTGAGATCAATACTGCTTTGCTGAATCTTGTTATGAAAGATCAATTCGCCGACCTTCCTAGTGAAGATGCCGCTACCCATCTAAACAACTTTGTTGATTTGTGTGAGATGCAAAAGAAGAAAGATACGGATAACGATATTGTTAAATTGAAGTTATTTCTGTTTTCACTTAGAGATCATGCTAAAATTTGGTTTTCGTCTTTTCCTAAAAATAGTATTGATTCTTGGAACAAGTGCAAAGATGCTTTTATCTCTAAATATTTTCCTCCCGCTAAGAACATCACTCTTAGGAACGATATTATGAATTTTAAACAACTTGATCATGAGCATGTTGCCCAATCTTGGGAAAGAATGAAATTGATGATTTGCAATTGCCCTACTCATGGTTTGAATATATGGATGATCATACAAATTTTTTATGCCGGATTGAATTTTGCTTCTAGAAATCTTTTAGATTCGGCCGCGGGAGGCACGTTTATGGAAATCACTTTAGTAGATGCTACAAAACTTCTTGAGAATATTATGGCTAATTATTGTCAATGGCACACCGAAAGATATACTAGTCAAAAAGTGCATGCTATAGAAGAAATTAATGTTTTGAATGGAAGGATGGATGAACGTATGAATTTGTTTGGAACTAAGAGTTCTCCTCTCGATCCCAATGATATGCCTTTGTCTACTTTGATTGAGAATAGTAATGAATCTATGGATGTGAATTTTGTTGGTAGGAATAGTTTTGGAAACAATGCTTGTAGAGGAAACTTTAATCCTAGACCGTTACCTAGTAATTCCTACAATAATTCTTATGGTAATTTTAATAAGATGCCCTCTGATTTTGAGAATAGTGTGAAAGAATTTATGATCTCCCAAAAGAATTTTAATGCCTTGCTTGAAGAAAAATTGCTCAAAGTTGATGATTTGGCTAGGAACATTGATAGACTTTCACTTGATGTTGATTCTCTGAAACTTAGATCTAATCCTCCTAAGCATGATATCAATGAGTCTCTCAAAGCTATGAGAATTTCCATTGATGAGTGGAAAGAAAGAACCACTAGATTGCGTGCTAAGAAAGATTGCTTTATAAAGGCATGTTCTTCTAATTTCCATCAAAATAATGATGAAGATCTTAAAGTTATTGATGTGTCCCCTATTAAATCTTTGTTTTGCAATATGAATCTTAATAATGACGGGACTAGAGATGAGTCAACTTTAGTTAAAAGGCGTCCCAATGATTCAGAGTTTTTAGATCTTGATGCTAAATTTGGTAAAAGTGGGATTGGAGAGGTCAAGACTTTAAATAGCATTGAACCCACTATCTTGGATTTCAAGGAATTTAATTATGATAATTGTTCTTTAGAAGGTTGTATTTCCTTGTTGCAATCCGTTGTGAATTCTCCTCATGTTTATAGTCAAAATAAAGCTTTTACCAAACATATTTTTGATGCCTTGATGCAATCTTTTGATGAAAAACTTAATTTGGAAGTTTCTATACCTAGAAAACTTAATGATGAGTGGGAACCTACTATAAAGATTAAAACTAAATATCATGAGTGTTATGCTTTATGTGATTTGGGTGCTAGTGTTTCCATGATTCCGAAAACTTTATGTGATATTCTAGGTTTCCATGATCTTGATGATTGCTCTTTAAATTTGCACCTTGCGGATTCCACCATTAAAAAGCCAATGGGAAGAATCAATGATGTTCTCATTGTTGCAAATATAAATTTGGTGCCCGTAGATTTTATCGTTCTTGATATAGATTGCAATCTTTCTTGCCCTATTATTCTTGGTAGACCTTTCCTTAGAACGATTGGCGTGATTATTGATATGAAGGAAGGGAATATTAGATTCCAATTTCCATTAAGGAAAGGCATGGAGCACTTTCAAAGAAAGAAAGTTAAATTACCTTATGAATCTATCATGTGAGCTACTTATGAATTGAGTGCCAAAGATGGCACTACTTATATCTATCTTCGCTTTTATGCCTAGCTAGGGGCGTTAAACGATAGCGCTAGTTGGGAGGCAACCCAATTTTATTTGTGTTTTTTTTGTTTTTGTTCATGTTTAGTAATAAATTTTGCATCTACCTTATGTTTAGATGTGTTTTTATGTTTTAATTAGTGTTTGTTCCAAGTAGAACCTATAGGATAACCTATGGTGATAGTTAATTTGATTCTGCTGAAAACAGAAACTTTGCGCGCACGAACTTAGTTTTGTTAATTAACAGAAACGTGATTTTGCGTTGATTCGTTTTGCTGTAGATCAATAGACAAATTGCCCAGGACTTCCTATTTTGGTAGGAGTTTTTAGACTTCCAGAAGTATTCGAGGGTTACAGATTGCTACAGACTGTTCTGTTTTTGACAGATTCTGTTTTTCGTGTGTTGTTTGCTTATTTTGATGCATCTATGGCTAGTATTAAGTAGTATGAAACATAGAGAACTTGAAATATAGTAGGTTTAACACCAGTATAAATAAAGAATTAGTTCATTACAGTACCTTATGTGGTGGTTTTGCTTTCTTTCACTAACGGAGCTTATGAGATTTCCTATTGAGTTTTGTGTTGTGAAGTTTTCAAGTTTTGGGTAAAGATTTGATGGACTGTGGAATAAGGAGTGGAAAAAGCCTAAGCTTGGGGATGCCCATGGCTCCCCAAGATATTCAAGGATAGCCAAAAGCCTAAGCTTGGGGATGCCCCCGGAAGGCATCCCCTCTTTCGTCTTCGTTCATTGGTAACTTTACTTGGAGTTATATTTTTATTCGCCACATGATACGTGTTTTGCTTGGAGCATCGTGTATGATATTAGTTTTTGCTTTTAATTTTACACAATCATCCTTGATGTACACACCTTTTGGGAGAAGCCCACTTGATTGGAATTTATTAGAATACGCTATGTGCTTCACTTATATTTTTTGACCTTGATAGTTTTTGCTCTAGTGCTTCACTTATATCTTTTAGAGCACGGCGGTGGCTTAATTTTGTAGAAATTGCTAGTCTATCATGCTTCACTTATATTATTTTGGGAGTCTCTTAGAACAACATGGTATTTGCTATGGTTATAAAATTGGTCCTAGAATGGTAGGCATCCAAGTTCGGTATAATAAAAACTATCATAGAAAGTGAACTGGATGCTATGATCAATTTGAAACTTGATAATTGTTTTGAGATATTAGAGGTGGTAATATTAGAGTCATGCTAGTTGGGTGATTATGAATTTAAAGAATACGTGTGTTGAAGTTTGTGATTGTCGTAGCATGCACGTATGGTGAACCGCTTTGTGATGAAGTTGGAGCACAATTTTATTTATTGATTGTATTCCTTATGAGTGGCGGTTGGGGACGAGCGATGGTCTTTTCCTACCAATCTATCCCCCTAGGAGCATGCGTGTAATGCTTTGTTTTTGATGACTTGTAGATTTTTGCAATAAGTACACGAGTTCTTTTTGACTAATGTTGAGTCCATGGATTATATGCACTCTCACCCTTCCACCATTGCTAGCTTCTCTTGTGCCGCGCAACGTTCGCCGGTACCATACACCCACCATATACCTTCCTCAAAACAGCCACAATAGCTACCTATTATGGCATTTCCATAGCCGTTCCGAGATATATTGCCATGCAACTTTCCACCGTTCTGTTTATATGACACGCATCATTATTGTCATATTGCTCTTTGCATGATCATGTAGTTGACATCGTATTTGTGGCTAAGCCACCTTCATAATTTTCATACATGTCACTCTTGATTCATTGCATATCCCGGTACACCACTTGAGGCATTCATATAGAGTGATATCTTGTTCTAAGTATTGAGTTGTAATCTTGAGTTGTAAGTAAATAAAAGTGTGATGATCTTCATTATTAGAGCATTGTTCCAGTGAGGAAAGGATGATGGAGACTATGATTCCCCCACAAGTCGGGATGAGACTTCGGACTTTAAAAGAATAAGAAAGAGAAAAATAAAAAAAGAAAGGCCAAATAAAGAGGAGGCCCAAAAAATGAAAAAAAAAAACATAAAAATGAGAAAAAAAGAGCGAAGGGACAATACTACTATCCTTTTTACCACACTTATGCTTCAAAGTAGCACCATGATCTTCATGATAGAGAGTCTCCTATGTTGTCACTTTCCTATACTAGTGGGAATTTTTCATTATAGAACTTGGCTTGTAAATTCCAATGATGGGCTTCCTCAAAATGCCCTAGGTCTTCATGAGCAAGCAAGTTGGATGCACACCCACTTAGTTTCCTTTGTTGAGCTTTCATACATTTATAGCTCTAGTGCATCCGTTGCATGACAATCTCTACTCACTCACATTGATATCTATTAATGGGCATCTCCATAGCCCGTTGATACGCCTAGTTGATGTGAGGCTATGTTCTTCCTTTTTGTCTTCTCCACAATCACCATTCTATTCCACATATAGTGCTATGTCCATGGCTCACGTTCATGTATTGCGTGAAAGTTGAAAAAGTTTGAGATTACTAAAGCATGAAACAATTGCTTGGCTTGTCATCGGGGTTGTGCATGATTAAATACTTTGTGTGATGAAGATAGAGCAACAGCCAGACTATATGATTTTGTAGGGATAACTTTCTTTAGCCATGTTATTTTGAGAAGACATGATTGCTTTGATGAGTATGCTTGAAGTATTATTATTTCTTATGCCAATATGAACTTTTATTTTGAATCATTTGGATCTGAACATTCATGCCACAATAAAGAAAATTACATTGAGAATTTTGCTAGGTAGCATTCCACATCAAAAATTATGTTTTTTATCATTTACCTACTCGAGGACGAGCAGGAATTAAGCTTGGGATGCTTGATACGTCTCCAACGTATCTATAATTTTTGATAGTTCCATGCTATTATATTACCCGTTTTGGATGTTTATGGGCTTTACTTTACATATTTATATCATTTTTGGGACTAACCTACTAACCGGAGGCCCAGCCCGTATTGCTGTTTTTTTGCCTATTTCAGTGTTTCGAAGAAAAGGAATATCAAACGGAGTCCAAACGGAATGAAACCTTCAGGAGCGTGATTTTTGGAACGAACGTGATCCAGAGGACTTGGAGTGTATGTCAAGAAGCAGTCGAGGCGGCCACGAGGGTGTAGGGTGCGCCCACCCCTACTAGGAGCGCCCACCCTATCTCGTGGGCCCCTCGGACGGCCACCGACCTACTTCTTCCTCCTATATATACCCACGTACCCCGAGAACATCAGAACAAGCCACAAAAACCTAATTCCACCGACGCAACTTTCTGTATCCGCGAGATCCCATCTTGGAGCCTTCGCCGGTGCTCCGTCGGAGGGGGAATCGACCATGGAGGGCTTCTACATCAACACCATAGCCCCTCCGATGAGTTGTGAGTAGTTTACCATAGACCTTCGGGTCCATAGTTATTAGCTAGATGGCTTCTTCTCTCTTTTTGGATCTCAATACCATGTTCTCCTCGATCTTCTTGGAGATCTATTCGATGTAACTCTTTTTGCGGTGTGTTTGTCGAGATCCGATGAATTGTGGGTTTATGATCTAGTTTATCTATGAGAAATATTTGAATCTCCTCTGAATTCTTTTATTTGTGATTAAGTTATCTTTGCAAGTCTCTTCGAATTATCAGTTTGGTTTGGCCTACTAGATTGATCTTTCTTGCAACGGGAGAAGTGCTTAGTGTCGGTGTCAAAACCGGCGGATGTCGGGTAGGGGGTCCCGAACTGTGCGTCTAAGGCTAATGGTAACAGGAGGCAGGGGACACGATGTTTTACCCAGGTTCAGGACCTCTCGATGGAGGTAATACCCTACTTCCTTCTTGATTGATCTTGACGATATGAGTATTACAAGAGTTGATCTACCACGAGATCATAGAGGCTAAACCCTAGGAGCTAGCCTATGATTATGATTGTTGTTGTCCTACGGACTAAATCTCCGGTTTATATAGACACGGGAGGGGCTAGGATTACATAAAGTCGGTTACAGAGAAGGAGATCTACATATTTGAATATCCAAGCTTGCCTTCCACGCAAAGGAGACTCCCATCCGGACACGGGACAAAGTCTTCAATCTTGTATCCTCATAGTCGAAGAGTCCAGCCAAAGTATATAGTCCGGCTGTCCCAGGACCCCTTAATCCAGGACTCCCTCAGTAGCCCCTGAACCAGGCTTCAATGACGATGAGTCCGGCGCACAGATTGTCGTCGACATTGCAAGGCGTGTTCTTCTCCGAATACTCCATAGACGATTTATAACACGGGAATCGTGTCCGGCTCTGCAAAACAAATTCCACATACCACCGAAGAGAATACAATATTCCACAGATCCAATCTGCTAACAGCTTTTTATAGCATGACGTCATGCCATGGCCCAGTCATTATTCCAACTGTTTTCATAACCTATTGACGCACATATCGCGAGGCGGTTTTATCAGCACGTCCTGTCGAAGCAGAGATCGTGTCCCCTCATTGCGGGATTCTCATTAATATGGGTGCGAGTAACCCAACCGTGCCATCATCGTGGCGCTTGGAGAAATAAGCGTTTTTAGAGGGCAAGTGGGGAGGCGCAGGATCTTTGCTGCCTTTATAAGGGGATAAGAACCTTCCCTTTCACCCATGCCCTTCTCTACTCATCCATTCCTTTCCGCTCGAGCCCTAGTGCCCAAGCGCTCCTCTTCTCCGCCAAAAAAGGCTTCCCGAAGATGTCCGGATCTGGAGCAGGAGGCAAGTGGATGGCCTCTACCGTCCGGGAGAAGGATATCAATAAGCTTCAGGGGGCGGGTATCTGGCCAAGAGAATTGGCCACCGTCTTCCGACGGCGGGACAGATCGTCCCCACCTCGGAACCCCACGAGAGGGTGGTATTTCTCCCTCACTTTGTCCGCGGGCTAGGGTTTCCCCTCCACCCATTTGTTCGCGGCATCATGTACTACTATGATATTGATTTCCATGATCTATCCCCAAATTCCTTCCTCAACATCTCGACATTCATAGTCGTGTGCGAGGCCTTTCTCCGCGTTCCACCACACTTCGGCTTATGGCTAAAGGTTTTTAATGTAAAGCCCAAGGTAGTGAGCGGTGAGCATGCCGAATGCGGAGGTGCCATGGTGAGTAAGATGCCCAATGTTACATGGCCGACAGGGACTTTCAATGATTCCGTCAAGGAGTGGTAGCAGCAGTGGTTCTACATCACCGAGCCGCGTGGCAAGGAGTTGACCGCCATTTCGGAGTTCAGATCTGGTCCCCCCTGCGACTTACGTCCTGGCACAAGAAGGGATTGTGCTGGGCTTCATCTGACGAGCTATCAGAGCTCCAGACGCGCGTCCAAGAGATGGGAGACAAGAGCGTCAAGCTCGTCAATGTAGTCCAGGTGATGTTGGTTCGTCGGATTCTACCATGTCAACACCGAGCTTGCAATATATGGGAGTTCGACCCGGCCAAGCACCAGACCCTCCTAGAACTCTTTGGCTCTATGCACAAAGACATCTGGAAGGTGCTTTTTAAGTCCGACAAACCATGGCCGGACTCCACTGAGGACCGGGGCTACCAACTGTCCCGCCCCGCAAGTTCGGTAAGCAACTGAATGTTTGATAATTCATGTGTTCTATCCGTACATCCTGACGAAAATACTTAACGTATCTCCCATCATTTTCCTAGGGCTGGGCGAACAAGGCGGGGCGGATCTACTGTCCAGCCCCTCTGCCAGAAGAACTAGCCGGGCCACTTCTGATGAAGATGTTGGTCCCAGCACCATATAAAGCACCGAAGAAGAAGACCGAAAAGGAGGCCAAGAAGACCAGGGCGGCCTCCATTGCCGTGGTGCCCCGGACACAAAATCCAAAGACTCCAATGCCCATTCTTCCTTTGAATAGGACGGGGAGGAGGAGGACGAATCCCCCGTAGGGGGAAACAAGAAAAGAACGTCCTCCAACTACTTGGAGGCCTATTCGCCTAAGAGGGGAAAAACTCCTCTTCAAGAGGAGTCCACTGGCGCCACCGATAGTAGCCCGGAGTGGGGTCCCAGGGCCGAGCCCCTGGTGAACTCGTAAGTATAAAATCCAAACACACACATGTGTCCTGACTTGTCATGGCATCACATTCTAATCTGAGCCGTGCTTATTCTTTTCAGCCCGAAGCCCCGTGCCGAACAATCCTCGTCAGAAGATCTTCTGGGTTCGGACGCTATGGAGAGAAGGACACCCCCGAAGGCCTCCTCGTCCAAACGTTGGAATGAAACTGAGGTTTCGTCCCAGAAAAAACCCAGGCCACGGAGGAGGGGAGAAGGTCGCAAAGGCGGCGCTAGGAGGCCATACTTCTGGGGCCGGTCACACGGGAGAGAAAGCTCTCGTGGGTGTCGATGGCGGGGGTCATATTGAATCCGGACCCAAGCCGAACACGGTTCTAGAGACCCATAATGTCCTCGAGTCAGACAGACAGCCTCCGCCAACTGGAGGAGGTATGCCTGCTCCACCAGCCGCCTCTGTCCAACCAGAGGTGCCAGATACTTTATTGCCGGCGCTGAGGGGTGCCTCCATCGTTGATGAACACCATGCCCTCATGGGTGCGGTGATCGAGAAGATTTAGTCCGCTGAGAGTGGACTGAATGAATCCTGTATCAGCCTCATAAGAGGCTTTGAGGTATGTTTTATGAGTTTTTGGGAGAGTGTCATGGTATAGATAGTAGCCCCTGATACACTGTTCGGTAAAAGAAACAACCGAATAGAGGATCAAATTCATGTTCGCAGGAGACTCACTTGATGACATTTATCACTCTTTTTAACCAGTAGGCATCTGTAGCGACTGTCGCCTCTCAAGTTGTGGAAGTATCCGGGCTGAGCCATAGTCTGGAGCGGGCCGAAGGAGAACTTGGCCAAGTGAAGAGATAGCTGGAGGATACTCAAGGTATGTAGAGACCTTGTTTATGTAGCACAAATGAATAAGTGTACATGATGAAAATTTGTTTATAATGTGCTCTAGGAGCGATGGCCGAAATTGAGGCTCTCAGGAGGGTTGTGGCCGAAGCCGAGAAGAAGGCAGCGGCAGAGCAGGCTCGTCGTGGGAAACATCAGGCTAGAGTTATTGAGGCTGAGCGAGAGCTTCAAGAGGCCATGCAGAAATGCGAGACCTTGGAGCAAAGTTTAGCAGGGAAAGAATCCGAACTCTCCCAGGCTCGCCAACCCGCAAGTGATGCCTCGGGGGAAGCCCAAGGTGCCCTAAAGGAAATCCAGGAGGCGAGGAAGATTGCGGCTGGTAAGGCTTTTTCTGTACTTAGCAAGTATTGGAGATGAAAAAAAAATCAAATTTGACAACTTGAGTTTTCATGTATACAGGGGTATTTGCGGAGCTGCCGCGCAGCATATCTAACGCAGCCCAATTCTACCGAGCCAAAGGTGGGAATACTGCAGATAAGCTCTTCTGGATGCAGAATCTGGCACCGAATTATCTGGTGCCTTTCTCCGATCAGCTGAAGCAGCTGGTCGAGCTGCATAAGGCGGCCGAGTTAGCCATGAAGGATTTAATTATCCGGTTGTGGCCTACTGAGCCGATTCCAAGCAGCTACTTCGGACTCGTGAAGCGGCTTGTAAGTGTCTGCCCTCGACTTGAAGTCATCAAGCGGTCGGTCTGCATAGAAGGTGCACGAATGGCCTTCGCCCGTGCCAAGGTGCATTGGGTGAAGATGGATGAAAAGCTGATGACCGAGGGACCGCCGGAGGGCCGGGGAAGGAGCACTGCAAGCCCGGACTGTATTATGAAGGTGACTTGAAAGGGGCCCACCTTGCAGCGGAGCAATGCACCAAGGACATTATATTTCCATAAATACCGTCATGTTCATCCTTTGTAATATTTGAACAAGGACATTCTTATCATCTATTGCTTGTTGTTTGAAAGTTTTTCCTCTTGTGCGGCCGTTTTATATATTCCTGAGAGTCAGCCAGTCGTCGGCTTCTGCCCCCAAGTAGTGAGTACGGGGGTGTTCGGGATAAACCTGAGCACTCTTTATCCCAATTTTGGGTCCCTAAAGGAGGTGTTCAGCACAGCGAACCAGGCAATCAGACAATAGGGCTTTATCGCTCTCACTTAGCCATAGGAGTTGTTACAAGGAAGGTAGGCGCAGCCCCTGGTGTTCGGAAGACCGCACTAGGGGCTTTATAAGCGCCTGATCGGAAAAGGCTGATCCATCACACGCTGCATTGTTTATAGCATTATGCGGAAGGAATCCTTAAACATTTTAGAACCTCTTGAACAGCTGACCAGCTCTTGCTACATCATGACAATCAGTTTTCGGCTTTCTCTACTGAGGTGCTCGTCCGGAAGAACCGGGACACAATCGCAATAATTCTCCCAGTGATACCTTAGCCGATGTAGCAGAACGTAAGGTACCAAAACATATGAGCCGGGCAAACCCAACTATTGACCCAAGACATGATTCGGAGTTGATGCATATAATCCTATAAGTTCGGGTTGCCGGACTACCGTAAAGGTGTTCGGACTTTTTTGCCGTAGTATGGGCATGACGAAGCCCCTGGCATATTAAGGCATATCGCAATAAGCAGCCGCCTTTTAACAAAAGAGTTTTAAATAATAAATAGGAGTAGGTGAGCATCACGTAAATCCACATGTTGTATTTGCATAATACGTCAATGCATATGAGTACAGATGATGTGATAAAAATAAATATGATTGCGGAAACTGCTGATACCCGGCGTGAGGAAGTTTCCTTCGGATCCGAGGTGTATTCGGATGATTATAGGGGAATATCTAGAGATTCCCTGACGCGCTCGAACTGTTCCCACACCATCCATCATAGTCTACGTAAAGGTGAACCTGTAAAGAAAACATAAGAAATGGTGTTGCGGCACCTGGCGGTTGAGCCACAGTATGTGTCTTGTATTATCCTTTTCCGGAGTGTTTTTAATTAATCTCCGGGCGGGCGGGGCTGTCCTGCCGCGCGGTAGTTCGGACTCCTTTGATAGTGTTCGGGAGCTTAGTCTTCGACTCGAGGTTCGACTGTAAGGTGCCGTCCGTTGTTCTTGCTGTTAAAGCGGTGGTAGACTCTTCGGCCGTGAGGGAGAGTTTGGACCTGCCATTAACCATGATGACGCCGCGTGGACCGGGCATCTTTAATTTATGGTAGGCATAATGTGGCACCGCATTGAACCGAGCGAATGCGGTTCGTCCGAGCAGGGCCTGATGGTCACTACGAAAGGGGGCGATGTTGAAAACTAAGTCTTCGGTACGGTGATTGTCCGGAGATCCGAAGACCACTTCCAGTGTGATTGAGCCCGTGCAACAGACCTCTACACCTGGTATGATCCTTTAAAGGTGGTTTTTGTGGGCTTGACCCTTAAGGGGTTGATTCCCATTTTGCGCACTGTATCCTGGTAAGGCAGGTTCAGGCTGCTGCCTCCGTCCATGAGTACTCGTGTGAGATGGAATCCGTCGATGATAGGGTCGAGGACCAATGCGGTCGGTCCGTCATGACGGATACTGGTAGGGTGGTCCCTGCGATCGAAAGTGATCAGGCAAGAGGACCACGGGTTGGACTTTGGGTCGATTGTACAGACCTCCCTGAGTGCACGTTTCCACTTGGGAATGTGGCTTGTGCATATCATATTCACCATTTTCACCTGGGGAGGGAATTTCATCTGTCCTCCAGTATTCGGTGATCGGGGCTCTTCGGCGTTGTCCTCACTTTGAGACCCCTTCCCCTTGTTTTCGGTGTCTGTCCTGCCAGCTTGTCTGAAGACCCAGCATTCTCTATTGGTGTGGTTGGCTGGTTTTCCAGGGGTGCCATGAATTTGGCATGGGCGGTCGAGTATGCGGTCAAAACTGGACGGGCCTGAATTGTTTTTGTTGAATGGTTTCTTCCGCTGACCGGACTTAGAGCCGCTAAATCCGGCATTGACTGACGTGTCTTCGGCATTATCACCGTTTTTGCGGCGCTTGTGTTTTTTGCATCGTGATTTGTCATTGCTATCCTTGGCTTTCGATGTGCCGGGATTGCTTGTTGAATTGTTGCTACGAGCCAACCAGCTATCCTCGCCTGCGCAAAAGCGGGCATGAGTGTTGTGAGGGCTGCCATGGACTTTGGCTTCTCCTGGCCGAGATGTCGGACAAGCCAGTCGTCACGGATGTTATGCTTAAAGGACGCTAGGGCTTCGGCATCCGGGCAGTCGACGATTTGGTTCTTTTTAGTTAGGAACCGGGTCCAAAATTTCCTGGGTGACTCTCCGGGCTGCTGGGTTATGTGAATTAGATCATCAGCATCCGGTGGTCACACATAAGTGCCCTGGAAGTTGTCAAGGAATGCGTTTGCCAGCTTCTCCCAACTCCCGATGGAGTTCACCGGCAAGCTATTCAGCCAATGCTGAGCCGGTCCCTTTAGTTTTAGTGGGAGGTACTTGATGGCATGTAGGTCATCTCCGCGGGCCATGTGAATGTGGAGGAAAACATCTTATATCCATACTGCGGGGGTCTGTGGTACCATCGTATGATTCAATGTTCATGGGTTTAAACCCTTCCAGGAATTCATGATTCATTACTTCATCCGTGAAGCATAGGGGATGTGCGGCGCCTCTGTGCTAGGCTTCATTGAATTTGGCCCAGCTGGATTTGTTAGTGTATCCGGCGTGACGATCCTTGTCATGTGTTGGGGCGCGTCCCCGTGATCCGTAGATCTATCTTGACTGTCTTGCTTTGTTTTCCAATACATCTCGCAGGTCCTTCGTGTAGCCCCTGGCCCTAGTATTATCGTTTGATTGGAGGCGGGATGCGGTCAGGACTTCGGGCTGGTACGCCGCTTTGTCTCGGCCATGGGGTGGCCGGTCAGCCGCATCATGCACCGGTAGCGTGGGCTTTAAAGCCTCTTCCTCGAGTTGAGGTAGCAGCCTGTGCTTTGGGTAGCTTTTGCTAGGGCGCTCGAGTCCGTATTCCACGGCAGCCAGGACCTCGGTCCATCTGTCGGTTAGTAGATCTTGATCAGCTTGAAGCTCTTGCTGCTTTTTCTTCAGGCTTTTTGCAGTGGCTATAAGCCGGCGTTTGAAGCACTCCTGCTCGACGGGATCCTCAGGCAGGATGAATTCTTCATCGCCAAGGCTCACTTCGTCTTCGGAGAGACGCATGTAATTATCGTCCTCTGATTCTCCATCAGTTGCCTGTTCTTTAGGGCTAGCTTGCCCATCCTCTTGCGCGGCCTGCTCGAAGCCTGGCTGGGCAAGATTGTATTTGTCTTTGGCACCATCCGGATTGTTATCTCTTGTGCCGATATCACTATTTTTGCTGTGGCGGGGCTTGGACCGGCGCCGATGACACCGGTGTCTACATTGCTTCTCCAAGGGGTTATCTTCCGTTGCCTCATCGCCATTGTTTTCTGTAGGGGTGTCCACCATATAAATATCATATGATGAGGTGGCTTTCCAGCACCCTATAGGCAGTGGTTGTTGTTCTTCTCCAGCATCGTCGTCCATACCATCGATGTCTTCGGAGTCGAAGTCAAGCACGTCGGTTAAGTGACCGACAGTGACTATAAAGTGGGTGGTGGGTGGGAGACGAATTTCTTCGTCGTCCGCACCCCGCTCGAGCCGGACATAGTTTGGCCAAGAATCTCCTGACAAGGAAAGAGACCTTAATGAATTTAGCACGTCACCCAAGGGCGAGTGCTGAAAAATATCCACGGCGGTGAACTCCATGATCGGTGCCCAATCAGATTCGATAGGCACGGATGCACGCGGTTCGGTTCCTGTGGCCAGAGACGAGTCTGAGGGTCCGATGACACCACTCTCATAGGAGGAGGAATCAGTGTTCGGCTCCGACGTCGATGAGTGTGTGGCTTCCATGGCGGGGGCCATCCACCCGCCCTTGGAAGTCACGATCTGCTCCGAATTGATTCTTGGTGCCCGCGCTGGCGCGAACTCCCGAATACTGTCCGATGGTAGATCAAGGTCATGCCCATTGTGACCGTTTGGCACACCTGTCATGGGCTTGAATCCATCGAAGATCAAGTCTCCACGGATGTCGGCAGTATAGTTTAAGCTTCCAAACCTGACCTGATGGCCAGGGGCGTAGCTGTCAATCTGCTCCAGATAGCCAAGCGAGTTGGCCCGCAGTACGAAGCCGCCGAATACGAAGATCTATCCGGGAAGAAAAAACCTCCCCCTGGTCCGCATCGTTGAAGATGATTGAAGGAGCCATCAAGCCTTACAGCTACGGCACAGTGGAACTCTCAATGAAAGCACCAATGTCAGTGTCAAAACCGGCGGATCTCGGGTAGGGGTCGTGAACTGTGCGTCTAAGGCTAATGGTAACAGGAGGCAGGGGACATGATGTTTTACCCAGGTTCGGGCCCTCTCGATGGAGGTAATACCCTACTTCCTGCTTGATTGATCTTGATGATATGAGTATTACAAGAGTTGATCTACCACGAGATCGTATAGGCTAAACCCTAGGAGCTAGCCTATGATTATGTTTGTTGTTGTCTTACGGACTAAACCCTCCGGTTTATACAGACACCGGAGGGGCTAGGGCTACATAAAGTCATTTATAGAGAAGGAGATCTACATATCCGAATATCCAAGCTTGCCTTCCACGCAAAGGAGAGTCCCATCCGGACATGGGACGAAGTCTTCAATCTTGTATCTTCATAGTCCAACAGTCCGGCCAAAGTATATAGTCCGGCTGTCCGAGGACCCCTTAATCTAGGATTCCCTCACTTAGCTTTGGGTTCAATCTTGCAGTGTCCTTTCCCAGTGACAGCAGGGGAAGCAAGGCACGTATTGTATTGTTGCCATCGAGGATAAAAAGATGGGGTTTATATCATATTGCATGAGTTTATCCCTCTACATCATGTCATGTTTCTTAATGCGTTACTCCGTTCTTTATGAACTTAATACTCTAGATGCATGTTGGATAGCGGTCGATGTGTGGAGTAATAGTAGTAGATGCAGGCAGGTGTTAGTCTACTTGTCACGAACGTGATGCCTATATACATGATCATGCCTAGATAATCTCATAATTATTCGCTTTTCTATCAATTGCTCGACAGTAATTTGTTCACCCACCGTAATACTTATGCTATCTATCTTTTATCATATAAGCTTTCAATCTACTTTTATTTGCATCTTTACTTTTCCAATCTATATCATAAAATACCAAAAATAGATTTATCTTATCGTACTATCTCTATCAGATCTGACTTTCACAAGTGGACGTGAAGGGATTGACAACCCCTTTATTGCGTTGGTTGCGAGTTCTTTGTTTGTTTGTGTAGGTGCATGGGACTTTTGAGGAGCCTCCTACTCGATTGATACCTTGGTTCTCAAAAATTGAGGGAAATACTTACGCTACTATTGCTGCATCACCCTTTCCTCTTCAAGGAAAAACCAATGCAAGCTCAAGACGTAGCACCGGTCATAACAAGTTCAAATATATGAAGAAAATTCAAATAGGAACTTATGGTTTAAAAGATGGGGATGATCTAATTTAGTAAAGGTGAAATAAAAGGTTGAGAGAGAGAGAGAGACAGAGAGACACGCACACACACACAGAGAGAGAGAGAGAGACCACTGTCATATTTCTGCCATGCATCCACGCCAAAGACAAATAATGGGGACCACTAGCTATATTTTGCTGATGTATACTAGTGTATAGTAGAAAATATGAATAAAGTGGTCCCACCTGCACGCATCTTGATGCAAGCAATCAATGGCAGATTTGTTGCCGCTAGGTAGCATCATCGCGCAAAAAGTCTTTTTGCCATTCCCCACCATTGTTGCCGCTAGGTAGCATCATCGTGCAAAAAGTCTTTTTGCCATTCCCCACCATTGGCTGGACAGGAAGCTGCTGTGCGGGACATGCAACCTGAGGTTGGGCATGCACTGGTTGGGGATCCCTGTTGATCTCAGCCCATACCTCCTCCACCGTCTTTCGGCACAGCGGGGGAGGCAAGGAGAAGGACATCTGCCGGCATACGCCACTTCATCCTGCATCCCCGCCACCTCCGCCTCCACTAGCACCCACCAGAGGAGCCTCCTCCATTCCCACCAAGCCACCACCGATGGCCGCTTGGAACTCCTCGACATTCCATATGTTGCTCATGAACTCATCCATGTTCATGGACCCAAAATACCCCCCCCACCCACCTCGCACGCCAAGTATTGCAGCTCGTCCAGCGTCAGCGTGAAGATCAAAGACTATAGCGCTGGCGCAACCGTCTACTCCTCACCTTCGAAAATGCACGGGTGTGAGCTAACTTCGTCCTCGGAGAACTTCATGTCTGTGCTCATCTCTGACGCCATCCTATCTCTCCACTATGGTCTCTACGTATGCTCTTGCATGCTTGTGGTGTGTGGTTTAGTCTTGTGCGTCGTGACACCCTATTTATAGCCTGCCGTATGCAAGAGATAAGCATCAATTAAAGCATTAAGTAGCTATTAAATTCATGTGATTGGTAAAAAAGGTGAGCTCTAGATAGATAGATATATAGTAGATCGTTCGTCTCGTACTAGATAGATAGGGAGCTGCCAAAGCGCCAAACATTCACAAGATGCAGCTATCGTAGCACCGCAACGGGGCATCACCTTCTTGTTGTTGACGTTCTGGACTATTCCATCATCTTCTCCACCAGCTATAAAAATAATCAAGACCAAAAGTTGTTACCATTAGCACGCTCACATTAACTGTTTTAAGACTAGGTAATTATTTTGTTGCAAGCAATTGGCAAGTTATGGTAAGTGTGGGAGGGTTTTTTTCTTGGAAAAGAAGGATCACCCCTAGACTCCGATGCACACAGCCATAAGAGTATGAGGGTTGATGATCGCTATCATGGTTGGCCAACGAGGGAGCACAACTGAAGGCTAGTCGTACCATCAAGTAGCAAGTCACGATGGAGGGGGAAAGTGGATGGACTACCCAAGAACTGTTTTAATGACTAAAATTTCACCGCTGCGGCAAAGTGTGCCTACTTGATTAAACTCAACTTGTGTGTCATCTCCACTTCTTCACAAGAGAGGAAAGGTGAAGTCTCCCGCACATATCTAAAATGGACCACACACATAGCATCACGCCATATTAAAACTCAAGTACACATCAACATATTGCTAATTTCCTTTTGTTCCATTTGTTTGAAGTTTCTCACAAACCCATCATCATCTAATAACAGTAACTACAACACAAGTTCACTTGCTTGACCACATAAATATTGACATTTTGTTCCTTATGGGTTTTAGGTACTACTAGTAAATTACCATACCATCACGCTCCGAAAAAAGGTAACTATTATCAACACCATAATTATTGTTGCAGCTCCATCAAAAACACAAAAAAGCTAGAATGCAAGTCATGCCGGTCCTCCTACTAGAACGACTGTAGAAGCTGAATGCCGGATCACTGTTCACCGGATGCAGCTACCGCAGTGCCGCAAGAGAGCGCCACCCTTCTTGGTGTTGACGTTCTCCTTGGACTATCCCATCATCTTCTCCACAAGTTGTAAAAAAACATGACCAGAAGGTGTTTTCTTCAGCACGCATATATTAACTTTGGCAAGCATAGCAATTAGGTTGTTGGAAGGAATTGGCAAATTGTGATTGCTGTAGGATTGTATTTTTTTTCTTAGAAAAGGAGGATCACCCCTGGCCTTCGATGCACACATCCATAATATTATGAGGTTGGATGACCGCCGTCATGGTTTGCCAACTAGGGTGCGCAACTGAAAGCTAGCCCGACTCTCAAGCAACGAGCCGCAACGGAGGGGAAAGGGGATCGACTACAAAGCATTGCAATTGGTGACCACCATCAATTCTAATGGGATCTTGTGTGACCTTTGATTGTAATAACTCAAATGTCACTTGATTTAAAAAATATTTGAATCGCTCAAATTTCACCAACGCGGCAAAGTGCGACTACGTGACTAAACTTAACTCGTGTGTCATTCCACTTCTTCAGAAGGGAGCAAACGCGAAGACTCCCACACAAACACATTCGAAATGGACCACACACATAACATCACGTATTAAAGCACGAGTACACATCAACATATTGCTAATTTCTATTTGCTTCTTTAGTCTGAAGTTTCTGACAAACCCATCATCACCTATTAACAGTAACAACAACACAACTTCACTTGCTTGACCAGATAAACACTGACATTTGGCTTCTTATGGGTTTTAGGCAATACTAGTAAATTATTATACCATCCCGCTCTGAAAACAAGAGGTAACTACAATCAACACCATAATTGTCATTGTAGATGCATCCAACACACAAAACGGCCAGAATGCAGGTCCTCATCATCCTCCTACCAGATCAGCTAATGAAGCTTAACGGCGGGTCAGCGTTCACCAGATGCAGCTGCCACAGTGGAGCGACAAGGCACCACCGTTCTTGGCATTTAATTTCACCATGGAATATTCCGCCATCTTCAAACCTAGCTGTAAAAAAAATCACGACCACAGGGTGTTACCATCAGCACGCTCACATTAAATTTTTTTAAGACTTGGCAATTTGGTTGTAGCAAGCGATTGGAAAATGATGGTAAGTGCGGGAGGGTTTTTTTGAGAAAAGGGGGACTCCGATGCGCACACCATAAAAGTATGAGGGTTTATGATCGCAGTCATGGTTGGCAAACAAAGGAGCCGAACTGAAGGCTAGCCGGACCCTCAAGCAGTGAGCCGCGACGAAGGGCAAAGGGTATCGACTACCCAAGCATTGCAATGCGTGACCACCGTAAAGTCCCACGGGATCCCACATAACCACTGATTTGAAAACCTCAAATTTCACCTGTCACACCCTAGCTAGTTCATGCATTAGAGTGTTGCATCATGTCTATTTTTTCAACAGAAACTTGAAATGGGGATGACAGAACCCCCAGCCCCCTCTGAAACCAACTAGGGTTTACTAAAAATAATTTCAATGAACTTGAAATGCCCTTCTAAAATGTCCATCATTTTTGTCTTGGTTCAGAACCTCTGCCAAAAGTGGTGCACAATTTTCTAGGTCATCCTAAGGTCTTTGAATTAAATCGTAAGTATTTGAGTTTGGGCATTTTAACTATATAAAATATTTCGAATGCCCAAATAATCCGAAACTAAAATGTTCCATGCTGGATATATTCCAGTTAGTGGCCATGAGCAGTTTGGTGATTTTTCGAGTTGTCTAGGTATTTTTAGAAAGTCCACAAAGTTACAGAATAAATAGAAAAGAGAAATAAAAGAAAGAGAGAGAGAACAAACTGGCAGCCCACTAGCGAGCCCACCGAGCCGGCCCAGCCCAGCAGCCGCTCCAGCGAGCTGCTTGCCTTCGCCAAGCAGGCAGGCAGGTGCTCGACGGCAGCACTAGCGCGCGCCACGCAGCTGCCCGTCGCCCTGCTTCCTCTCCTCGCCTCTCTGCTGGCCGGTACGACCACCACGTCGCGCCCCGAACCCCGTGGACACATCCATTCTCCTCCTGCCTCTCTCCCTCGCTCTCCCGCGCCATGGCCGACGCCGCCGCAGCCGCATAGTCGCTGTAGTCGCGCTCTCCGTCGTCCCTGCGCCGTGCCGCCGTGTCCAGGAGCTCCGCCGCCCTCCTCCTCTTCGAGCTAGCCAAGCCCCGAGCGCTCGGTTGCCCCGAGGCCTCTGCACCAACCTCGCCCGACTCCGCCATGGCCGGAGATCCCCTTTGCCATCACCGCCGCACCAACTCGTCCCCGACCGCGCCGTCTGCTTCCTCGAGACCGTCGTGAGCTCAGCTACCTTTCCACCCTTTCCTTTCTCGCTCTCGTGCATCACAGCGAGCACATGAAGCTTCACCGCATGCGCCACCGCCGAGCTCGTCGCCAACGTGACTCCGGCCACCCACCGGCCACACCACCGTGTCCAACTCACTCACCGCACTCGCAGGAACCCGTAGCACCACTCCACGCGCCTCACCGTGCCCCTAGCGTCGTGTTTGACCTCGGCCGAACTCCGGCGACCGCCAAGGTCGTCGCCGGCGCCGTTTCCGGCCACCCCGAGCTCAACCATCACCACCAAGAGCTGCGGCTTGCTCCCAGCTACACGTAGATGCCCTCCGCCGCTCATTTGGTCGCCGGAACGCACAAATGCACTCTCGCCGCCGCGTTCGGCCTCACCGGCGGCTAAACGCCGGTGAGTTGACCGCGCTGACCCCTCGTTTGACCACGGGTGGGCCCAGTTTGACCCCCCTGTGTCAATGAGAGGTGGGGCCCAGCCCTGTTAACTAATTAGGATTAGTATTAACTAATAATTAGTTAAACTAATTACACTGACACGCGGGACCCACTAGTCAGGTTTGACCTGGACTGTTCCGTGAACCACTGACGTCATCCTGACGTAATGCTTATGTAATAATTTATTTACTGGAATTATTTTTGTATAGGAAATTCCAGGAAATACCACAAACTTCAAAAAATCATAGAAATTAATCTGTAGCTCCAAATGCAAAGTGTTATATATGAAAAATGATCAGAAAAATCCAATCTATCCATCTGTACTGGTTTCATGCATGTTTAAGCAAGCTAACCTGATGTTTAGTGCAGAACAAGATAAAGCACTTAAAAGGGCCATTTTTGAGTTTGAAACTTGAATCTTTGATTCAAAATGGTTCAAACCCATCTGGTCTTAGTTGCATTAGCCCAATACACTCATTTTGCCATGTCTCATGCATGCATCATATTGTTGCATATTGTTTGGTGATGTTTGTGTATCGGTGCTCTTTGCGGCAGGATCTGCCTCCGAGGAGTACCACGATTACCCTAACGAAGAACAATATCAGTGCATCGACCCATCAGGCAAGCAACCAACCATTTGATCATATCGATACAATCCCATGTTCTCGTTTCTGCTCTCTTTTACTGCATTAAGACAACGCGATTCAAACTGCTGTGTGCTACGGTAGTTGAACCCATTTCCTCTGCATGACCTGTCATTGCCACAGTAACTAGATGAAACCCACTAGCATGTGTAGGAGTTGATTGAGCCATATGTATGTGTTGTTCCTACCTTGCTATGCCTGCTATGCTTAGAGTCGTGTCAAGTCTGGTTCATCTGGGTGATGGGCTAGAGTGAAATGATCATGCCAGTAATGAGACTGGTGTGTTGAACACGATTTGGTAAAGGTATCGATGAGAGGCCATGTAGGAGTACATGGTGGGTTGTTTCATTGAAGCCGACCTTAAGCACTGAGATCTGTATGTGTGATTTAAGATTCAGCTACTACCATGCATTGGGCCCGAAACCAATGGACCCTCTCGGCTTCTTATTCACCCTAGTCCTCTGTCCAAGAGTTGCAAGTAGTTTCTGGTGTTTGTAGCTTACTGGAGGCCGTGGGCAGCGCTGACCCGCGGGGTGGGCTGTGATGCGGTAGGTACGTGGCACGGTGTACCGGATGCCCGTTACATATCTCGTGAACCCTACACACATCATTTGGGGCCGTATGTGGAAACCTCGGTCGGGCTCCCTGCGGATGGAACCTGAATAGGCGATAAACCTGGACTAGAGACTTAGGTGTTTAGGTAGGTCGTGGCCGACACCCACGTTGGGCTTCCGCTTGAAGGTTGCCGAGTACATGTCGTGTAAACGGCGGTAAGTGGTGAGAGCGTGTATGAAGAAGTACACCCCTACAGGGTTAACATCATCTATTCGAATAGCCGCGTCCGCGGTAAAGGACTACTTGGTTGCCTATACAGTTCATAGACAAGTAAATGGATACTACTAAAAGCCTCAAGATAAGCGTGAGTGCCGAGGATGGCTCTTCCGTAGGATGACGGAGGTGGATCCTCGGTGGTGTATTGAAGTGGTGAGTAGTGGACTCGAGTGCGCAAAACCATTTCAAGTTGGCGTCTCGTAGGATAGCTTAGCCAAGAGTCAAAGCTGGCTTGCTGCAATAACCCCACCAACCCTTCTTGATAATGTGCATGTATGTAGGGTCTGATGTAAGTCTTGCTGAGTACCTTTGTACTCATGTTGCTTTAATTTACATTTTACAGAAGACGCTGCAACCCCTTCTGCTGGGTTCTTCGTAGACGTTGACATCGATGAGTAGACTGAGGCCCAAGTGGTGATCCTGAGCTTATGAAGAACCATGTAGTATAGCCAGGCTTCCCCAAGCCTCTTTTATTTTACTAGATGTCTGTACTCAGACATGTCTCTTCCGCTGTTGGCTTGTATGATTGTATGACTTGAATGCTAGGTCGTGTGACCCGTACTTGTGTGTATGATATGTATGGCTCTCTGAGCCTTTAAATAAAGTACTTGTGTCGTAGAGTCATGTTGTGATGCCTTGTTGTATTTGCACATATCGAGCATATTGTGTGTATGATTGAAATGCTTGGTATGTGTGGGATCTGACTATCTAGTTGTTTATTCTTAGTAGCCTCTCTTACCGGGAAATGTCTCCTAGTGATTCCATTGAGCCATGGTAGCTTGCTACTGCTCCGGAACACTTAGGCTGGCCGGCATGTGTCCTTCTTCGTTCCTGTGTCTGTCCCTTCGGGGAAATGTCACGTGATGGATACCGGAGTCCTGTTAGCCCGCTACAGCCCGGTTCACCGGAGTCCTGCTAGCCCAGCGCTACAGCCCGGATTCACTCATTGATGACCGACACGTTCGATGCTGGGTCATGGATGCCTGTCCCTGTAAGTTTGCGCCACTTCGGGTTCACGACTACCCATGTCAGCCCGGGTTCTTTGTCATATGGATGCTAGCGGCACTATCATATACGTGAGCCAAAAGGTGCAAACAGTCTCGGGCCAGGTAAGGTGGCACCAGTGGGAATACCGTGCGTGAGGCCGCAAAGTGATATGATGTGTTACATGCTAGATCGGTGTGACTTAGGATCGGGGTCCTGACAGCGTTGGCATCAGAGCCGGATTGCCTGTAGGTTCTCCAAGCCAAACTGGTCGATGTTGAGTCTAGAAATGCTTTAGTTATATGTAGGGGAATTGATTGTGGGATGGAACGTAAGGCTCTTTTTACTCCTTTACATCATGGCATTCTAATTTGAGTCAGTATATTCTTCCACCGGGGGTTAAGGAATTAGGATCTCTTCTCTCTATCAGGTTCATGTGTTACTAATCAGTAGTACCTTATAGGTTTGATGGATACAAGCCTAGTTCAGTTCTACTACCCCATTATGTTGCTAAGATGGACCCAGAACCTTGATATGATGTTGTTGAGTGTCTATGCAATTCTTTGCAAAATGCCTTAAAATCCTTTTTGAGCATTTACAGCCGTTATGTTGTCCAATTTCTGCTAGAAATTCTAATGCCTTTGTATTATATCATGTTCCAGATGGCTTCCCGTCCTCAGAATCAAGTGGTTCGCCTGACTTGATGCCTAAATGTACCCGGCCATACTGCCATGTTGGTTCGGGTAATGACTGAGGCTGGATACCATTGGTATCCCGAGTACATGGTTGAAGAGCAATTCCGAGACTTTAATCAAAGTCAATATTTCTGCATTGTCAGGATATTTCCTTCTTATCCTGGATCTACCTGTTGGGGACCATAGTAATTTCAAAAAAAATCCTACGCACACGCAAGATCATGGTGATGCATAACAACGAGAGGGGAGAGTGTTGTCTACGTACCCTCCTAGACCGAAGCGGAAGCGTTGACGCAACATAGAGGAAGTAGTCGTACGTCTTCCCGGTCCAGCCGATCCAAGCACCGTTACTCCGGCACCTCCAAGTTCTTGACACACGTATAGCTCGAGACACACCCCAAGCTCCGATCCAGCAAAGCTTCGGGGAGGAGTTCCGTCAGCACGACGGCGTGGTGACGATCTTGATGTTCAACCGTCGCAGGGCTTCGCCTAAGCACCGCTACAATATGACCGAGGTGTAATATCGTGGAGGGGGGCACCGCACA